>NC_135725.1:54754461-55072586 GCF_964656455.1 Halichoerus grypus
TTTTCAACTTTGAGACATTAGTACAATTATGTAGAGCAATATTTGTATAAGATGGGTAATTGTGTTCCATGAATGACTTGGTTAATATGCTAGTATGTCCTTTCGTATATCTTATATTCCAATATATGGTGAAGGAAAAGGGGTAGGAACAAAAATATAACCTATTTGGGTGATTCTAAAGATCACTTTCCAAAGCATTAGACTCATTTATAATGTATATATATGTTTCCTATTCAAACTGATGCTGTAGATTTCATGTCACTGATGAATGACATTGAGGTTCAATCTGTTGAAATGGGCTATAATTGTTACAATCTTGCAAATTAATTTAAAAATATTTACTAATTCTTAAGCCATAGCTCTTGTAGATTGTTGCTGTTTAAGAATGTTGTTCCAGCTCTGGTGTATTTTTCTTTTCAAAATATAATGTTCCACATTTTTATGTAAAAATATTTCACTTGTTCAATAGTCACATCTAGTTGTCCTTTTTAATACTGTACAAGCTAAATAAAACTTCCACATTTTTAAAGCACCTTCTGCATTGTTAATTAAGACAATATTAAATCCTGTTAGTTTCCACATTCTCCTTAACGTTTCAGTACACTTACTAAAGAGTATATCTATATTTCTATCAACAGACAGAATCTCTACTTACAGCTCTATCTACTTAACTACACATAATATAAAATTTACCATTTTAACCGTTTTAAAGCATACAATTAAGTGGCATTTAATTTATTCACAGTGTTGTGCAGCCACCACTACTATCTAGTTCCAGGACATTTTCATCACCCCAAAGAGAAACCAGTATGGACTAAACTGTCACTCCCATTCCCTCCTTCCCTCAGCCCCTGGAAAACACCAGTCTGCTTCCTATCTCTGTGGATTTGCACATTCTGGGATTGATATGAATGGAAAGAAATGTACGTGGCATTTCACCTCTGACTTCTATCACTTAGCACTGTGTTTTATCTTTTAAAAAGCAAACAAATAAAAGAGATACAACTTGATATTCCTTGTTGAAATTTAAACACACTTTTTGAAAAAGCAAATCTGTGTGCTGAGAAAAGCTCTAGTGCACAAAGTCGGTTGATAGAAGATGCTTACTCTAAACTTCATTTGGCATGTGTATGTGACTAAGTGGGGAGAAAGCACTTTTGATTTTGTTTATGGTAAATTGTAGCAGATGTCCTTGCTGTCCATGCCATCTAGGAATTGATACACTATTTCTTTTTCCCAGTCTCATTTTTTTTTTTTTTTTTTTGTAGTAAGTAGGCAATAAGAAAATGAGAATTCACTCTTGGATGGCTTAACTCTAAGACATTTTGGAATGTTCCAGTCATTGGGAGAGCCCTACTTATGAGCCATTCACACTTTTTAAAATTTTATTTTATTATGTTATGTTAATCACCATACATTACATCATTAGTTTTAAGATACAAATAAGATGTTTTAAACTAAAAGTGTAAAGAAGCAACTGATAATGTAATTTCTAGATAAATGCAGATGAAAATGCCTCAAAAGGTAAGAAAGGAATACAGCTCTGTATTTATAAAAATTTGGATAGCATTATTTGTAATACTACCTCATCTATGTAGAAGCAGAATTATTTTTTCCAATCCCAAGATGTCAAAAAAGTTTGGAAAACTTTGTGTTGTTGTTCCTTCTATTTATTTGTTTATTTATTTCTTAACTGAGAACTTACTCTTCTTGTACTCTACTTATAGGACTGTAATAACAAAAATAATAGTTTGAAAGAGGTAATTATCTTCTTATTCTACTTTGGAATGTTATATTTTATAATTAAATGTTTTAAAGGTGTCGATATCAGAACAGAATCTAAAATGAGACCTATGTTCCCTGTATTCTCACCCCTAAGCCTACTGAATAAAAGATACCATTTTTAAGTATATTTATTTTTTTAATAATAAAAGTTATACAAAAAGATAATAAATATAATCATATATGATGAGTGATTAGGAAGTAGTGCAAAAAGCATCCTTCTAATTTGAAGAAAAATTATTCTTCTGGAACCAAATTAATAAACTCAATGTAAAATTCATGTGAATGAGAGAGGATATTTTACAAATCAGAAGAAGCATATTAAAAATTATTTAAGACAGGGTAAACTTCTTGTACCTAAAATTTGATTTAAGTAAGAGAAACTTCTAATAGATTGCATCAACAAATTTTTGGAAGTCATTTCAACACAACAGTTTTAAGCAGAAGTCTTAGATAAGGGGGACTTCTGTTAGTTTTTATTTCTGGTAATACTCATAAATGAGATGCTAATATATGGAAGTATAGCAGTTTCTTCTTTAAGAAGTTTATTCTACTGCAAGTTAGAAAAAAATTCAGCAGGTCTTATCATCACCTGAAGGAAATGTTAATGAAGATCATCTGGTTCTGTTTGTTCTAACTTCTTGCTTATTGAAGTAAACAACAAGTTTGGCTGTCTAACACTCTTACATTTTTAATTTTAGCTAATCAGTTCATAAAATTTAAATGATTTCTTTAACCTTGTGTGGACATCTGTGCTAAAATTGCTTAATAATTCTATTGGAATTACAATTTTTCCAAGTTTTAGGTGGTGATTGTTTCTCTTCTGCTGGATGTGAATAGGAGAAAACACACAAGTCTGACAGTAACTTACACATATACAAAGGGACCCAAACTTAGAAATGAAAATTCATTGGAGATAGGAGCATAGAGTGTGTGAAAGAATATACATTCTCATTGGCATACTTGACTTTCAGATTCTGTTATTACTTTAGGTAATTTTTTCTTTAGACTTCAACTCGGTGGGCTATCAAATTCCCTTTCTATTTAATTCAGAATGAATTGGATTTTAGAGTAGGTACCTGCTTCTTAACTGGTACACTCCCTGGGCAGAAATGTTTGGTTGTCCACAGCAACATACTGTTGTCCGCTTCCTCCTCCATGCATATTTAAGTAGTGTGTCAAAGTGTTGACCAGAAATACATCTCCTTGCTTTTCTTGTAGGTAAATATGGACATAAACCTAGGTGCTGGCCAATTTGATTCACGTAGAAATCAATTACTGGAGAAGACAGTCAGAACACACTCAAGAAAGGGTTCTTATCCTTTTCTCACTCTGAGGCTTGGAATGCAGAGGCAGTAGTGACAGCCTAAGGATAAATGTGTCACTTTTGTAAGATTTGGGGAAAAGCTGGAAGTAGTTGTGTTGTCACCATCTATTCTTTTTTTTTTTTTTTAAGATTTTATTTACTTGAGAGAGAGCAAGAGCAACAGAGAGAGAGGGGAAGAAGCAGACACCCCACTGAGAAGGGAGCCTGATGGGGGACTCGATCCCTGGACCCTGAGATCATGACCTGAGCCGAAGGCAGGAGCTTAACCGACTGAGCCACCCAGGCGCCCCATCACCATCTATACATAAATGACTAGCTTGTCACCATGGTTTACGTGACAGATAATTACAATCCTACCATGTTTAACCTTTGAGTCTCCCTAGGGAAAGCCAAAACTTAAACCAACAAAGAAATCCTTCTGATCATCACTTGTTTCTTACTTTAAAACTAGAATAAAGATGTCCTACACAGGGGACGTGTGGGTGGCTCAGTCGGTTAAGTGTCTGCCTTCAGTTCAGGTCATGATCCCAGGGTCCTGGGATCGAGTCCTGCATGGGACTCCCTGCTCAGTGGGAGTCTGCTTCTCCCTCTGCCTCTCTCCCTGCTCATGCTCCCTCTCTCTCAAATAAATAAATAAAATCTTATAAAAGATGTTCTACACATATTAGTGTTAGTATTATGATTTATTCATTAATGTCCTGTCCCTTTAATTAGTGTGAATCTGTCCAACCATGAAGCTCTGGTAATGTCCGTGTTCTAAAACTACTCTCCATAATATTTTAGCTGTGTGACTTGGGAAGATATTAAACTTCATCAGGATGTGTTTCCTTATCTGTAAAATGAGGTAACACTACATACAATGAACTGTGTGTACATAGAAATTCCTCAATACATGTTAGTCATTGCTATAGAAGGCTTGGGATAGGAACCAAATGATGCTGGCTTTTCTGAGCAACCAACTGAAATCCACAAGAGTTCACACCATTCTTAGTCACACTGGTTCCAAGAAATGAAGAAATATGTGGCTCTTTAAGTATTCTACTCTGAGGTAGGAATATTTTAAATACTTTAAATAAATAGCCAGAGCTCTTAAATAAATCTCTCACAAATATGCAGTGTGGGACTGACAGCATTTCCTCCAGTGGGCAGAAGATTATAAGCATGTAAATTTTGCCAATAATGGAAAAAAAAACAACTAAGAGTGGGTAGAAGTCTGTGGTAGGCAGAATTCTAAGATAGTCATTGTATTAGTTATGTAGGGCTTCTATAACAAGTTATCACAACCCCAGAGGCTTAAGATAAATTTATTTTCCCACAGTTCTGAAGTCTATTATAATAGTACAAACTCAGGGTGTTACCAGGGCTGGTTCCTTCTGAAGGCTGGGAAAGAAGAATCTGTTCACCTCTCTCCTTGGCTTATAGATGGCTATCTTCATTTTCACATGGCATTCTCCTTGTATCTGTATGTGTTCAAATTTCTCCTACTGGTAAGGACACTAGTCATATTGGATTAAAACCCACCCTACTGAAATCATTTTAACCTGATTACTTCTGTAAAGGCCTTATCTCCAAATAAGGTCATGTTGTGTGGTACTGGGGTAAGGACTTTAACGTAAGAATTTTGAGATGACACAATTCAACTCATAACATTCTTCAAGATCCCTGTCCCCTGTTACATGGGCCCTGCATTAATAGGTGCTTTTAAGTGTAATATGAATAGGATGGGATAGTAATTCCCTTTGCTGATTATGTTATATGGCAAAATATAAATCCCTGAGGGATTTTTTTTAGATCTATTTAGGTCTCCAGTCTGTGAATTTTAAGTTAATTTAAAGGGAATGAACCTGTGGGAGCCTGACCTATTTAGAGGAGCCCTTTAAAAGAAGATCTGCAGGTCTGAAGCAAAAGATGCTCTTTTAAGAGCATCTTAGTTTATCCTGAATAAGCAAATTGCCATGTTGTGAGAGAGCCAAAGGGCAGGGAATGGTGGGCAGCTTCCAGGAACAGAAGACCTCAGTCCTATAAATGCAAGAAACTGAATTCTGCCAACAACCAATGAGGTTAAGAAAACCCTGAGCCTCAGATAAGATACCAGACTCAACTGATACCCTTTTAGGTGAGCCTGGTGGGAGCCTGGGCAGGGCACCCAATTAACCTGCACCTAAGCTCCTGACCCATGGAAACTGTGAGATAACAAATTTGTGTTGTTTTAAGCTGCTAAATTTGTGGCAATTATTTTAAGACACAGCAATTAAAAAAGAACTATATGAGAAAAGAAGTGTTTAACAAATACATACCAAATGAAAGGTCACACCTCTTTAGAAACAGATTTTACATTAAGCATGAGTATACCCAGAAAAAATGGTATTTTCGGCACATACTGATAAACCTACAGCTTCATGTTCATCATACAGGCAATTTGCTTATTCAGGATAAACTAAGATGCTCTTAAAAGAGCATCTTTTGCTTCAGACCTGCAGATCTTCTTTTAAAGGGCTCATCTAAATAGGTCCGGCTCCCACAGGTTCATTCCCTTTAAATTAACCTAAAATTCACAGACTGGAGACCTAAATAGATCTAAAAAAAATTACATATTTCACTTGCCAATGCCATTTTACAATGTTGTAATGAAAACTATGCATTTTTTAATATTGAATTTGAAGTACATACATAATAGATTTAGTATGCAAAAAAAGGGGGGCTTTTGGGTATTTGGGTGAAAACTTGATTTTTGCCTCATAAAATATATTTCCTAATTTTATCATCTATTATTTTAGAGTATGCATAAAGAAAGTACCTTAGATGATACATACCAATATGTAAGCAATATTTATATATGATACAAGATAACCAGGTGGAATGTGAGAAGGGGGAAGAATATGTATATTATGGATTAATACTTCATTGGGACTAGAGTCTTTTCATTAGTCACTTAATGGGTTAGGAACTCTGTTAGTCGGACTGAATTTAACCAAATCAAGTGTTGACAAATCAAAGGAAAGCAAAGTTGTAACATTAAAAAACAGAATCTGTACAGAGTCATTAAGAAGGAATTAGAGTTTATAGTGCTGGATTCTAGTCATTGAGTGATGCGGAATTCATTCTTTTCTATTGTTAAAGGAATAAGGGAAGCACATCAGATCCCAAAGAGGATGGCGGGCCTGGTTCAAATCCTGGTTGGTATGTTATTTAACTTCTCAATCACAGAAATCCATACTTGGATATGTCATGTCATTTAGATTTATGCTCTTAATAAGTCATTTTATGTTAAACTATAAAGTTATTTTTTGAAAAGCCTTGCTCTCATAAAATAAAAACTGAAGATGAAAATTTCTTTATTCTCCAAATGGGTATTTCTGCTAGCTCCTTCATTTTTAATCTTTCTCAGCATGGCTATGGTTCTGGTTGCTAGTTTTCATTTCCCTCCACACACCACCAAACCAACATTTTGCACTCATATACTCTTGTATATTCCAAATTTGAACCAAGATATCATGAATATCTTAGCATTATGTCTTCCTCCTCAACATCAACCCTTCTTACCACAGAGCTGGATGGGAGAGGACAGGACCCAGTCACGTATGAAGAGGTTTAGACTTTGAAGTGATTATTAATGCTCAGAAGTGGGATAAAATTAAAAGCCTGTGAAATAGAATAAATGCCATCCACCTTTTGGGATTTTCCTCACCTAAATCCATTGCTTTCAATATGTTCAAATACTAGTTTTCTTAAATAACTCCCCCACCCCAGCAATAAGCAGTCACGTTTTTTGACCTTCCAGTTTTGGAAAATAATTCTGCTATAACCTCTTCATTTTTTTTTTTTTTCTAATGTGTACACGGTGGATTGAAGAAATTCCTGTTAAAATTCCTGTTCTACACTAATGTCCCACAGAATTTTAATTTGATTTATATTTCTCTTATTTTATTAGAAATAGAGACTCCATCTCATATTAACACTGCTTTAAAAAATTAAACAGTAACAAATGCAAACTGTTTTCACCATCCGCTTTTAAAATGGCTAAAGCTATCAGTTGTTCAAGAAACCTTTTCAGCCCATTTTTTATTTTACCAGTTTTTCTCATAACATATTTTCTATTATACCAGTTGAGAGACTACTACACTACAATAATCTTTAGATCAATCAATTGACCTTAACTGAACACCTCTTCCAGTCCATTCTGAAGTTAACAATGTTTAAGTTTAATCTACTTGTATCCGTTCCTTATTTCTAATGAGATTGTGTTGGCTTGCTTTATTCCCTTAATTTCTACAATGCTTCTTCAGAAATGTTGTAAAGATTATGTCCTTACAAATAAAAATGTGAAATCTCAAGTGGATACACTGCATTGTTTTATATGCCACAGTATGACATAACATTTGAGATGAAAAGCATCTGTTTTCAATGTTTATAATCTCTTTTATTTCATGAATGATAATGGAATAAGATAGTCAAAAGAATATTTCATTCATTCTTCTCTTTTTAAAATCTTGTTCCAATTGACAACTTAATAACTATTAAGAATATAGATAAATGTAGAGTGCTGGAACTCTGTAAGTTGTTTATCATCTCCAAGTAAACCTGTCCAGCCTCCAGGATTTTATACCTAATGGCCATTGTTTGTTTGACTTGAACCTGCCATGACAGCTAAGTCAACTAGGAGTGGGCATATTTCCCAAGGGCAGCCCAACCAAAGCTCATGGGAATCAATTTGTGCTGGTAAATAAAGAACTGAAGAGGAAGAGTCATGATCCTTAATGAGCCGGGGAGGAGTCCTTGCAATTTCTTGTAATTAAAATGCCTAAGTAGAATACTGAATAATGTCATTATCATTTATTCAAAATAATGCATAATTTAAAACTGTTTGCCTCATGAAAAAATTAAAACTAGAAAATGTTGAAATGTTTAATTCATTAAGTAGAGTTGAAATCCTTTTTGATTCTTTTAAATTTAATACTAAATTTTTGTGCATTGTATTATACATATATAAAATACATATGTAATAGCTAAGACATAAACAAATACATGTAAATTAATCCATGTTTTTCGGTAGTTTAAAAAGAAAATCTGTATATGAGATGGATGCATTTGAATGCTACAGACCTACATTTTTAAGCCTTTTTAATCAATGACTTTTTTTTTTCTAACTAGCACACCGGTTTTGCCTGCTGCAGAAAGATACTGTCATTTCATCTCGAGTAGTGCTCTTTATTTAAGGACACTGGTTCTTTTCTTTCAGGTTTCCTTTTACACACACACACACACACACACACACATATTTATTTATATATTTACATATATATATTACATTATTTTTTTCCTTAAAGAAAGAACATTGTGAGATAAACTTGCAGTGTATAGTTTTATGGCCTTTCTCTATGTCTTAAATCACATATATTGTGTCATGACTCTAGTAACTGGTAAATTTGGAAGCAAGAAGATCAATCAATTAAGAGTCATTGATGTATGTTCATAAACCTGCATTCTGGCAGATGTGAGAATCCCTGGACTGGAAGAAGGAAGAGAAAAGTGTATAGGGATGTAACTGAAATGTGGGATTAATAGTATAGAGATAAAATGGCCATTATTGGTAGAGTCTTAATAGGCTGAATGAAGCAAAATGTTCATATTGTTGTGCAATTTGCACTTGTTTTTTATGAAATGTACTGTGCATGTATAAAGCCTTCTTTGTTTTGACTGAATTTTGACAAGCCATAATTTATATAAGCAATCCTCAGTCGACATTTAGATGGGACATTTAGATTTGGATGGACATCTAAATTCAAATGTTACAATGAAGTACTGTGTACATAAGTCTACTATGCTTTTATCTACAGCTATGCATGTCTGTATTTATGTACATATTACAGGAGAGTTTACATGATCCATATTCCATTTGTTCAAATTTTCTTTCTGCCCTTCATTTTTTGTACTGAAATTTTGGGCTTCATAAGTCTGCTCCTCTCTCTAAATAATGCATTTCCAGTACTCAGTCTTAAAATTGCAAGTCCTTCTACTATATAGTTAAAGAAATATTAGCAAGACAAGAAGTTGAAAAAATTCAATTTCATAATGCTGCTGAAAAGCAGATATCCTTCAGAATAAAATTGTTCTGAGAAGAAAAACTTATGAAAATGTAACATTTTAAGACATCCAGTCTTAAGAAATTATGCTTTATAAAAATAACCTTTAGGGGTGCCTGGGTGGCTCAGTCGTTAAGTGTCTGCCTTCGGCTCAGGTCATGATCCCAGGGTCCTGGGATCGAGCCCCGCATCGGGCTCCCTGCTCAGCAGGGAGTCTGCTTCTCCCTCTCCCACTCCCCCTGCTTGTGTTCCCTCTCTCACTGTCTCTCTCTCTGTCAAATAAATAAATAAAAATCTTAAAAAAAAATAAAAATAAAAATAACCTTTAAACTCTAAAAGTATATAATAGTCACTAATTTGTTGCCATGTAATAATATTTAAATTGCCATCTGTGTTTACTAGAAATAACATTAGTTTTAAGTTTTCTTTGTTAAGCCAGAAGAGGATCATTGGCATTTTCTTCTTTTAATTTTTCTTTTTTTACATGAATAGCATCAGGAAAGACCAGGCTCACAGAAATTAGTAACACACATCTAAAAGACATGCAGTTTAATAAGAAAAGTGTACTTAAGTTCAGATCGGAAAAATTTTTACAAAATGGATTAAATGATTTACATTCCTGCTAATAGCATGTGAGAGGGCACTTTCGTCTACATTCTTGACAACTATAGATCGTATCAACATTCTCAGGGTCTAAAAGATAAGGACTGATAACTCATTATGATAGTTTTAACTTGCTTGTTAGTTGACTATCAGAGATGTGGAACACTGATATTTCTTTTTGTGTGGGTGCCTATTAATATCTTTATATATTATTGCTTGGTTATGTTAAATTTGTATCATATTGCATAATGAAACATTATATAGTTATATACATGTCATAAATGTAATGACAAATATTTAAAAGTGATTATTAAAACTGGTATTTAAATGTGTAAAATAAGTAAACATTCTTTAAATTATATAAACTTTGTTCCCATAAATAGAATTAACAAAATCTAAACTAAGGCATTAGTTCTAAATATTAAAAAATGCATAGTTTTCATTACAACATTGTAAAATGGCATTGGCAAGTGAAATATGTAATAATATAGGAATTATTAACTGTACAATGATCTTTCATTATAGAATGAAAGACTTATTTGATGATTCAGTAATTTCATGAGTATTATTTTATATTTTCGTATAGGATAAGAGTATCTCCCTCATCACAAAGCCTTTTCATTAACATCAGGGTTGCATCTGACCTTGAACAACTCTTCTTGGCAATACTGAAACCACTGAAAAGCTAAAATTGAGCAAAAATCAATTGCTAATGCTATAGCAAAGCTCGATTTTAAAGTAACTTTTTTCCTCGCTTCCACAGACCTCCCCTCCTCCCTTCTTAGGCTTTTGTTTTAGGAACCTGGTACCATCCTAAAGACATGAGGAAGGAGGCTGGCAGCAAAGTACACAATTCCTGTCAAAATCAGCTAGACCCTGTATTCCCCTATGAAACCCTCCAACCTCTTCCTCCTGGCAAATTTGCAGTTTTTTGAAGGCCATAACCTGCTGCAGGCCCTTTGCCCAGCAAAGCAATAAAGCTACTGTTCCTCTTTATCCCAAATGCTTCACGTTATATTTTGGCACAGAGGTCAGTTTTTGACAAGATCTTATCAGACTGAAAAATAGTCATTATACCGTTACGGGGCAGTTATTATAAATACATATTTATGTATTTCTATAATTATGCTTTATCTATCTATGCATACATAGATAAAGCTTCATTCCATAAGAATTTACCTAACTTTTTTTTCATTGCTTGTCAAAATCTATCCACATAACCAATTATACAACAGTAGCAGAGAATAAAGACTCCTCTCTGCAGAGAAATCAAGGAGGTTTCTGTGGAAAATAGGAGTATGTTTACCCTTGTGGAAGGCTTTAAAAATAGGTATTTTATGAGAAATAAAGAAGTGATAAGAAGTAAATCAGTAAAACATAATATGATAGAAGCCGAGGGAGGAGAAAATTTTAAGAAGCAAATGCATTTGGCAATGCAGTGGAAGAGATAAGTGGATGAGATACAGATTGAGAAAAGTGCAATGAATTTAGCAATTTTTAGGCTGTTCATGAACTTCAAGAGGAGTAATATCTCTATTCTGGCAATCTAGTTACTAGACAGAAAGAGATTAAGGACGTATTTAAAAGCCAGAACAATATATATACCAGAAAACTTACTATTGAAGCATAACTTACATATGAAAAACTGCACAAATTATAAGTGTGCAGCTCAATGAGTTATCCCAAAGTGAACACATATGAGCCAATTACCCAGTTCAAACATCATGTTACCAGTACAACCAGCCAGACCTTCTTGTGTCTTCCTAATAATTACCAGTCTTTCTTCTCCAAGTTTAACCACCATCCTGACTTTTACCACCACGGATTTGCTTTGCCCATTTTTAAACTTCATATAAATTGAAAAAGGGTTACATGTATAATATGACGTTTGACTTCTGTTGCTCAATATTATGTTTATGAGACTCGTCAATATTCTTGAAGGTCCCAGCAGATTATTTTCTTCTGCCCCCCATATAGTTTGCCATTATACAAATGTTTCATAATTTATTTTCCATTCTATTATTGATGGACATTTAGGCTGTTAAGCAGTCTATGCCTACTTTTCCTCCTGTCAGGCCAGGACAGTCTGCATGTGCCAGTGAACAATCCCTGGCTGGCTAAAGGGTCCTCAGTTTGGGGCCCCAAAACCTCGTTCTCTTCTCTAGCAGAGGGTTTCTCTGACCCCGAGGGATCTTGCGCAGCCCTGTGCGGGCACAACCTGGAAGCCATTGCTAGGGTAGCTCTCAGCTCGGGGGAATGGAAGCAAACAGATAAACACCCAGTTTTCTTGCCTCGTGTAGGACGGTTCTGAGTTGTGTTCCACCTAAGTCTCAGAGGGTTCTCAGAAGACTGGATTCCAGTTGCTCACTGCTGCAAACTGTTCCTTTTTCTTTCTTCCCTCTCTCACTTTCAACATTTTCTCATGTGTCTCAACTCATACCAGTCCTTGTTTTTGTGTCCAGTTTGAGGGGAACCTAAACTAAAGCAGTTAGCTCCAGAAAGACGTTGCCTTGGGAAAAGGATCTCAATATTTCCTTCTGGAATTTTGATGATCAACTGGTAACAAAGGCCACACTGGGGGCGACTGGGTGGCTCAGTGGGTTGAGCGTCCGACTCTTGGTTTCCACTCAGGTCGTGATCTCAGGGTCCTGGGATTGAGCCCTGCTTCCGCTCCACGCTCAGTGAGGAGTCTGCTGGAGATTCTCTCTCCCTTTCTGTCTCCCTCCACCCCTGTTTTCACTTGCATCTCTCTCAAATAACTCTCAAGAAAAAACAAACAAACAAACATGACAAAACACTGCTGGTCGACGTGAATGAGACAACACCTGGCATGCTGTCACATTACAAACACTAAGACCTTCATCTCTAGTGATGGATACTGAGTGGAATAGCAAGCACGTGTTGTGCAACAGGTCTGGCATTTAAATCCGTAAGGCCAAAAGTAATGGCAAGGACTGCGGCTTTGGCTGGCTTTTGTGAACTTCTCTAGAAGGAGGAAAATGATGCTATTTTTTCTCACATTATTTTCTGTATTTTTGTCTCTCGTTCCTTCAATATAAATATTTTTCTTCTGAGATATCTTTCAGAAGAGTAATTCTCTCTTTAGCTATGCTAAACAAGCTATTAAAGACATTTTACAGAGTTCAAGTTATTTTTTAGCCCTTAAATTTCCATTTATGTTTCTCATCTTACTCCTGAAATTCTGTTTTATTTCCTTGAACATGTTCATCGTAATTATTTTAAAATCTGTATCCCTTAACTCCATTAGCTTTATTTCCCGAGTCTCTAATTACTGCCATTTTTTTTTTCATTTCAGTTTGAGTCCTCTTGTGTGTTTCATGATTTTTGATTGATGATTGAAAGTAGTACATGAAGAATTTTACACATCATTTAGGTCAGAGTAGGATATCTGTTTGTATTTTATTATAAAGTCAGGCTAAGTGAAAATCCTCTTAACCCAATCAGGGACTGAAATGATGGTAAACTGTTTTCAGTTTTTGTGAGCAATGGTCTGTTTCAGTTACTCCTAGAACATTTCTGGGTCCTTACTAAAATACTAGCATATTTACCAGCTCCATGACAGGTCCTGCACTTCACTACTTGCTTCTCCATCTGTGTGAGAGTGCAGAAATATCTGCTCAAGGTCTCAAGTCTCTCAACAGGACTTTCAAAGCTGGCATTGTTGAAATGTGGTGTTAAATGCTATGCTTCCTCACCTCCCTCTCAAGATTTGACCAGTCAGCTTTCAGATACCATGAAACAGATTTTTTTAACCATTTGCTCATTCATTCTCTTGAAAAGTATTCATTTGAAATAATCTCATTCACATTACTAAAAACAGAGCTCTCCACAATTTTTTTCTCAGTCAGTATTTGAAATACTCATTTTTAAGGTATTTTAGATATCCTGATATATCTTACATTAAAGATTTTTACGTGTAACGTATTTTTATATAAATATACACCTACTTTTACTACAGATATTTATAGACTGGTAATTTGTCTTACTCATCTTCGTAAGTTGTCTTGTATGGTAGGCCCCCCCAATCCTAGTTGCCATATTGAATAAAATATAAACGGTTATTTTTTATTATTGATGCTCTTCAACTAGTCTTAAAAATAGATCTATCCCAACTTAGCTATTTTTTTGTTGGAAATAAAAAGAATTTGTTTTCATTTTATTCATCATTTTTCATTTCCCTGATTTGCACAGAAGTAGTTATTCTATCAAATTATAAAATGGTTTTAGATGGCTGTAGCATTTGCTAATAACACCCTACCTTGATAGCTTGTAAATGTAATATCCACCTCATTTGACTAACTTGCAATTTGTTTTCTTGCTTGAAATATCCCCTTCTTGAAAACCTAGTACACCTTGGGCAGTGCCAGTGAATGGTGATTGTTATATTTGCTGAGAGGTAAAATTACCCCACAGTAAGATTCCAGCAGTGCCTGATAGAATCACCTGAAAATCTACTACCTACTGGGCTTTATTACTGACAGAAAAAAAGATGTATTTCTTAAATATTTGAAAGAATATAAATGTAACAAAGTTAAAAATGATACTTGCACTTTTCTAAGGACAACCAGCTTCTGTCACCGGCCACAAATTAACATATCTGTTATTAGAATGATATATAACATAAAAATAAAGCTAAAAATGTCCCATAGAAGATACTCTATTACATAAATTGAATGTTTTTAAGAATAACTCAACAATGTTAATTTTATGAATTTTTTTGTAAGAAAGGTATTTTTCAAAGATTCTTTTTATACCAATTTAAGAGAATATTTTCATGCTAATTTATACTTTAGATATCAACATAATCCTTTTCTGCCTTAAGACATAAGTGATAAATTTTATACATATTTCATGTAATTTGAGGTTAGATATATAGGATTTGTTTTCTCTTAAAATACCTCCTTTAAAGGTAGCTATTAATTACTAATTACTTATTTCTTTATAGAAACTCTTTGCCTTCAATAATTAAAACAAGGTAATTTGCTTTGATATGTTTTTAAATAAATTTTCAGGTGTAACTTACATATAATAAAATGTACCCATTTTACATGTACGGTGCAATAAGTTTTGACAAATATATTCGCCTGTTTACCACAACTCCAAACTACAGACATATCATCACTCTGGAATGTCCTCTTTGTCTTTCTGTAATCTGTTAACTCCAGCCTGCCACTGATTTGCTTTCTGCTGTGATAAATTAGTCATGTATTCTCTAGAATTTATAAAAATTAAATCATATGTATTTTTTTGTGCTGGTCTTCTTTTTTCTCAGCTTAATATTTTTAAGGTTAGCAATTTGTTTTAAATGTACAACTTTTTAAATACTGTAATCAAAATATTTTATAAACATAGTACTTACTGTATTTCTATACTCAAAATACAAATTATAGTTATTGAGAAACCAATTTTGCCAAGAACAGATGAAAGCAAAAGGATTAAATGTGCCTCAATGGACAAAACTGTTAGCTGGAACCGCCTAATATCTAGTGAGATTTACCTACCATGGTGAACTCCCAAATTACTGCAGATACAAAGTAAAAGATGACTGGTCAGGGTAATCTACAGTTGTCAATTTCACAGGGAAGAACTCTGCCTTGCTAAGAAACCAAACAAACTGCTTTTGAATAACCCAAACTCCTCCACACTCACAATGAGTTTTATTTATTTTTTTCTTTATTTTCTTTTCTTTTTTCTTTTTTTAATTTTATTTTATTATGTTATGTTAGTCACCATACATCATTAGTTTTTGATGTAGTGTTCCATGATTCATTGTTTGCATATAACACCCAGTGCTCCATTCAATACGTGCCCTCCGCAATGAGTTTTAAATCAAGTGAAGAAAAGAAAACAGAAGTACAAACTGAATTTCAGCACAGAAAGTTACAAGTATATAAAGAAAAGAGGGAGAATGTAGAATTTCACACACACACAAAGAGTCCTTCTCTCTGACATAGAAGTAGGACCTTGACATACTGGCAGGATTTTATCAAATAGAGACTAAAGCTGAAAAAGTGATTTCAGACAGAGGAAACAATATGAACAAAGGTAGAGAGATGAACAAAATGCTCAGAATACTAAAATATCACTGCTTGGTGAACGTGAAAGGAAATAATTGAAAATTAGGCTAGAAATGTAAGCAGATCAAATGCAGACCATGGAAGTTTTCATATGCTAAACGACAATATGTTTCTTTAAACATTAGGAATGATAATGAAGATTTCGAGTTATTGGATAGGATGTTTTCTACTAATAATATTAGTCAATTCCCATGATATAATGATATATAGAATTGGAGATAGTTGGAATTCTGGTTTAAGTCTGACTTCAATGGAAAACCTCTAGTGGTTCACAGGTATGGAATATGCTGTCCCGTACACTGCTATATAATTCTGTGTGCATGTGTGTATAAATGCATGGGTGTATATATGTATTGCGTATATATTAAGGATAATCTATCAATTTTTATTTCTTGAAAGTTTTTAACATTTATAGCGGTTGAACAATGTTAAATACCTACCAGGCAACTGAAAATTATCATATGGTATTTTTCTTTAGCCTTAACAGTGGAGTGCAACATATTAATGTGTTTCTTTATATTGAGCCACATCTGCTTTCCTGGAATAAATTCCATTTAGTTATGACATGCTATATTTTTTAGTATGTTCGTGGTCTATTCACAAATATTTTATGTGAGATTTTGCATTGATATTCTTAAGTGAGTTTGCTTGTAGTTTTCATTTATGATACAATCTTTTCGTGTTTTACGATGAATATGTACTAGCTTCATATAATAAGTGTGGAAGTTTTCACTTCATTTCTATGCTCTGAAATTTAAGTAGACTTATGACTATCTTATTCTTAAAACTCCTCTGGGAATTTATCTGAGCCTGGTGCTTTCTGTTGGATACGCTTTTTTTTTTTTAAACTTGATTTCTACTACAGTATTACATTTAATTATATTTTGTTATTTATTTAGTAGTCTCTCCTTTTTGTATAGTGTTTGGTGGATTTAGACTTTTCTATTCCTATAGAAGTAAATTTTGGAGAGTTTAATCTTTCTTAAAAATGTGCTTTTCAATGAATCGTGGAACACTACATCAAAAACTAATGATGTACTGCATGGTGACTAACATAACAATAAAAAAAAAGAAAAAATGTGCTTTTCAGCTAGAATTGCGCAGAGTAAACTTACACTATAAATTCCCCTGGTTATTATTCACCCTTGCCATTTTCAATTACTGCATTTACAGTTTCTCTTTTTTCTTTATTTTTCCTTTTGGTTGGATTTGTTTGTGATTCACTTAGTTTGTAGATTTATTTTTACAACAAATCATTTTTTTAAGGCATATTTCAGGTTTATCAGATAAATTTTAGGTTGCCCAGTTAAATTTGAATTAAAACACACACACACACTTTTTTTAGTGTAAGTTTGCCCCAAATACTGTATCAGCCATAACTGTATAAAGAATTACTTTTTTTTTTTAAGAAAATAAAAATAAAGAATTACCTGTTTAGACTGGAAGATGGTGGTGGAGTAGGAGGACCCAAGGCTCACCTCATCCCACGAATACAACTAGATAATTATCAAATCATCTTAAATACCCCAGAAATTGATCTGAAGACTGGTAAGGACAAACTCCACAACTCATCTCAAAGAAGGTAGGAAGTGTGGAGATGCGGTATTTGAAAGAAATGGATATTGGCTGCTGCGGTGGGGAGGGAGCCCTGGCTGTGGAGAAGGGCAAGGGACAGACTAACACACCGGGGAGCCCATATAGGGAAGACGAATCCCCATAGCAATTGACTTGGAAAGCAACAGAGGTCAAATTTTAGGAGTTCTTACAACCTGCAGGGCTTAAAGCCTGGAGTTCTAAAGGTCAGGGGCCTTGGCTCAGGGAGAGCATTGGTGTTGCTCTTGAAAAAAGGGAGGGCAAACAGCCCAAGGACATATAGCATGGAAAGAGCAATCTAAAGAGTGCCTGGGGCACACAGTGGGGAGGTTATTTGCTCATCCCAGAGTGTGTCCCGGAGACGCTAGGAGAGGGAGCATTCACAGAGAGACCCCTCTAGGAACAGACGAATTGGCTAGTGCCAGTTTCCTCCTTTGCCCCTCAGCTGAAGTACAGGCCACCTGTGGGGACCAGCACAGCTCCAACAGTAGCTAAGTTCTTACACCAAGCCCCACCCTCCTAAGCTCTGGTGGAATCACCCTTCCCAGTCTAACTTGCCTCAGTCCCAAGCATCAAGACCCCTCCCCCAGAAGACCAATCCAAACCCCTGCCCACACCACGTGTCCTGACCCAGGGGTTTGTGGGCTCAGCTCCGGTAGTGGCAGCGCCAGGTCCCATTTCACAAGCGGACCGGAGCATGTTAAAACTCACCATATTCAGGCCAGGAACCAAACACTGCCCCCCATAGGCAGAGAGAGCCTCTGCAAACAACTGGCCTGAAGGATAAAGGGCCAGGAGACAAAGGCAGAGCACACAGGGCACACAATGGAGACACCCCCAGAAGCACCAGGCCCTGAAAATAGGGGACACTGCATTGCAGGGCACTACAAGACCTCTTTGTCAAAAGGCCATCACCCTCAAGAACAGGAGACATAACTCACTTTCCAACATAGAGAAATAGGCACAGAGACTTAGACAAAATGAGAAGACAGGAATTTGTCCTAAGTGAAAGAATAGGAGGCGGCCATGGCCAGAGATCTAAATGAAACAGAGGTAAGTAACATGCCTGATAGAGAATTTAATGATCAAAAGATACTCACTGGATTTGAGAAAAAAGTGGAAGGCATGAATGAGACCATTAACACAGAAATAAAGAATAACCCAGCAGAGTTGGACACTTGGGGTGCCTGGGTGGCTCAGTAGATTAAGCATCTGCCTTTAGCTCAGGTCATTATCCTGGAGTCCCACATTGGGCTCCCTGCTCAGCAGGGAGTTGGCTTCTCCCTCTGCTCCTTCTCTGCTTGTGCTTGCTTGTGCTCTCTCTCTCAAATAAATAAATAAAATCTTAAAAAAAAAAAAAAGAGTTGGACCCTTAACCAGCTGAGTCACCCAGGTGCCCCAAATTCATATTTAAATACTGACATTATCATTATAGTGGTCTTTTAGTAAATAAAGGTCAAAGTGCATGTACAGTATGCTATACTTTTTCTAAGTACAAAAGTAAATTTAGGGGCGCCTGGGTGGCTCAGTCGTTAAGCATCTGCCTTCGGCTCAGGTCATGATCCCAGGGTCCTGGGATCGAGCCCCGCATCGGGCTCCCTGCTCTGCGGGAAGCCTGCTTCTCCCTCTCCCACTCCCCCTGCTTGTGTTCCTTCTCTCGCTGTGTCTCTCTCTGTCAAATAAATAAAATCTTAAAAAAAAAAAAATTATAGTATTTACTTATTTGTGCAAAAAACACAGGAAGGGTGAATAGAAAAAATAATAAAGTTGATTACATGCAAGAGGTGAAAGGAAGGGCATTGAAAGGATAGGATAATAGGAACAGGGATAGAATGAAGGATAATTTATGGAATATAACTTTTTATATATTTCTCATTTTTAGAATCATGGCAATCTTTCACATACCCAAAAAAGAATGAAAATCAACAAAGATAGGACGAATGGAATAAAATGCAATACAAGCAAAACAAATGAAACTAATTGTAGGGAGGGAAAAAGTAAATTTTGAACATAATGTTTTAACTATATTTTCATGCTTATGAAATAATTTTAGAAATATTCTATGTGTATTCTGGAACTGAAAAAATGAGTAAATATATTGTGGACAGTAAGATCCAAGATTCTTACCATTGGAGTATGGAATTATAAATATGGAAAGGGGAAAGGCTAAAATAGACCTGATGTTCAACTGAAATTAGAAGTATAACTATGATTTTATTATAGTTTAATACATATATATGCAGAATTATATTTATATAGACATGTTTATATATACATAAAATCACATAAACAGGTCTATTTATGTATCAATGTATAGATTTGTAAATATATCTACATGCATATATATGTGCACAGATTTATTTGGTTATAAATATACATGTATATATGGCTATGGGGATAAAAAAGTATCTATAAATTGTTTGAATTATCCAAGCCTAAAAATATTTTAAATGAAAAAGCTCAAAAATATGCTATTTCCATTGACACTATCTTAAAATCTTCCCCAAACCCTTTTTTGTCTTTTTTGATGCAGATTCTTAGGCTAAATTAAAAATAAAATCCACTTTTCTTCCTTCACATAATTTGTTTCTTTATGTTCTATGATGAAACATTTTCAGCATTTTCTATTTTTGTTATTTTTTTTACAACTGAACACATTTGATAAAATGAATGATTGAGGCTACAAAAATCACCACTTTTGTTACAATGATTTCCATCTACTTATCAGCTGAATTACTATTAGCAAGTCCAGCCACATTTTGCTATACAATTTATTCATTAAAGTTGATCTGCGTCATATCGTGACCTTAAAGTTAAGTATACTTGATGTCATTCAGTGAAGATAATGACTTTAGAGTCCTAATATTTTTCCAAGTCAGTCACCACAAAAGTGACAAGATTAAAGATGCATCTTGAATACTGCATTTGTCTTCCAGATACAATGCTCTACACTTAGTAAATATTTACAATCTTAGTTGTTAGTCACCAACAATTATAGGACTTATCCTTGTTTCATTTATTCAAAATGTCAATAATTGCTCAATTTTATACACAAGATTATGCAATATTCTCCTCTGTATTTATGGGAGTTTAGTATAGACACAGAGACATGAATGGAAGGGTATGTTGGAGCTGGCTCATACTGACTCTCAAGAACTGACTGGGTATACTTTTTCCCAACTCCATGTTCAGTGCATCATACTGATAGGTTAAAATCGCTGTAGTCTACGTATTTACAATATGGGAACTGGTATATGGTATTAATCAGCTCCCCCTCCCATTCCCCCCACTCCCCACGGAGCTGTCTGCTAAATATTTACTAGCACTCTACTGCTCTAATGTCCTCCGGAATGTGGGATACTCTACATGGATAAAATTTCAAGTGGAAAGTTGCAAGTTTAATAAGGCCTACTTTTCTCTCATTCAGCTTCAGCCACACTATTCTTGTGGCTTTCCTAGGAAAAGTAGGCTCTAAAAGCAGGACTTTTTTTTTTTTAAAGATTTTATTTATTTATTTGAGCAAGAAAGTGAGGGAGAGAGAGGAGGAGCAGGGAGAGGGGCAGCGGTAGAAGCAAACTCTGCGCTGAGCAGGGAGCCTGATGTGGGGCTCGATCCCAGGACCCTGGGCTCATGACCTGAGCTGAAGGCAGACGCTTAACCAACTGAACCACCCAGGCGGCCTAAAAGCAGGACTTTTGCACTTGCTGTTTCTTCTGCCTGGAATACTATTTGCCCAGATGGCTGTATAGCTTGTTCCTTCATTCCTTTTAGTTATGCCTAAAAAGGCATTAATCAGTGAAGCTTTCTGACCACACTACATGAAACAATTTCTCTGGGCACCCACATCCAGTCATCCTCTTCCCAAACAATATACAGATTTGTTTCACTTCATAGCAAATATCACTGTCTGCAGCACTCCTTATTGACTTGCCATTTGATTACTGCCTATTTACCACTAAAACAATGCAATCTCCATAACAGCAGATGCTTTGCCAATTTTGCTCCCATTTCTATCTGTAAGGTCTAAAAACGGCACATAAGTGACACTCAAAATATACATTATTAAATGACCATAATGGAAATACCACTGTAAATAGTATTTAAAAATATAAATTTCTTATTTTCCTATAAAAGTAGTTTAAAATTATTTATATTCTTTTTTTTAAGATTTTATTTATTTATTTGTCAGAGAGAGAGAGCACAAGCAGGGGGAGCGGCAGGCAGAGGGAGAAGCAGGCTCCCCGTTGAACAAGGAGCCTCATGCAGGACTTGATCCCAGGACCTTGGGATCATGACCTGAGCCGATGACAGATGCTTAACCGACTGAGCCACCCAGGCATGCCGAAAGTATTTATTCTTAAAAATTAGTGCTTTTAATTCTATATGTATATATAATTTCTGTCTCTTATCTATTTATCTCTCAATCTCTTCATGTAAATATGCTTTCTTTAAATGTTCCTTTAATATGGTTTTATCCATATTAGTAGACATGTATTAAATAAGTAAATTAGCTATTGTAAATATCACACTGAAGAACTTCATAAAAGAATTTTGGGTTTTTTCATAAAAACTATTTTTATGTGTGAAAAACATTTTTTTTTGTGTGTAAAAAAGTGTTTATACTCCTGACACATGCTTATAAACATTAAGAAATACGATTTGAAATTTTTTGCTCATGTTATTAGTGTAATTATATAACACTTTATTGTATGGCATGTTCATTAATTCTTTCAACAAACTCTCATTGATTATATACTTTACACATACTTTCCCCTGTGCTAGGAACTTGTTGATATTTTTATTTGCATTTTTATTACTAGTGGGGCTTACAAAATTTAAGTTGTATAAAATTATTTCATAACTCATATACATTAGATGCATAGACCCTTTAAAGTTTATAAAGTTTAGAAAGTTTCCATAATTATTGTCTCACTTGATCCCTACAGTGGGACTTAGTGTCCCAATTTTTTTGGTGATGACACTGAACAGCTTTTGGGCATAAGAATCTGTTTTCTTATCAGACTGTGATCTCTAATTCCTTGGAAATAAGAAACATGTCTAATTGATTTGTATGGTCCCAGAAAACAGCATCATAGCTGTGAGATAATAAGTGAGAGCCACTATGAATAAATGAATGAATAAATGAGTGAATGAATTCACAGGGTATTTTCTTTAATATCTCTGAAAGTAACGTATATAAAAGCAAGGTACAATGTCTGAACTTAAATCAAGGACTTCTGACCTCGAGCCTATTGTTCTTTCTTCAAAGATAAATAGAAAGCACCTTGATCTTTTTTTTAATTAAACTTTTTACAAAGTCTTAAATTTTTAGGGCAGTTTCAGATTTACAGCAAAATTGGAGGCAGGTACAATGATTTACATACACTCCTCCTCTTGCCCTCATGCATGTCTAGCCTTCCACACTGTCAACAACCCCCCATCAGGGTGGAAAACTTGTTACAACTGATGAACCTACAATGATACATCATAATCACAGTCCATAGTTTACATCAGTGTTCACTCTTGGTGTTGTACATTTTCTGAGTTTGGGCAAATGTATAATTATATGTATCCATCGTTATGGTAGCATATAAAGTGTTTTCACTGCCCTAAAAATCGTGTGTACTCTACCCATTCATTCCTCCATCATACGCCTCCAACCCCTAGCAACCACTTCTTTTTCACTTGTCTCCATGGTTTTGTTTTTTCTAGAGCGTCATATAGTTGGAATCATACAGGATGTAGCATTTTCATATTGGCTTCTTTCACTTATTAATATGCATTTAAGTTTCTTCCATGTCTTTTCATGGCTCGATAGCTCTCTTCCTCTTAGCACTGAATAATATCCCATTGTCTGGATGTTTATTTACCCATGCCAGAAATCTCTTACTTGCTTCCAAGTTTTGGCAATTATAAACAAAGCTTCTATAAACGTTTGTGTGCAAGCTTTTGTGTGGACCTAAGTTTTCAACTCCATTGAGTAAATACCAAGGAGTGGGATTGGTGGATTTTATGGTAAGAGTATATTGCGTTTTGTAAGTAACCACTGTCTTCCAAAGTGAATATATCATTTTACATTCCTACAGCACCGAATGAAATTTTCTGTTGTTCCACATCCTCACCAGCATTTAGTATTGTCAGTGATCTGGATCTTGGCCATTGTAACAGGCATATAATGTTATCTCATTGATGTTTTAATTTGTATTTCCCCAATGATATATGATGTATAGGTGGCATCTTCTTTGGTGAGGTGTCTGTTAAAGTCTTTGGCCCACTTTTTCCTTGGGTTGTTTTCTTATTGTTGAGCTTTAAGAGTTCTTTGTACATTTTGCATAACTACCCTTTGTCAGCTGTGTCTTTTGCAAATGCTTTCTCCAAGTCTGTGACTTATCTTCTCATTCTCTTGACACTGTTCTTCTCAGAGTAGAAGTTTTTAATTTTAATGAAGTCCAGTTTATGAATTATTTCTTTCATGGATCATGCCTTTGGTGTTTATATCTAAAAAGTCATTGAGTCATTGACTCAAGGTCACTCAAGGTCTTGTAAGTTTTCTCCTATGTTATCTTCTAGAAGTTATATAGTTTTGCATCTTACATTTGGGTCTGTGATCCATTTTGAGTTAATTTCTGTAAAGGGTATAAGGTCTATGGATAGATTTTTTTTTTTTTTTTTTTGCATGTGGATGTTGAGTTTTTCCAGCACTGTTTGTTGAAATGAATATCTTCGCTCCATGGTATTGCTTTTGATCTTTTGTCAAAAATCAAGTGACCACATTTGTACAGGTCTGTTTCTGGCTTGTATTTGGTTCCACTGATCTTTTCGCTATTCTTACTCCAGTACCACATTGTCTTGATTACTGTAGTTTTATGCAGTAAAACTTGAAGTCAGGTAGTGACTTTTTGACTAGTCAGTCCTCCAAATTTGTTCTTCTCCTTGAATACTGTGTTGGCTCTTCTGGGTTTTTTGCCTCTCCATATCAACTTTAGAATCAGTTCGGTCATAGCGACAAAATAACTTGCTGGGATTTTTATCAGTATGTGAATTCATAGATCAAGTTGAGAAGAACTGACATCTTGACAATATTAGCACCTTAATTTACATATAAGAACAGAAAGGATCCATTTGACAATTATTATGCACCAACAGAATATACATAGTGACAATTTTGAGATTCATCAAATAAATTATTAATGTTTCAAGTGTGAAGCTTTTGGAATTTAGTGAGGTATAAACACAATATTTAAAAAATACTTATTAACAATGAATTTATTAACAAATTATAACCTCTCCTCTCACAAGCCATCTTTAATAGTTAAAGGGAGCCCTTCAGAATGGCCATTGTGGAATAAAAATCTGAAATGAAAATCATGCTGCTTGTGGTTCTTAACATATTTTTTTCCTTTCACATGATTCCAGGTTTACCACAAAAATAATGCAGTTTGGATATACTCTAGCAAGCAATTGATGGCAAGTTTCAGAACAATACTCTATGTTTCTAAAATATAATAAATATTTTTACTTATATACCAAACACTGGAAAATTCAAATAAACAACTAGAATACTTGTACCTAAATTATATAACTGAAGAAATGTCAAGGACTAAGACAAAGTATGAGTCGGAAATAATATTTACTGGGATTGAATCAGGACACTGGCTAGTATAAACAATATTTAGACATATATTGAAAACATTGGGCAATCATAGCAAATCATCATTACCATTTTGAGTCTGAGCAGACCATGCCCACAATAAATGAATAACCTGCTTAAGATTGTTTTAATTAGCTTTCAATGTAGCTGATTTGCAATAATGATGGTAATAATGAGAGAGCGCAGAGCGGCAAACACGTATATAGGTTCTTTTGGAGGAAAAGATAGTTTTTATTCCCCGCTCTGCCACTATTTGCTGTGTGAATTTAAGCAAAAAATTTGCTACTTTGAGCCTCATTTTCTTTATCTATAAGGTAATAATTTTAGACAACCCTCTTCCTGAAGACTATTTTGACAAATAAATTGTCATAATGTTTGATGGAGAATGCAGCACACTTGCTGACCTCTTATTAAGCATCTATTAAATTTGGGTTCATATCCTACCTTCTTTAATGCCTTGACTACCCTCGGGATTCAAATTTCCAACTGGTTTTAGTGTACTTCTAGTTGGAAAATACATTATTACAAAAGGCAAAATGGTTCAGTGTTGCTTGTTTATGAGCCTTAAGCAAACCTCCAAAACTGCAGGAGACACAAAGAGATAGCCACAGGAGATATCTCTTTCTATTTAATAATTTAGACTAAAATAAATGAGAAGATTTTGGAGGAGATATTTAAGACACAAGTATCTGTATGGTTTTTTATCAGGGAAGACTTTACTAATTTGCTTTGGGAAAAGCAATCGTTTATTGGAATGCTATTTTTCCCAGGGCGGGTATCCTCTCCCCTAGCAAAGGTACACAAAGAGAGTGTCAGTTTAATTCTCCGGGAAAGACTGTCAGTTCCTCCTGAGTTCTGCTCATGCATCTTAATGCATCATCAGCTTTCCTGTAGACGACCACATTTCAACCCATATAAAAAAAGATATGATGTTCAAGAAACAGAGATGGCTTGAATAATTTAATAGCTACATATAGGCCTATGAAATATTAAAGGGACAATAGTGTACAATGGGGAGTTTTACAAAGATTCGAGCTTGACATCAGTCTCCTCCTTGCACAGTTGGCTATTTGGCTATAATGACAGTTAATATGTTATGATGGTGAGACAATAATTAGAATGGAGTTAATAAGTATTTTAATAAAAGCTCAACCAGCTTACTGACATTTAGGTATTTAAAAAGTAAAAGCACTCAAATAACTTTTCTTCGGAATATTGTACTAATACTAAAAATCATTTTGAAGAGCCTCCCATTCCTGTTGCTTTTAAATAAATGTGTTATGAACAGAACTGTTCAGATACCTATGTATTTCCTTCAAAAATATGATATGCTTTAAAAATCCCTCCGTGAAGTGAAAGGCGAGAAAGCAGGTGCCCAGTCTCTGAGGTTGTGCTGACACGATCTGAAGAATCAGTGCTTCATCATTTCCTATGGTATATCTACACACTCAATCCCACTTTATAATCCAGATCATCTCCATCAGAGACTCAGATGGAACTGCTGATAGCCATATAAAGCAGAGCGGCCCAAATAGGAACTCTCATTTTCTTAATTGCCAATCTTTGGTTTAGACATTTATAATAAGCGTTAAAAATGTCTATTTGTTTCTAAAATTATTTGTCTTTAATTTCTTCAATTCTTTGGCAAGACAATGTGCTTACAAAAAACTTGTAATTAGATAAAGGGACATTTTTACCCACTTTAACTGAAGTAAATGTTTGAAATTGCTTAACTTCAAATAAGTACTGTGCTATTTTGCTATTACCTCTAACAGGACTCTGTTTTGTTTTGCATTTCCTAACACTGTACTGCATTTTTGCTTTGAAGAGACACCTAAGGATGAGGAGAAATGGAGAATGAGGGGCTTGTTTCTCAGAGGAATACTTTCCTATGATAGCTATGATCCTGATCTCATTGTTAGATGAATACTTTAAATAAAATTAAGCGGTGATACGAAGTTGAGTTTCTACCAAAGACTTAGGGTGTGTTTTATATTCTTTCTCTTTTTATGGAAATCCACAGCATATCCAAGACTGTATATGGCTCATCAGGAATCACAGTGGGTCCCACAAAATGGTGATTCCTCTTCTCTGGGCATTAATAATCTCAGAAGAGTCATAAAATAAACAGCTCGATAATGTAATTACTCTATTATTGATAGAGTCCCTACATCATGTTTTATACTTCTTGAATTGCTTCTGCATATATAATTTCATAGGAAACTTACTTTGCATAACCCTATGGGAAAGATTTGGAAAGAGAGGGTATATTCCAAGCAGAAGCAATTCTGCAAGCTAGACACTGTGTCAGTTACTGTGAATTCAGAGTTATGTAAGATACAGAGCATGCCTTTGGGAGCACAGCCATAGGTTGGAAGGGCAAATCACCTTTGAAATTGTCAGTGATTTTGCCTTCTTTTAGAGTGCCCAACCTTTGCATTTTGACTACCGCTAATCTTACCTCTTTCACTCTCAACTAGCTAAGTGGGACAATTGGTATATCCTGTAGATTCTCTGTAATTGGTACAACAAGAAAATTACCGTGATTACTTGAGCATGGTGAAATGATTAATAATGGCACTCTTTCACTGATGCATGCCAGTACAGTATACCCAGAAAGTAAACAAAACCAATTTATCAGTATTAGCATCTGAAGTAAAAGCCAGGCCCAACTTGTGCTCACCTCAACCTCTGATGCAATAGTTCTCTTGGTCTTAGATAGCTCCCATATATCTCTAGCATATTCTATCTCCTTCACAAAGTCATATTCTTATCTCGTTCCTTAACACGATCAACATGTTCTTTAGTTAAAATCTCCCAAATTACAGGGGTCTCAGATTATGTTACAGACTTTTGCTATATAGTTTGCTTGCATTCGTCTTTTATTTCTACCCTTTCTGATCCAGATTTATATGCTCTCTGAGGACATGAGGTCTTAGTTGTTGATATACTACTATTTCTGCTACTTTAGAGGAATGTGTAGTACTTAGCCAAATTCAATAATCCATACCATTTTTTTCCATTTATCTTCCTAAAATTTATTTTTGTTAGTATTTGAAAGCTGTTTCAGTATCCTGCCCATAGACATAATTGCACCAGTAGCAGACATCGAATATAAATAATGAAAATGACATGTTGCATGTCTGTAAAACATTCAAAGCAGATTTATGTCGGTAAATCAGATAAAGATTTTACTCAAAAATGACTATAAAATATGATTTCACTCATGTGGAATTTAAGAATTTAAGAAATGTAACAAACGTAACAAAATAACAAAGAGAAAAAGAGACAGGGCGCCTGGGTGGCTCAGTTGGTTAAGCGACTGCCTTCGGCTCAGGTCATGATCCTGGAGTCCCTGGATCGAGTCCCGCATCGGGCTCCCTGCTCGGCAGGGAGCCTGCTTCTCCCTCTGACCCTCCCCCTTCTCATGTGCTCTCTCTCTCTCATTCTCTCTGTCTCAAATAAATAAATAAAATCTTTAAAAAAAAAAAAAAAAAAAAAAAAGAAAAAGAGACAAACCAAAAAACCAAAAAACAGACTTAACTATAGAGAACAAACTGATGGTCACCAGAGGGGAGGTGAGTGGGGGGATGGGTGAAACAGGTGATGGAGATGAAGAGTACTGTTATCTTGATGAGCACTGAGTGATATATGGAACTGTCCAATCACTATATTGTACACCTGAAACTAATATAACACTGTATGTTAACTATACTGGAATTAAAAAAAAGAGTACACTTATCATCATGAGCACTGAGTAATGTATAGAATTGTTGAATCTATAGAATTGTATACCTGTAACTGATATGGCACTGTATGTTAACTATGGTGGAATTAAAATTAAAAAACGACTATAAAATTATGATTGCTTTGAAATGTAACTTTAAGAATATCCTGTTATAGTTTAAATGTTATTACTAAGTTTATAGAGGATTTTTTATTTTGTATCTAAAGTTCATGTGTACAAAAGATATGATAAATACAGTTTAACTCTAAAAGTTAACTCATCTAATGAAAACAAGCCAATGTATTTTACAGGAGACTTCTGAATATTTAAGGTGGCAAACAGTTCTGTGTGTGTGCGTGTGAGTGTGTGTGTACAGCTAGCCATTGAATTTGCTGTTTTGTCTTCTCTTAAATAATAGCAAAATAAGTGCACAACCTTGAAATAAAGCAGAATTACAAATGATCAGCACACAGTTGAACATCTACTGAGTTACTCACTACTGAGAATCTCAGGAACTATACCATATGGTACCTAATCCCAAGCACTAGACTGCTTTATTAGGAAGATAAAACATACTAGACAATGTTTTCCTTCTTTAATTCATATTATATATTTTACCTTGTCTTTTGCTTTCCTGTTTCTTTAATGGATACTATCTTAACCCATTTCAAGTAGAAATGTCTTATCTTATTAAAAGTATATATAAAAAAAGCAGTGTTCTACAGATGAAGTATTTTCCAGATTTAAGTGATAATAGATCTAGACTCTAATCTCAGCTCTGCCATCTACTCATGCATTTTAACTGTCCCCAAATTTTGTCCTGAGAATCACATAACATAATGCGTGTGAAAATGCTTTGAAAATTATAAAGCTCTGAATGAATATGCCTGTTTTCATCATAATGATGTGGATGATCTACAGCCTAGTTACTTCATATATCCGTATCTTTAAGGTATCTATAGATTTTCTTTCCTGAAAATGAGGAAATCGGTATTTTTAGCCTAAGTTCAAGACTGTTATTCAAAATCTTTACAACTGCCATGGGCCAGGCTCTAAGAGGCCAGTGTAGCCGATGCCTGTTGTAACTCTGGAGTAGGCTTCCCTGCAGATTCATATCGTGGAGGTGCATGGGGTCCTGGGAGGTGCCAGGGTGACTAGCTTGGCCAAAGGGTCCAGCAGTTTGCACTAACAACAAATATTAATTGGTACAACCACATTGCTGCAAGCTAATTATATAATTCTAATTACGCTCTCCTAATCTAAAAAAAAAACAATTTTGATTATCTATTTTATTATTCTGAATACTTCTAGTGGTTATCTCTCACCTTTAAACAATGTACCTAAAATTCTGTTACTCAATTTATGAAATTTAACTTAACTGATTGACCCTCCAGAAATAGAAGATGAGAACTTTCAGATCACTTGCAATGCTCCAGGAATGTTTGCACATCCAATTACATTCCTAAATTATTGTTACAGTATGTAACCAGATTAAAGCCATGACTCAAGTTGTCTGGTCTCTTAGAGCTTCTTCCACAATCGAAACAACAACAGCAATGCGGCCCAGTATCTGAAATAATTTCAAAATGACAGAAACTCTTTATTTGCATGTTTCCAGCATCAATAATTCTACAGCACATGGCGATAGTCCTAAGAATTTTTTTTATCACTCATTAACTTTTATTATACTCCACATCTACCATAGTACCCCTCTTTATCAAACTCCTCTTTTATCCACAACTTAATTATGTTTGTTTGTTTTGGTTATATTTTGTTTTCCTTTTTAAAAGCCAGCTTCTCCCCAAGGCCAAACCCACACACCTATTTTTCACTTCTCCATTCACTTCTATATCACCAGTTTTTTTTTTTTTCCTGTTTTACTTATGACATTTGTCACTGCTAACTACCAAAGAATAGCTAGGAATGGGCCCCACAGAATACAAGGTAAAGAACTAAATCTTTTATAAGCAGAAAAATGAGAAAATTTAAAATATCCACTCAATGATAATAGTTATCAAATCACAAGTACAGTCACACACATACACACACACACTTAAATTTTGCTTACATTTTGTTTAGTGATTGAATATCCAGTTAACTTTTGATCTATATTTTAATAGACAATTTTATCATTTTTCTAGGACACACTTCTTTTATAACTTAGTTGACTTAAGTTCATCTTTAGAAGCCTTTTTGCCCCAAAACTGTTCATGGTTGCACTAGTCCTTATGCTTGTGCATGCTGGAAAACATAACCTGTGTGGTCTTGATAAAAGAATGGCAACTCAGCTAGCTATAAGATTTCTAAGTCAAAATTTATTTTCTAGTTGCTCACCATTGCTAATCATTAGGGAAATGCAAGTCAAAACCACAATGAGATGTCCCCTCATGCCTGTTAGAATAGCCATCATCAAAAAACAAGAAACAACAAGTGTTAGCGAGGATGAGGAGAAAAGGGATCCCTTGTGTACTGTTGGGAATGTTAATTGGTGCAGCCACTATGGAAACAGTATGCAGGTTTCTCAAATAATTATACCATATGATCCAGCAATTCCACTTCTGGGAATTTATCCAAAGGAAATGAAAACATAACTCAAAAGGATATCTGCACCTCCATGTTCATAGCAACATTATTTACAATAGCCAAGACATAGAAAGAATGTAAGTTGTCCACTGAACGGACAAATGAATAAAGAAGTTGTGGCATATATGTACAATGGAATAAAAAAAAAAACAAAAAAAAACAAGGAAATCCTACCATTTGTGACATCATGGATTGACCTTGAAGGCTTTATGCTAACTGAAATAAGACAGACAAATACTGTATGCTCTCACTTATATGTGGAATCTGAAAAACAACAAAAGAAACAAATCAAACAAAATACAACAAAAACCCCACCAAACTCATTGAAGAAGAGATCCAGATTTGTGGTTACCAGAAGTGGTGGGTGGGAAGAAGAGGAATTGGAGGAAGGTGGTCAAAATGTACTAACATTCAGTTTTAAGATAAGTAAGTACTGGGGATGTAATATACATGATGACTACAGCTAACTCTGCTGTATGATAGATAGGAAAGTTGTTAAGAGAGTAAATCCTGAGTTCTCATCACAAGGGGAAATATGTTCTCTTTTCTTTTTATTATATTGATATGCGATGATGGATGTTAACTAAAGCTATTGTGGTGATTATTTCACAAAATATGTAAATCAAACCATCATCCTGTATGCCTTAAACTTGTAGTGATGTATGTCAGCTGTTTCTCAATAAAACCAGAAAAAAAATGCATTTTCTCTCTTGTTTTTCTTCACTGGTGACTTTCTGGAACTTGCTTATAGACAGTAAGCTTTCTTTTTTTTTTTTTTTTTTTTTTTTAAGATTTTATTTATTTATTTGACAGAGAGAGACACAGCGAGAGAGGGAACACAAGCAGGGAGAGTGGGAGAGGGAGAAGCAGGCTTCCTGCCAAGCAGGGAGCCCGATGCGGGGCTCGATCCCAGGACCCTGGGATCATGACCTGAGCCGAAGGCAGACGCTTAACCGACTGAGCCACCCAGGCACCCCGACAGTAAGCTTTCTATAGGGAAAAAAAGAAAACCTAAGAGGTTAAGAAAATTTCTACTGCTTATGAAAACTTTTGTTGTTTTTCTTGACTGATTACAAGTTTTTCATTAACCTCTAAAACTGGAAATTATGTATTTTAATAGTTTCTGATATTAATCATTTTTAAAGATTTATTTTAGAGAGAGAGAGAAAGATCATGAGTGGGAGGGGCTGAAGGATGGAGAGAGAATCTCAAGCAGACTCTGCACTGATTAAAGAGCCTGATGCAGGGCTTGGTCCCATGACCATGAGACGATGACCTGAGCTGAAACCAAGAGTTAGACACTTAACTGACTGTGCCACCCAGGTACCCCTGATATTAATCTTATTTTTTTTTTACACTTTCTTTAAAAATAGAGTCTTTAAGTCTATAGATTCAGGTTTTTCATTCAAAAGGAAAAAGCTTGGGGCGCCTGGGTGGCTCAGTCATTAAGCGTCTGCCTTCGGCTCAGGTCATGTTCCCAGGGTCCTGGGATCGAGCCCCGCATCAGGCTCCCTGCTCTGTGGGAAGCCTGCTTCTCCCTCTCCCACTCCCCCTGCTTGTGTTCCCTCTCTCGCTGTCTCTCTCTCTGTCAAATAAATAAAATCTTAAAAAAAAAAAAAGGAAAAAGCTTTTTTCTGGTTTATTGTGGTATGTTAACATTAAGTTTTTTATTCACTGGGTATATAAATTAGGCACACATAGATTCTCCTTTATCTGTCTTATTTATCTATTTTTTATCCTAAAACTTTTTTTTCTTTTCAAGAATTTGGCTTTATTTGCCTTGAGCCTGTCCTCTATGCTTCTGAAGTTTTAGGATGTCCTTTTCTCCCTTTTGATGCTTCTCATGCTGTGTTCATTTTTGTTTTCATTTTCTTTTAAATGTTTTCTGAGTTCTACAACTCAAATTTTTCTCTCCTGTTTTTGTCCTAATCTCTCCTGTTTGATCCTTTTCCTGGATATGTTTTAAAGAGGTTTAAGTTTTCTTTATTTCATGGTAAAATATTTATCCCAAATTAACATCTATTCTCAGAACATTTTCCTTTCACTTGTTATGTTTCTTCCCTTAGAGTAGATTGTAAGTGGGAGCATTATTTTAGGGGCCAATTACATGTTGAATGAGAGTGTTGGGGTGGGGATGGAGCAGTTTAGCAACTTAGATTTAAGTTGGATATCTCAAATATTATTTTACAAACTATGTACTGCTGTGTGTCAAGAATCCCTTACATAGTGATTTACCATTTATTTATATCATATGACCAAGATACAAGTTCACAAGTTATTAGTACATTTTCCCCTTGTTTTTTTATACCTAGAGTACATATACATAAATATAGTATATGAATATGTCATCCATTAGCTCAGCCATTTATTTCTGCTTCATATTTTCAGAAGGAATCAAGGATATTTGGGCAGTCCTACATAAATTTTTAAGCAATGGGTTATTAAAATGAATCTCCAAAGGTTTCTCATATTTTTTTAAAAGGAATCTGATGATCTACAGAGGCATCTATCTGCCCTTAGCCAAGTACAGTTTTTACTGATTTTAAAAGCCCTTCTTGGGGTGCCTGCATAGCAGTCAGTAAAGCATCAGACTCTTGGTTTCGGCTCAGGTCATGATTTGATGTAACATATTACATTTGTTTTTCTTTCACCCTGAATGTTTTTGAGGAGAGCAAGGCAAGGATACCTTTACTCTAACTTCTTTAACAGTAACACCCAATTAAGTTGTATAAATGCCAATTAGTTATCTGATCAGAACAAAGAATCCATAGTTTGGAAGTAAATATAATAATTCTAAGCCAAGAATTATTTTTTCAGATTTAGGAAAAACCAATAGCAGAAGAGATGTATATATAATGCTATAGTCATTGATAGAGGAGTGGGATTTAGAGGAACAGAGAGAATGAAGTGGCATATTTAAGTCCTGGGAATCAGTGAGTCAGAGAAAAAGAAAAATGCTTAGCAAAGTCTTGAAAGCTGTACCTTGAGAAAACTGATATGGTTTAATATGCAAACTGGCTAGTAAGTTACACAGTCTGAGTTCAGTTTGACATTTTAACTTAATTTGTCTTAAGTGAACTTAAATATAATACCTTGTATGTTAGTGACATTTACTTTATATCACTATATATCATTTTGTATACATGTTTATGCTATGTATCATTTTATATATAAGTTGATATATGTTGTATATATGTTACATAAATATCTTCTCTTTAAAACAGAAATTGAACTTGTATATTTTTGTCTTAACCTCAATGTAAATAATCAATGTCTCTTAATGGGTAATGTATTATTAATCAATTATTAATCAATGTATTATATTCATCATTGTAAAAGAGTGTGCTAAAGTCAGGGCTGTCCAAATATGGAATACATTGTACATTTGTAAGAGGTTTTGTACAAAGAGTATTACCAAAATGACAGCCAGTTTCGAGGAGATCTAGGCACCAAGTGGATAATATATCTTACAATCATGAGATGATATGGATTACTTTTGCAATCATATAAAATATAATCTCTTACTGGGGAAACTGAGGTTCATGGAAGTTAAGTGACTTGTTTAAATTTCTTAAGACTGACTGAGATCATAAGACAAATCAAGCTTTGAGACCATGGCACAAATAAAAATTAAAGTTTCATGAAATTCATGTTTCCTAAATCACTTTTAAAATGAATTATATTGCAAACTAAAAATACAGAAACACTAACTACACAGAGGTTTTAAAATACTAACGTGTTGAACACTTCACTTTGCTTAAAGTACTGCTTTTAAAGGAGGATTAAAACAAGATTATTATGAACAAAAATTTAGGAAAAACAAGAAGATAGTATGGGATCAGAGAGGCTCCCAAGAACACCATTCTTTTTTGATAGGCTTTGAAATTTGACACTATTCCACAGGTGTTTTTTTAAATGTACTTCAGAATTCATGTTTATAGTCAATTGCTACTATAGGCTCAATTATTACCAGTTATATTTTCATCTATTCCTTTCACTGATCCCTGGAAAGTCTATGTCAAACTGACATGTTCTGACTGTTCTTAGCCAGTGGGAACTGGACATTCAAAAGTATTAAACTCCTCTTTCATTTTTAAATGCCCTTTCAAATATGAGGGTTTTTTTGTTTTGTTTTTGTTTTGTTTTTAAGATTTTATTTATTTATTTGACAGAGAGAGACATAGCGAGAAAGGGAACACAAGCAGGGGGAGTGGGAGAGGGAGAAGCAGACTTCCCGCCGAGCAGGGAGCCCGATGCAGGGCTCAATCCCAGGACCCTGGGATCATGACCTGAGCCGAAGGCAGACGCTTAACACTGAGCCACCCAGGTGCCCCTCAAATATGAGTTTTAACCTAAAAGACAAATTTGTCTTTAAAAATAAATGCTCTGCTCATCAAGGAATAGTGATTCTATTGCAAGTCTCAATGCAATAGTGATTTTCCTTTAACATAACCACACACATTTTCACTACATAATATTTACTGCATGCCATTGCTCTTCACACTCTTTTACTCATTTCTCGTAAATCCAGTCCCTCTTGTTTCAGCCATCCATGCAGGTGACACTGCAAAGATTTGTGCCTAAACTGTAAACTGGGAAGTCAATTTGAAGCTTTGCAAATGATTTATGGGTCATGAGGTAAAATAATGCATATTATTGTGTGCAGGGTTCAGGGAGGACTAGTTTTGCACAGTTAAGGACAAACAGGAGTAATCGTTCCCTCACACTTTGGTCTTTTTTTCCCTTTAACTTTCTGAAAGTCATTCTGTAATATTTCAAAACCCCTATTTTGTTTGAAGAAAATTTAAGTCATATAACCAGGTCATAACATTCAAAGGATTGAACTTTTTTTTTTCTGTGTGATTTTAATAGTGAGTGCATGGGGTGCCTGGGTGGCTCAATCAGTTAAACGTCCAACTCTTGATTTCAGCTCAGGTCATGAACTCAAGGTCGTGAGATCGAGCCCCACATCAGGCTCCATGCTCACTGGGGAGTCTGCTGGAGATTCTCTTTCTCCCTCTCCCTCTGCCTTTGCGTCTCCCCTGGCTCACATGTGCATTCTCTCTTTCTCTCTAAAATAAATCTTTAAAAAAATAGTGCATGTATCATAATGTGTACTTCATCAGAGATGGTGCAAGGTTTTATGCCAACTGTACAATTTATTCCTTAATCCTTAAACTTTTAATGGGGGAAGAAAAAAACATGATTGTGGAAAGTAGAACAATAACTTCTTCATGGCATCTCCAAAAGGCATTGCTCACTTTCCATTTTTAAGCTGCCAACCTAATTACATTTTTTTACTCTTGTGTAGAGATTAGTGCAGGAGGCCAGGTGTCACATTTCCAGTTTACTCTGCTTCCAACATACATTTGCATCATTACTACTGTTGTCATTCTTACCATCACAGTACCATACAGTTTATAGTCCTTCACAGTTTGGAAAGTGTCATGACAGAGTTTTATTCTTCACTCTGGCTGGAAGCCATCACATCCCTAAGTAGCTTTCATTGACCATCTAATCAGGAAGCAATGCCATCTTTTGAACTTCTATGGTCACTCATTCTCCTATGATTTCTGCCATATACTGGGCTAAGTAGCACTTTAGTTTTATGTGAATATTATGACACACTTTTAAGTGATTCCATAAAAGAATATATAAATAATGATGATGCTAATGTAGAGGGCAAGCACCATGAGTGATAACTCAATTATCAAAGATGTCTTGAACCATTATACACATTTGTCAACATTGATTACTATATATACACACATAGGTGGCTCAGCATCTTTTAAAAAATCTCTATCAAAATATAATTCACATGCCATATAATTCACTCTTTTAAAATGTATGACTCAGTGGTTTTAGTATGTTTTCTGTCCTGAGACCAAAAGGAACAAATTTCTGCCAACTCTCTGAATGAACAAGGAGATGGATCCTTCCTTAGAGCATCCAGAATGGAACATAGACTGCTAACCCCTTGATTTTAGACAGTGGGGACCACTGAAATATGGAGCTGTAAGACAATGTATTTATATTGTTTGAGACACAAACATGTGGTAATTTATAACAGAAGCTCTCCCTCTGGCCTGCAAAGTTTCTGCTGAAAAATCTATTGACAGTCTTAGGGGTATTCCCTTGTATGTAACAAGTTGCTTTGCTCTGTTGCCTTTAAAATTGTCTTTAACTGTTTAAAATTTAATTATAATATGACATGGTCTGGGTCTGTATGGATTCATCTTATTTGGTAAGTTTGGGCCTTGCTAATTCTGGATCTCTGTTTCTTTCCCCAGGTAGGGAAATTTATAGCTATTATTTCTTTGAAAAAGCTTTCTGCCCCTTACTCTCTTCTGGGATACTTATGGTGTGCACAGATGGCATCCCATAAGTCCTTTAAGCTCACTTCATTCCTTTTTATTCTTTTAAAAAAAATTTGGTCCTCTGATTGGATGAATCCCAGCATCCTGTCTTTGAGTTTACTGATCCTTTCTTTCATTTCATCTAGTCAAATGTTGAAACTCTACAGTGATTTTTTCAGTTCAGTTATTATACTCTTTAGTTCTATGATTTCTGTTCAATACTTCTTTATATTTTCTATGTCTTTATTGAAATTCTCACTTTGTTCATGCATTAGTATTCTGACCTCTATGAACATCTTTATGCCTGTAATTTTGAACTCTCTATGTAATTTTGGATAAATCACTTTTCTCTCTTTCATTAAGTTCATTTTCTGGAGAATTATCTTGTTCTTCTGTTTGGAACATATTCCACTATTTTTCATTTTCCTTGACTCTTTGGGTTGGTTTCTACACATTGGATAACACAGCCACCTCTTCCAGTCTTGACAGACTGGTCTTGTGTAGGAGAAGAACCATGTCAATCAGCCCAGCCTGAGCTCCTGGTTGTTTCTCAAAACTTTTTAATTGTCTAAATTAAACCATCGTTGTTCTTACTGGCTTCCCAATAGTTGAGAATGTGCCAAAACCTGTCAGTGTTCCAAAGTTGAGAATCTCCATGAACACCTAGAAGCAGGCTGATTAGAAGATGGACCCTCAGACAGCAGTTGGTAAAATATATAATTAAGCCTGTTTCAGGGAGAAACTGGGAGTTAGTAAGTTTTTGCCTTTTCCCTCTAGGCTGAGCCCTGGTGTATAGCTGGAAGGGAGGTGTGGTGTTTGAGGTTTAAATACTGTGTCTTTGCTTGGTTTAGTGTTATGGAACTTGTGAATGCAAGACCCTTTGACTATCAATCAGAGCTAGGTGATTTGACTGGCCATCCTTCCTTGGAGAGCAATTGTAAAATTTGTCAGTGTATGGACACGCTCCCTCTACAGAGATACTAGCAACTTGGTTTTATTGTTGGAGTGAGCCAGAGGGAGAAAGTGGGAGAAATGCCTACTAGTGCTTTCAGGCTCCAGAGAGGTTTGCATTAAGCCCCATATGCATGCTAATTAGAAGCCAGATTCTCTGACAGCAGCTTGTAAAGTGGGCCATCAAATCTCTTCCAGTGAAAACCTAGGAAATGGACATTTTTGCCTGCTTCCTTTGCATTGAGCCCTGGCAGGATAGCTAAAGCTAGTGCTCTTGGGCTCTCTCATTAACACCTGCTTCCTTGTTCTAGTCCTATGGGATTTGTAAAAGTAAGGCCCCTAAGCTATCAGAACTAGGTGATTTGGGGGCCCATTTCTTTGGCAACAGCTGTAAGAGTTGGGGCACTAGATATTTGGACAAGCTACTTCTAGGGAGATGCTGGCAATATGGTTTTATTGTTGGAATGAGCTCGAGGGAGAAGGCTAACAACGTGGTCAGCAACTCTTTCAGGCTCTGGGGAGAACTGCAGTCAGCAATCCTGGGAGTTTGGGGTGGGGCTCCCTCCTGATCGTTTGGCACTGTACCAGGGGAGTGGTTTATGGCAAGAGGGTGTCTTAGCCTTGCCTATCCATTTCAATGAGGGTATTTTCTCATTTGCTTGATGTGTTGGATTCATTCAACTAGTTTCTGGATTTCTTTCAGAGGAAATTGCTTTGTGTATAGCTGTACATTTAGTGCATCAGTAGGAGGAGATGAAGTCAGGAGGCTCCTGAAGGAGGCTCTCCTGGTACCTCATGAAGCCTAGGTGGTGATATTCAACACTACTCTATCTTTAAATTAAATTCCTCTTTTTGTATCTTAGTTCAAATTAAGATTCTTTTTTTTTTTTTTTTTAAGCAAACAGGGATTCTGGTTATATGACAGTCACTTTCATTGATATCAAATACGGCTTTGAAGGATTAGAAACATTCTATGTTAAATGGGATGTATACTCTATTTAGGTGAGAACAATGGTGAAGAATGCAAGGGATGTAATTCACTTACAAAAGTCATCCTATGGGGGCGCCTGGGTGGCTCAGTTGGTTAAGCGACTGCCTTCGGCTCAGGTCATGATCCTGGAGTCCCAGGAGCGAGTCCCGCATCGGGCTCCCTGCTCGGCAGGGAGTCTGCTTCTCCCTCGGACCCTCCCCCCTCTCATGTGCTCTCTTTCTCATTCTCTCTCTCTCAAATAAATAAATGAAATCTTAAAAAAAAAAAAAGTCATCCTATGGTTTGTAGCTGTGAGGAGCTATGGGAGTGAAGACATTGTTAAACCTGTAAAAGAATGATTGGTTCTAATAATAAAACACCTGATTTGCCAATGAGGATGATAACTATTGTTCACTTCAAATATCATTTTATCAGCAGATAATGCTGGCCAAGATACTTATAATTAAATCAAGTGCTCAAGATGATTCAAGTGTTCTGATATTAGGACTCTGCCATCTTGTACCTAAGAGTCATGGGCAGCTAGACTATGGAAATGAAACCCATATTAAGGGAAAGTTTAGGCTCTGGATTAGTAGAATATCTGACTGTGATTTGGGAAACACCCCTGTGTGACATTTGAGCCCACTGTGACAAGTATAAGCCACATGTGGTTAATAGAGATTCCATTTTAATGCCTGATAATATTGCCCTGAATATGTGGCAGTAATGCTATATTTAGTTGTTAATCTATTTTAATACATCAAATTTGAATATTCATTAAAACATGTCAACAAGATAGAATGCAAACAGATAAGACAATTTGAAAGGGTGTTAATAAATGGATGGCACTGGTAAAATAACAACATGAAATGTATTAAATCAAGCTTAGATCCAATTAAAATCTTTCTAAGAGTTTCAATTTTATTTTTCAAGGTATTTCTATGTTCAGGAGGATGCAAGCAGATTTTTTTGTAGGTCTCTATTTCCTTCTAAGATCCTGTCTTAATATCTACAGTACATGATGCCTTTAGGAAGAATTTTTTATCATTATGGGCTATCATTATGCAGAAAACACTCAGGTTTATGTCTCTCTATTTGATAATTTAGCTTTGGCAGCAGATGATCTGATTCAGAGTCTGTCTACAGTGAATAATTGAATGTCAGAAATGTTTTAAATTAAATTCTGACAAAGATGAAATGCTTTGTGGGGGAATCTAAATGTTTGTTAAGTTCTTTGTCCTCTTTTTCATGGCCCCTTAATGGTTGCAATCTTGTATCTGCTTTTCCAAAGACGAGCCTGTGTGCTATTTAAGATTCTGTGTGGGGAGTCTTCAGTCACATTAAATCTGTTCCTCTGTATTCTTTCACCATCTTAAGTTTATCGTAAGTATAAAACAAAAAGAACAGCAATGAAAGACAACTTCTGACAGGATGGCATAGTCAGTGGCAATGTATATTTCATTTCCTATTAACAGCTAAGGTATAAGAAATAGGACTCACTAGTGATCTCAAACTGATAAATAAAAAGAAAATTTTGGTAGAATATAGGAGTCGTTGTCCTCTGATATACTGACCAGTCAACTGAATTACAAATTAATGATACTGCAGAACCAGCAAGAAATGTTTAAGTTTCCCTGTTTATGACTTACACATATACCCATTTTTTTATTTGTAAACTCAATATGGACTCTTAGGGAATTAAAACACAGGGGAATTCCACATTTGCAGGCACTGATCTTGGTTTAGGGATAAAATAGCAACTTTCGATTAAGATGGACTTGGATTCAATTTCTAGCTCTACTCTATTATTTGGGACACTGAAAAAGTAAATAACCAGCTTCAGTATTCCTTATTCCATAAATTGGGAATTGTCCTCATTTATTAATTCAATCAACAAATATTTATTGTATACATACTATGAGCTAGCCATAACCAAGGATTGGAGGATAGAATAGTAAACAACAACAACAAAAATTCTGCCTTTGTGGATCTTAAATTCTAGTGTGGGCAATAAATAAGAGAATAAAATATATATTAGATAATTATAAATACAATAAAAATAAGATATAAACAAGTGATATGAAGTGTGTGTACTGTGTGCATGAGATGCAGAATTCTAAGATAATGTGACTATGCCGTCCCCTAGTTATTTGATTTTATATATATGTGTGTGTAATATATATATAGTTTGCCCTATATATCATTATATATAGCATACAGAGAAAGAGCAGTCAGGTATAGTTTTTAATTGGTAAAACAAAGACTTACTAACCTAATATTTTATGGAACTAGAGAAGATAGTAAAAAAAAAAAATCTAGATAAAGGTATGTTCTGTTTGATTACTGAAATACATGCAAAGGGATGCCAATTACACAAGAAGATATGCTACTGAAGGCAGGAGAAATTGTCAATTCCCTGTGACTAAAGATTCTGGGTCTAATTTGTGTTATAATGCTTTCTGTAACCAGAGAGGATTTTCAAGAAGAAAGCTTGACCCTCTTTGCTCTTCTTCATCTGCTTCTGTTTCTGTTTCCTTCCTCTTACCAAGAGGTGTGATCCAATAAGCATATCCTTATTTTATAGTATAGATGGAACCTTGGTACATTCTTGATGACTACTAAAATCAGAGCTGATGCCTTTTCTTCTAGAACCCACTATTTAAAGTCTAACCTCTTGTTACTTGCATTCCTTTATAAAAACATCACTGCTGTAGGGAACAAAATTAAACTTCAACAGTCATTTTTATTGTCAAGGATTTTAGACGTAAATTATGTAGTTTGGGGGGGGGGGCTTTATTTTAATCAACAAAGACTGGTAAACCACCAGACACATAGTGGTCATTATTATAAACAACTCTGTATTTATTCCATTGAGCATCTGAAAATATATTTGTTTTCAATGTGCTTAAAAGTCAGGACATATGGAGACACCTGGGTGGCTCAGTCAGTTGAGTGTCCAACTCTTGGTTTCAGCTCAGGTCATGATCTCAGGGTCCTGGGATCAAGCCCCCCCCCCCCCCAAAGTGCAGTCTGCTGGAGATTCTTTCTCTCTCTCTCTCTCTGCCCCTCCCCCTTTCTCTCTCTCTCTCCCTCTCTAAAAACAAATGAATAAATCTTAAAAAAAAAAAAAAGGACATATAGAATCATTTTACCTAAGTAAAAATATATACAGAGGAAAAAGATCCCTAAGTAGTAACTGGTACTGTGCATGATTTTTTTTTCTGTTATTAATGCTGTTCTGTATTTTTTATTTTAAAAAATATTTGTTTTTTCTTTAAATATTTGTTATTTCTTTAAAAGTCAGATTATTTGGTTTCTAGAAATTTGTTTTACTAATCAAAATAAATAATAAACAACACTAAGAAAATCAAAATGAAAATTCTCTAGAAGGACTAGAAGTGATAGTTGCTTTCACTATCATTTCCTTGTAGTTTAACTTTTCTATAAGAAGCGTATGTTGCTTTATATTACAAATGAGTTTGATTTTAATAGCGAATTTTATTTCATCATTATTTATCTGGATAGATATGTATAATAATATCTTAAATAAGTTAGGTTTAATAATGTCTTATGATGATTCCCTCCCCTTATCTAAATATCAAGTCCTGGAATATTTTGAACTTTGGCATGTCATTGCTATTCACCAATAATTACACTGAAATGTGTATTTTAGTCATTATACTGAATATAGATTCCCAGAGCCAGAACCTATATCTAACATCAATTCCAATGTCACTACCAGCTAGTTAGCTGGGATGAGAGCACAGGGAGAGTGTTGGTCGTTTGGAGTAAGTGATCTGTGTACAGATTCCGTGGAGTCTTCTTCAAGACTGCCTTGTGCAATTGGGGATTTTTTTCAGTAATACTGCATTTCAACCCAGACCAAGCCTGACGTTCCAAAAGGAGTTCTAGAAACAAACCATTTAGAAGGAGAGACAGCAGCCAGCTAGATGTGAGATTGGTGGGACTGAGACTCTCACTTGTCACCAGGCTCTCTTGGGTTACCCTCCCAGGCCATCTGGTTCAAGGGAGTTCCCATATTAGTGTTTTCATTTAAGTCAGACCTGCCCAGGGTTTCTGGGCCTGGCATTCAGGAACTATTAAGGACCTGCCTGAAAGTTAAAAAAAAAAAAAAAATAGCAGTCTCCCATTAGGGGAATAGGTAGATGGAGTTTCATAGCCCTCATGCAGAGAGAGCCTCTGGTATCTGCTGGATCCAAATCGTTCTCTAGGCAATGCCACAACTAGGCTGGATCTGTCTATGAATTCCAAGTCTGTGAACTGGGCTCCGAAAAGGTACAGAATGTGCAAAGTGGGTCACCTCAATAAAGTTAGAGTGTTTTGGCAGCACTGTTGGCTCGGTCTTTACCACCACTGGGCAAAGACCCACAGATCCAAATACCTCCTAGAGACCCTGTAGCAAGTAAGGCTGTGAACACAGCCCACCCATTCCCCTGCCAGGTGCTTCCCAGCTCATCCCACTTTTAATTGGTGTGTATTGTGTGCATGAGATGAAGGGCCCACTTTGGGCCCTTTCAGAACCTGGACTGTAATGCGGGACTTCTGGACAAAGTTAGGATAAAGCTGTACTCAGGGGCACCCCAATGTAACAGAAAAGAGAGCATGAGGATTGGAAGTATGCCACATTCTCTTATGTGTATATTTAACTTTAAGTCTATACTTAAAACTTGTTTTTACTGCTTTGGTAGTGAAATTAAATTGAATGAGGAGCCCTCATCATTTGCTCCAATATTTGAACTTGTTACTAGACTTAAGTCTCCTAACAGAAAATTTTTTTGTCCCTATTGTCCTTTTTGTCAATTATTATGACCAGTAACTTTCTTTGTAGTGACTTACTTTTATAGTACATGTGTATATTTGATTGGGAAAGATAAACTCTAGAATCAAGTTTCTGGGTTCCATTTTCAAAAGTCTTTAGACTTTTGATTTTGTTTACAGATTGATTTAGAGAGAATAGATACCTTTACAATAATGAGTGTTCTTTTCCAGGCGCTCGATCTATCATTCCATTTATTTAAATCCTCTTTAAAAGCTTTTATAGATTTATAGATTTTAACCACAAAAGTCAAATTTCTTGTTAAAATGTTCAGTATTTACATTTTGTTGCTATTAATAATATGGTGTTATATTTATGTCCAAAACCACTGTCTTCTTTTTTTTTTTTAATGTGTTTGATTTTTAAATGGGTTATACATGCTTATTTAAAAATTTTAAAAGGCCTCCCATTTAGGTCTTCTATTTTGATATAAATGGGGTCTGTGCTTTCACTTCTTTCTTCAAACTCATTGTCTGTACATTTGAAGTTAATTTTTTTATTTAGATTTAAAATCTCTACATTGTTTCTTTCTTTGCTCTAACTGCAATGAATATGCTTTCCAGTAGAATATTGTGTTATATTTGTTATATTTTTTAATCTTTAAAAATTATTTCTCTAATTCATTATCCCTCTAATTAATATTAACTCAGTTTATATAATTTATAATTTCTTAGGAAATCATCCACTTCATCTAGATTCTCAAAAAGTTTACACAGAAATTAGCAAATAATTTACTAACTGTATTTATAAAGCAGAAGCTTATTTCTGTCTAGTTATTTCAGATGTGCATTTTTATAAATGGAATAACTTGGTCTACTATTTTAATTTTACTATTTGGTCACTGAGTTTTATTTTATTTATTTTATTTTATTATTATTATTTTTAAAGATTTTATTTATTTGAGAGACACAGTGAGAGAGGGAACACAAGCAAGGAGAGTGTGAGAGGGAGAAGCAGGCTCCCTGCAGGGAGCCCGATGCAGGGCTCGATCCCAGGACCCTGGGATCATGACCTGAGCCGAAGGCAGATGCTTAATGACTGAGCCACCCAGGCACCCCTTTATTTTATTTTTTTAAAAAGATTTTATTTATTTCTTTGTCAGAGACAGAGCGAGCGAGCACAAGCTGGGGGAGCAGCAGAGGGAGAGGGAGAAGCAGGCTCCCTGCTGAGCAAGGAGCCCAATGTGGGGCTCAATCCCAGGACCCTGGGATCACCACCCGAGTCAAAGGCAGATGGCCTAACCTGCTGAGCCACCCAGGCAACCCGGTCACTGAGTTTTATAATTAATGAAAATTTCTAATTCTATCATGAGTTATTTTTTTCATTTTCTGTTTTCAAAGGTATTTTGGTTAGAAATTGAGGAAAGCATTTCCAAAGGCTGTTATCCGGAGCATTTTAAATTAGTTTGACTCCTAAATAAATAAATAAATAAATAAATAAAATAGTTTGAAATGGAGATTTATTAATGTTGTTATTAAAATATGATGAATGCAATCATATTACATTGGTTGCCTTTCTCATACTTTCTAGTCATAAATCCAAATCTTCTTAATTCTTAAGCATTCTGTTTAGATATATATTAAATTGAGATTATTCAACTATAACTATTTTCATTTAAAGTCTCAGTATTAGCTCTAATACTTATTTTCATGTGAATTATAAACTCAAAGTCATTGAATTTTGTGGATTTTCAATATGTATATTCTTCTCATATTTATTCCAAATAAATCTTGATTTGCATTCTACGTAGAACATTTTAAAGTCATTCTCAAAAGGAAGTAGCACTCATTATACATTTGCTTGTATCTCAAGGAGAAAAATTTCAGAAAGGAAATAAATTATAGGAGTTGATGCCATTTTTGAAACTATGAATGAGAAATACCCAGAAATTAATGGATTGAATATAATAGTTCTGGGTTACATGATCCACTATGCTACTTATCTGTATATTAGTTTTGTATAAGTAAATCAGTATTTTTTTTCTATTTTGTTCAATAAATATTTTTGAATATCTATCCCAAAACAGGATGTAAAAATAACAGCACTATAATACAAGTTTTAGGAAGGTTTCTACAATTTTAAACTACCTATTTATATTTTTTTTTCTCTTATGTTCCCTTAAAAGTTGAGTGTTTAATATGATGTAATTTTGGCTTATTACTATTTTAAGAATTCTTGGCCCAAAGATATAATAAACTGAATTGAGTCCATACCTTGAATTATAAAGCATCAAACAATTAAGGACTGACAGAGGAGGAATGGGCAGATAAATGTTAGCCCAGAATTGATAGGTTTTTCACTTCCTTTGCAACATATAAACGGATATGTTAATTTTGGTCTAGGGTAGTACCCTTTGCGTGGTGCAATCTCAAACTTCTTTAAGTTTTCAGTAACTTCTTTTCTGAAAGATAGGAATGAAGCAAGCTTGTAGAGGAGGTCATTTCAAGCAGAGATGAACTGGTATGCATTTACCCTCTGTCCTACTCCAATAAGAAACTGATTACCCAGTTTTAATTTTTCTTCTCCTTTTCCGAATCTGTCTTCTAACTTTGAAGAAAAGACAAAAGACACCCGAAGAGTCATCTGTTCAGTCCCTAAACTGCCCTACAAACAATCCTAGAATAACTACTTAAGCATTTGCTGTATAAAATATGTGTATATAAATTTATTATTATGCATAAAATGTATGAATTTATGTTTCTCATTTCACTCAGTTGTTGACTTCTAAATAAATTTCCATTTCTATAGATTCCAGGTGCCTCACCTATCTATGCTCTGGGAATGAGCTATTTCCATTTACTTTAGGAAATTATTTAAGAAGCCTCTTTAAATTAATGACCGAATTCAACTACAGAAATTTTAGAGATTTAAGACGTTAAAATTTTTAAGACTGTGTTAATTTATAAAGCCAATTTTTTTTTTTAACCTTACAACCTTATTTACACTTTCTTGCTTATGGTCTGCTATCTAAGCTTGTTAATACATGGAGTTTTTCTTGCCTCTTACTTTGGCCAATATCAATTTGTGTGTGTGTGTGTGTGTGATGATATAGATGTATACCATCTAGTGAGAATTCTAGATGTTGTGCTGTGAGTACTATTTACAGCTACTTTCCTGAAATTCCACCAGATCCAGTGTGGTTAAATCAATTTCTAGTGAAGAAAGGAAATGGTGTGAATTACTGGTGCCTGTCACCAGCACACACATGGCCCATGTGCTAGCTGCTGATAACAATGACTAACTAGGTGAAATAATTTTTTTTAATCTTCAGGTCAGTGGTCACTACAACAACCCTGAAGCAAAGGCAAGTATCATTCTAGAGTATTAGCTCTAGGTGCCATTAAACTCAACAGGTTCCCACCCTGATTTAATTTAATGTCACCTTTTCAAGATTAATGCTATGCACTGTTTTGTGTTCTTCTAATCACTTACATGACACTTATTAAAAGTAGAAGTTAAAATTAAATTTTATTACAAATCCTAATAATGCTCAGAGAAATCTAATCTACTATGTTGGTGAATGCTTCTTGGTATTTCAGTAAGTACATAATTTTTTTTTTTAATTCTATAACATGTATCAAATACTCCAATACAAAATCCAAAACTCCATCTAGTGGTATTATATTCACACTTAGGTTACAAAAGTTTTATTCAAATTGTTCAATATAACTTAATGATGATGAGGAAACATTTGGAAGCCCCCCTAATAAACATCACTGTTTAATCCTGGACTCTGCAATACTAACACTTCTTGCAAATATCATGGACTTTTAAAAACCATGAAAATAAGACCGATCTTTAAAAGAATATTGTCTATGATGAAAGAATGATGTTAAGGTAAACAGATTGGAGAATCAGAACAGGTGTATAGATGACTGTATCTCACAACATAAAAAAATTAACCCGAGAAAGGTTTATCACTATGGGATTTTTATTATGTTGTGTATTTTTCAAGTCTTAGAGAAAGTAGTCAAATACAGCTTATCATTGGCCTGGATTAAGATTAGCTTTGGGTGCCTGGGTGGCTCAGTTGGTTAAGCAACTGCCTTCGGCTCAGGTCATGATCCTGGAGTCCCTGGATCGAGTCCCGCATCGGGCTCCCTGCTCGGCAGGGAGCCTGCTTCTCCCTCTGACCCTCTCCCCTCTTATGTGCTCTCTCTCTCTCATTCTCTCTCTCTCAAATAAAAAAAATCTTAAAAAAAAAAAAAGATTAGCTTTAAATGTGTATTTTCATTCAAAGACACACCCTTCCCATCCCCCAACTCCCTGATTAATTTAGAGTACGGTTAATTCAAATCCATCCAAATATGGGGTTTTAAAAAATGACACTGTTAGAAATGTGCATATTTCCAGATACTTCTGGAATAAGAAATATCATACACATGTTAGTATATTAAATTACCTATTAAGTTTGAACTTTGGACACATTCTATTTTCACAGTGGCTGATAATTACTTTTTAATGTCATACTAATTAGTGAAAAAATGCTTTAGAATAGTACTGAGTTACTGGAATTGTTTACTGCAATTTTGACATGATGTGTAATATCATTATACTGTTTTACAATCAGATAATAAATGAAAAGTGATCCTTTAAATTGATTTTCTAGACTGCATTCTCTGTATTTGCTGTCAATCTTCATTAGATGAGCAATTTTTCTGGTATACTGGCAACATGACAAAAATGACGAAAATAATACTTCCCACCTGTTAATGACAACTTTCTTCCATCTCGAGGAAGAACAAATACATATAAACCAAAGTTAGCATGTTAAAAGAAGATGCAAGATAATAAATGACAGTAAAATAGAAGGAGAAAGAAGTGAGAACAATGTGAATGGGAAAAGTGCGATTTAATATTATGCTGTAATACCTAACACATCAAATTGCAAACATGAAAACAAATATTAAAATGTCTTCATTCTAATATGAAATGACAAAATCCAGTCTTACAAAAAACAGCAATTTTAATCATTAAATCAAACTCATAATAGCTCTTGTAAATTCCTGTTATTTTTTAAAAAATGTTCAATGTAACAGTTATTGCTAATAGAACCAGGCTACATTGCAAATATGCTAAAACTGTTAATTCCTACACGTGAGGAAAAATTCAGGATTTCTTTTATAATTCTCCTGACAGATATTTTGGTTTTTAGCAATTATTGGTATTATAGTACATTTTCAATGTGTAAGCTTATCTATTAATTTCTTTTATGAATTGTTCATTTACTTTGCATACCTATAGACTATTTTTACATACAGGTGCTCATATTTTCTTTATTTTTGGATATGTTTTATAATTTTAGGATGGTAATTTTAGTATTATTGAAAAATTCTCATTTTTACTTATTCTTTTGACTTTTTCAGGTCATATATTCTCTCTGTGAATTAGTCAAGACTTGATCAATCCTCTCCTTTATTGATTTCATGTTTTCATATAAAAATTTTAATTTCAAAAACGAATTTAAATTCATCATTTCTAGTCATGGATGAAAACAGGTAATAATTTATCACACTAAAAAATAGATATTTGGGCAAATATTTCATTCACAACCACCACCAGACCACTGAATAAACCTATTAGACAGAATCCTGAAAATTATTTAGTGGTTTGTCAAACTCTTCCTTAGTGACATAAAGTGTCACTTTCTAATCAACCTGCTAAAGCCATGACAAAATGAATTTTGTGATCATGAAGCTACACCTACCTTACTTTTTTTTGTACTCTGTTTCTGACACTTGTTTGAAAAAATTTTCTCAAGGTCTGAAGTTTTTAACAGCTTTTGAAATACATATTCTACAAATTGAATTATTCTCCCCAAATTCATATATCGACACCCTAACTTCCAATGTGGTGGTGTTGGAGATGGGCCTTTGGAGACCATGGGGTTTAGATGAGGTATGAGATTGGGACCTTCCTGATGAGATTAGTGCCCTTCCAGAAAGAGACACCAGAAAGCTTGTTTTCTTTGTCTTCACCTGCAGCACTTAGGAAAGGCCATGTGAAGACACAGCCATCTTCAACCCAAGGAAAGAGCCCTCAACAGACAACGATGCTGATGGCATCTTGATCTTGGACTTTCAGTCTCCAGAACTGTGAGAAATAAATCTCTGTCATGTCAGCTATCCGGTCTGTGATATTTTGTTATGGCAGCCTGAGCTGACCAATACAATATACATTTATTATAATTGTAGACACATTATTTATACTTTTGTGTCTACTATAAGGACTTTTTTTTTTTTTGCATCTCATTAAAGTTGCCTCTTAACTAACAACAGTAGAACTAATGAGATACATGGTAGTTTGAAAGATCCTATGGGAACGGGTTGTAATTGTCCACTTGTATAGCAACCAGTGTGAAAAAAACTACATATATGTATGAATTCTGATCAAAGTTTTAACTATTTTTACTCTATCTCCATTTGGAAGTCAAATAAGATAGATAATACATATATAGGAGTGTGTACATGCTCCTGTGTGCATATATGCACTTTAAATTTTAATTCCACATAAGTCATTATTTCTTGTAGATTTGTTTGGATTATTGATGCAATTATTCCACAGCTATTAAAGAAAGTTTGGTTTTTTGCTAGTTTTTATGTCAAACAGTCTTGGTTATTTGAATTCCTGTTATAATCTCCGTTTCAACAAACTATAGATCAATATTCCCATATACCTGCTTAGATAAAAATATACCTGGGGTTATGCTTACTTAATCAAAATGTATCTATTATGTAGCCACCTTTGTGCTTCCAACTGTAAAATATACTACGTAATGATAAAGCATAACTGCTACAGTTAAAGATCTTACAATTTAATTGAAGAAAGAAGGCTACATAATAATTAAATTCTAACCTTCAGTCTAACAAAAATTATAATAGTGACACCGGGAATGGAGAGTTATTAGGTGCCTGGCCTATAGTAACTGGAAAAATTTTATATGGGAGAGGTAAAACACTGAAAATGCAATATTTGGGGAAGATAAAAGGTAGTATTTATGCTTTATAACCTTGGATACTTTTAGGGAAGTTATGATCAATCAAATATTTAACAATCACATATCACAGGCATGAGCAATAAAGAGTGGAAGAGGAATCATGCTGTGCTAGGCTTTATTTCTGTGGTTCCTGAATCAATTACTTGATAATGTTTTTAATAACAAACTTTGAAAGACTTTGGCTAATCTCAAGCAGTGCACTAATTTGAACACATGCCCTGTGTCAAAACCAATATAAAATACTAATGTATATCTTGGAACAATAAACATGTTTTGAATCATTGCTCATGGTTCCATAAAAATGGATTGGATTAAATAGCTTAAGTCATATTTTATATGTAGGACTTTGCCATTTCATTACCTATTTAAGAGCAAGAAAACTGTATTTGGTGGAATATTATTCAGCCATATGAAAGAATGAGATCTTGCCATTTGTGACAACATGGATAGACCTAGAGGGTATTCTACTAAGTGAAATAACTCAGACTGAGAAAGACAAATACCATATGATTAAAAAAATACAAATAAATAAAACAAACAAAAAGCAGCAACAGACATGTAAATACATAGAACAAACTGATGGTTGCCAGAGGTGTTGGATTGGCAGGCAGGGTGGGGGGGGGACGAGCAAAATAAGTGAAGGGGAGTGGGAGATACAAGCTTCCAGTTTTAGAATAATAAGTCATGGGGATAGAAGGGACAGCACAGAGACTGCAGCCAATGATGGTACCATAATAGGGTTGTATGGTGACGGATGATAGCCACGTTTGTCCTGAGCAGAGCATAATGTGTAGACTTGAATCACTAAGTTGTACACCCAAAACTAATGTAACATTGTGTGTCAACTATACTTAAGGAAAACAACAACAACAACAAAACTAAAAATAAATAAATAAATAAATAAATAAATAAAAGCCACTGTTTGGTGATCATGACATTATGTCACAGAATCAGTGGTCAGTTTTGTAAATCAGTCCTTTTGCTAGGCATCGTACATACTTTATTTTGTTCTGAAACAAACATCAAATTGGAAATTGTTATACCTCTTTAAAAATATGGAAGCAGTTTCAAAGTAGTTAAAGAACTTGACTTGTTAATATAGAGGCATGGTTTATATCCTATTTTCTCTGTCTCCAAAGCCTGCTGTACAACAGATCAAAAATAACACAATCAGATTAAAATTTAGGGTTAAAAAAATCTCTTAAATATTAGTGTTCCCAGGGTTATGCTTTGGGTTGAGACCCATATCTCTGCTGTCTTTTTGACAAAGTATACAATATATCCTCAATGTTTTGATTACCTTTTATATATTTAAACCTGAACCTTCATTTTTTGTTATTCAAACCCATATATCTAACTTGGAATATCAGCTTGGAAATACCTATTATGTGATATATCTATCATTGAACTTAACTGATATTCTCCTGGACCTGCTTATTCTGTCTTAAGATAGCATTTGATAATTCTACCATCCACCAATGCCCAAGGAAGAACACTTGATATCATCATTGATGTCTCTTTGTCCACAATTTTCACTATGTTTGCTTAATTCTAACTCCTTATCTTTCTCATTCTCTTTATGACAACAGGAACTACCCGAGTTTAGGTCATTAATATCTGTGGTGTGAATATAACAACAACAGCTGAATGTAATTCTGGCTACCATTAATCTGCACTGGATTCAGAATGACCTTTCTAAAACAAAAATCAGATCAAGTTATTCCCTGCTCTAAAAGCTTTCAGAAGTTCTCCTGTCCTTAATAAAATTTCAGTTCCTGGGGTGACTTGGAGGCTCAGTCAGTTAAGCGTCTGCCTTCGGCTCAGGTCATGATCCCAGGGTCCTGGGATCAAGTCCCGCATTGGGCTCCCTGCTCAGTCTGCTTCTCCCTCCCCTTCTTCCCCTCTTCCCACTTATGTTCACTCTGTTTCAAATAAATAACAAATAACAAAATCTTTTTAAAAAGTTCAGCTCCTTACAAGATTTACAAGATTCTTCATAAAATGGTTTCTGCTTTCAAGTTACTTCTCCTGACTTAAAGTCTATGCTCCAACTGTATTATACTACCTTTAAAATTGGAATAGGGCATGTTTTCTCTTCTCTACATTCTTGACATACGGCAATCACTCTACCAGGACAAGGCCATCTTGCTTAACTCTTATTCACTGTATTCATTTCCTTTTGCTACTATAAAAAAAAATTATCACAAACTTGGTGACTTAAACAAGACATATTTGTTATCTTACAGTTCTGCAGGACAGAAGTCTAAACTGGGTCTTACTGGGTACAGTCATGGTGTTGGCAGTGCTGTGCTGATTTTGAGGGCTGAAGGGGAATCCATGTCTTTGCCTCTACAGCTTCTAGAGCCTGCTTGTACTTCTTAGCTTTTAGCTCTATCTTCAAAGCCAGAAATGTCTGGTCTTTCTTACATCATTCCATTCTGACAATGACTCTGTTACCTCCCCCCCTTTTTTTTACTTATTAGAACATTTGTAATTACATAGGTCCACCTAGATAATGGGATAATGGTCCAATCTCAAATTACTTAATCTATTTTCCATGTAAGGTAATGTACCCATAGGATGTGAACATCATTATTTTGCCTACCACACTCACTCTTAAATTTTCAGATTAAAAATAAATTCTCAAAAGCTCCATATCATAATTTTGTATCACTCTTATATATTTTCATAACTTATAGTGTTGTCATTGTGCAAGAGCAAACAAAACAATCATTTAGCTCACATTTTTTATAATCCAGTAAATGACAAAGAAAATTAAACAAGAATGCATATAAAGACAGGAATTTGACTCACTATTAAATTCCCAGTGACTATCAAAATTCATGCCTTCTAGTACTTCAATATCTTGAATGAATGAGGGAATAAGTGGGAAATGCTTTTCTACTAAAACATATTTAATTTATTTCATAAAGCATCTTCTTGCCATTAAACTCAGATGTATTTGTGAAGATATTTTTTAACCAATATCTCTTTCAGGCTTACAGTCTTATGTTGTCTTCTCTGATTTCATTCCTTTTCTCGAGAAAAGGTATAAACTACCCAAAACACTGAGGACTTTGAAGAACTGCCTCATTGAAAACATTTAATTAGGCAAAAATAATCATCCCATACCACCTTTCCATACAAATAATCATTCTATGTACTTGCAATGAACAATTTGAAAATGAAATTCAGAAAAATATTCCTTTCACAATATTAAAAAAAGATACTAGGCATAAACTTAACAAAGGAAGTAAAAACCTTATAATCTGAAAACAACAAAATATTGGGAGAAATTAAATCATATCTAAATAACTGGAAAAACATCCCATGTTTATAATGGGAAGACTTATCTTGTTAAGATGGCAACGCTCCCCAAACTTAACTACAGAGTCAACACATTCCCTATCAGAATCCCAGCTTACTTCTTTGTAGAAATAAACAAGCTAATTCTAAAATTCATATAGAATTTTACGGGAACCCAGAATAGCCAAAACAATTTTGAAAAACAAAATAAAGTATATGACCTCACATTTTTTATTTCAAAGCTTACTACAAAGCAGTGCTAATCAAGACAGTATGGTACTGATATAAGGACAGAAAATATAGATAAATGAAATAGAATTAAAAATCCAAAATGTCCACATGCATATGGTCAATTGATTTTCTACAAGGTGCCAAGACCATCCAATGAGAAAAGAATTCTTTTCAATAAATGGTGCTGGGACAACTCAATAGCTATATGCAAAATAAGGAAGTTAGTCCCTTAACTCACACCATATGCAAAAATTCAGTCAAAATTGATCAAAGACCTAAATTTAATAGTGGAAGCTAGAGATTTACTTTTATGTTTTCTTAGAAATGACACAACATAGCAACGAACAAAAAATAGATAAGTTGGATGCATCAATATTAAAAACAGTACTTCATATCAAGAAAGTGAAAAGAAATCCCATAGAATAGGAAAAAAAAATTTGCAAACAATATATTTGATAAGGGACTTGTATTCAGAATATAGAAAGAACTTTTACAACTCAGTAATAAAAATGCAAATAACCCAATTAAGAGATTACAAATGATCTGAATAAATATTTCTTCCAGGAAGATAGCCAAATGGTCAATAAGCATATGAACACACGCTGGGCATAATTAGTCATCAGGGGAATATGAATCCAGAACAACGTGAGATACCATTTCATATCCACTATGATGGTTACAGTCTTTTAGCTGGACAACTACTAGTGTTGTTGAAAATACAGAGAAATAAGAATACAGATATACTGTTGGTGGGAATGTAAAACGTTGCAGTCACTTCGGAAAATTCTCTGGTAGCTCCTGTAATGTTTAAGGATATCGTTTCCATATGACCCAGCCATCCTACTTGTAGGTATATACCCAAGAGAAATTAATACATATATCCAGACAAAAACTTGCACATGAATGTTTATAACAACACTATATGGCCAAAGGTGGAAACAATCAGATTGGATAACAGAATGGATAAACAATATATGGTATACACATGCTATGGAATATTTAGACATAAAAGGAATGAAATACTGATATATGCTACAAGATGGATAAATCTTGAAAACATATGGTAAGTTAAAGTAGTCACAAAAGACCACATACTATTTGACTGCATTGATATGAAATGTCCAGAACAGAAAAATATATAGAGATGAAAAGTAGATTAGTGGTTGCTTAGGGATGAGCATGGGAATGGAAGGGACACAGGAATGATAGTCACAGGGCACAGGGTTTCTTCTGAGGTGATTAAAATGTTGTACAATTAACTGTGGGGATGGTTGCACATATCTGTGACTATACTAAAAGAACATTGAATTGCAGTTGATAAATGGGTGAATTGTATGGTATGCAAATTATATCTCAATAAAATCATTCAAAAATAGTCAACTAATACAAACTTCATTGTAAAAATAAAAAATATTTAACACTGTATTTCTGAAAGGTTAAATAAAGAAGAAAAATTCATGACAACACCACTATTAAAAGTAAATATATTCTTCTAAACTGTGTATGTGTTGCTTAACTTTCTCAATACCTGTGACATCACTGGTATGTTAAAATAAAAATAAAGAGACCAGCCTTGAAAATTCCCTGAGCAGACAAAACCTGTTTAGTTACACAAGCGACACTTCATTTAACTATTTTGTAAGACTATCTTCACCTGGGTCATTTCTTGTTTATGCCTCTGGAAATCATAAGCAAAATTTAAACTGTTTCCCCAAAAGGATATGAAGTAACCTCTAACCAATTCCCTATCATTTAAAGAAAAACTTAATATTATAACCAATTGCTATGAAGAAGAAACAGCCACGGCCTCCTCACTGCATAAGCTGCTTGAGAACAACATACCCCTGAGCCTCATTCCATGTTTGGTTTGAGTACTCCCTGTTGGCCAACTGTCTTTTTGTTGTGTGCACAATAAACTTTTACTAATTACTACTTCAGTGATTCACTGGTTTTACTTCTATTATTTCTGAACTTTTGACAGTTCGGATAAAGCATTTCTTAGTGATAGTCAATAGCTCCTTAAAGCTCTCGTGCAGATGCTTGGAAATCAATTCCCTTTTCTTTTTTGCCAAATGTAATACACCTGTACCATGGTGGCTGATACACTTAGTTGACTAGAGAGATTCCAGTTTGCAGTTCTTTTATCTTTGTTCCACTAACACTCTATTATTCCTATTTAATTTAATATTATCACTTGGCTATAAAAATTTTATTCTAGCTTCTATATGAACATCTACTGCAAAATATCAAATAGCTTGACAGCAGAAACATAAAACAAAATTTATTTCGACTTAACCATTAATAAGGTATGCCCCAATTAGTGGGGAAAAAATTACAGAACTTACTTGTCACAGGTTGGTTTCGTTGAGAAGTAGAGTCTGGGGCAGAAAGTAGAGAGCAGGAAATTTATTAATGAATTCTCCTGGGGTCAATAGCCTTGGATGAGGGGAAAAGGATCTTGAATCACAGGAAGAAGTCAAGCTGCAAAACACTTCCAATGGAATGGCTCAGCCATCTTTGGAAGGAGTGCTGAAGACGGAAAAACCCACCAGAGACATCCAGACATGAGACAAGAAAGCAGGATACTTTTTACCTGTGTTGAGCAATCACTGGATGTGAATCAGTCAAGGATGAGGTCATGACCCTTGACGATGATCTGCAACTGAGGCAACCATGCAACATCAAGGGAGTAATCTCCGATAAAGGTTGACAGCTGAGTGCTGGATGCCATCCGCACTCACAGCAGCTGGGCTGGTAAAACCTTTATTTCTGGAGAGGAAGAAAGGCATTACAGCTCAAGATCATCATACTGCTAAAAGAAATATTTATTGCTCAAAACACAATGTGGTAAACTAAATTAATACTTAATAAACTACTTCTAAATGAAATACAATAAAACATAAGGCTATGATAACTCCACATACAGGTACTTCTTTTGAAAATTCATCTGTCGGTCTTATAATTGACCATTTGAAGATAGGGTTGCTTTTTCTCTGCTTTTCAGATTTTCTGTGTTTTTCTTTCTTTTCTTTTTTTTTTTTTAGCAATTTACAAGAATTTTCCTAGGTGTTGTTTTCTATGTACTCATCATAATTGAGGATTGTAGCTTCCCCTGAATCTTTGATTTTTTGTTTTTTGGTTTTTGTTGTTGTTGTTGTTGTTGTTTGCCCTGCCTCACTCCACTTGGCCTTATCTCCTAGTACTTTAATCAGGATAGTTGACACTTTAATTTTTGTCCCAAATGTTTCTTAGGCTCTTTTCTCCATTTTCTATTATTTTCCTTCCCAGCCGTAGTAACCTATTTTACTTATAGTTTACTAATTCTTTTTGTTCTTCCAATCTGCTGTTAAAACCATATATTGAGTTATTAATCATTGCATTTTATTTTATTTTTAGATTATTTGATTTATTATTTGCTGTGTTCCAGTTTTCTAATGAAAGTTTTCATCTTGTTAGGTAGAGTGAGTTACAGCTATTTTAATGCTTTTAGTAACTCCCAAATCTTGGTCCTATGTGGGTCTATTTTTGTTGAATGTACTTCTGTTGGTTTTAGATAACTTAGTACTGCATTTAGATGTCTAGTAATTTTTCGTGTAATGATGGTCACTATTTGAACAATTTTACAGGTTCTGAATGATGTTATCTTCTTCTAGAAAGCATTTAATTTTTATCTGACAATTCTAAAGGTGTGCTAGAACCTGAAATTCAGACTTCATGGGACTGATCTATTTATGGTTTTTTTACTAGTAGTACATAGTTTTTAGGGGACTCAATTAGAGACCTGGAATATTGATTAGAGGTACTCACACTGGGCATCCTCAGTACCATTTCAAACCCAAATTCTATAAGACAAACAAAAATTCTGCTTAGTTTCCACAGCTCTTAGCTTTCTTCTTCTGTTTGCTGTCTTGGCCTCTTATTCCATGCAGATAAAAAATAGGAAAATGCCACAGAAGGATAAGTGGTATTGAATATTGAATTATCCTCTCTGTTGTTCTCTTTTCTTCAGAACCTTGGCCTCTCACTTTTTACCCATCTTTGATACCCTATCCTTCAATGTTTATGTTTTCGCCCTATGATAGTAAGGAAAGCACTAGGCTTCTACTTTCTTCTTGGTCTACCTGCTCTCTGTTGCTTATAGATGAGCAAATTCCCTAAGGGGAGAAATGGCAGCGAATGTCTGGTGTATTTTAATGAATCTCCCACTAAAGAAAATAAATATTCTTGGGGCACCTGGGTGGCTCAGTTGGTTAAGCGACTGCCTTCGGCTCAGGTCATGATCCTGGAGTCCCGGGATCGAGTCCCACATCAGGCTCCCTGCTCAGCAGGGAGTCTGCTTCTCCCTCTGACCCTCCTCCCTCTCATGCTCTCTGTCTCTCATTCTCTCTCTCTCGCAAATAAATAAAATCTTAAAAAAAAAAAAAAGAAAATAAATATTCACTTCTGAGCTTTTCATGAGATGAAAATGAGGGTGTGTGACCTATCCTGGGCTTTGAATCGGGAATAAGTGATACAAAACAGCAGTGAATACTGAAAAAAATGAGAGTCACAGCAACAACCCAACTATAGGGCAAGATTATATCCATCAGTTTTGGTGGCATTGTCATAATGCCAGCAGAGATGATGAGTGTCTAGGGCCTCTAATATTGGGTCAGCTGAATCTAGTGCTCAGAGTTCTGAGCGGTGATGTGCTCACTAGGCTGATTCTATGACATGTTTTGCTTGTGGTTCTGATGATGAGTAGCCTCTAAGCTACTCTCAACATTTCCAGCAATTTGGTGTGATAGCCAGTAAACTCACAATAAATTAGTTCCTGCTGTTTGTGCAGAATGAATTTTATTGCATTCAACTAATTTATACACTCACCAATAATATATGGCGATTTCCCAATACTCTATTATTGGACTTTGAGACTGTGGTCCATTAGACAGGTGGAAAACTACATCATTATGTTAATTTTTATCCAATTCAGTGAAATGTTTTACAGTAATCTTCCCATTTAACACTTATTAAAATCTTTTGATGTAGGTGCTAGCATCATCTCTGTTCTACAATTGAGGAAACAAATATCTGGAAATATAAAGTGATTTGCCCAATAAACTATAGCAAATGGGTAGGAAGCTAGGATTTCAACCCAAGTAGCCTGACTACATAGCTTAGGTACTATGCTTCAGTGGTTCATTTAATATAAAATACCTTTATTTATTCACTGTATTGATTGATTGATATTTTTCATGTTGTTGATTTATAATATTTTTAAAGTAAGAAAACAAAATGAAGGTAATCTTGTTTTATAATTATAATAAAGACAATAAAATTGAATTATTATTATATATATATATATATTTTTTTAAAGATTTTATTTATTTGACAGAGAGAGATAGCGAGAGCAGGAACACAAGCAGGGGGAGTGGGAGAGGGAGAAGCAGGCTTCCCGCCGAGCAGGGAGCCCGATGTGGGACTCGATCCCGGGACCCCGGGATCATGACCTGAGCCGAAGGCAGACGCTTAACGACTGAGCCACCCAGGCGCCCTGAATTATTATTATAGAACCTTAAATATATAATCAGTGCATAACTTAATACAAAAAAGTTCAAATTAATTAGAAAACTAAAAGAACATATAAATAATTAACAAATTAATAAATATAAATAATAAATTTGGTCTGGTATTTTAGGTGCGCCAAACTGGTAAAATGTATAAAACAAATACATAGTTGCTGAACACCTATGTTTTCTAGCAAATTTTTCTTTATATATATTTAGAAAATGTTGTACATGTATATACACAAACACATGTATATTTGATGTATGTTTGCATACATGTATATTTATATGTATTTTGGCAAATCTTTTGAACTATAATCCTGTAATCATACAAAGAGAGAATATTTTTAAAACATTAAAAAAATAATAAACATAAAAATACCTTAGCCTGAAAGGATTTCTTGTGGCCGGTCTTGAAAGGGATTATCTACTCTGCTAGAGAAACAAATCACAATAGGAATTTTTGGTAAATGAATCAACACTATACATCCTCTATGTAGAAATCAAATAAGAGTATGTTCTCTGAAAATATCTCCACTCCCTAATGAATTATAAATAGATGCTATACATGTTTACATGTTTTATCTGTGTCTTAAAGCCATTTTGAGGTTATGATGATACAATGTAATTCTTATTATATTTCCTCAACTTAATGTTTGTCCATTGTTAAAATTCTGAGTATAACATCCAGAACAAGATCTCAATTTTCTTATCCTTTCCATTGTTTTCTCTTCTTTGAAAATTTCTTACACTAATACCCAAAGCTTTATACTATGACAAACACCAAAGCTATGCCATGTTTGCAGATTGCTTATTCTTTTGAAAATATGATCATTCTTATTGCCATTACCTATGTTCTTACTTGGACTGCTCCATTCATATCCCCCATATGTGAAGAAACAAAATAATCTCCCAGCCAGAAGCTACTAACTCTTCTTCTCAATTCAGACATTACAAGCATTTTTAATTTTGACCAGAATTCTACCAATGTTTTGGTTTTGGGTTTTAATAAAAAGAGAAAGTGGTGAGAAAACATGATTTCAGCACACTACTGGATGTGGAAGGAAACACGTTTTCTATTTCTCTTGAGAATAATGCATTTCTGTCTTCCTAGGAAAAGACTGATTGCTTTTGGCCATAGCAATAAGTAACTACCTGAGTCAGTTATAAGTCCATCATATTTGATCAATGACAACTTCCTTCAGTAGTACACTTCTTAGAAATCAGTCAAGCAGCGATAGCTTTTTTTCCACAGCCCAGCCCAGCCTTTTAAACGTCAGCCAATTAGAAAGACACTCCACTTGACAAGATGCTTTCACAGCTAGGGTTCGGCCAATCCCTAAACACTCCCACTTCTCAAAGTCTGCCAATCCTTGAGGGCCCCACTTCCTTGAAGTCTATGTAAGATTAGCTCTTGGCTTTTCCTTTCTTCCTAAGAAAAGACTGATTGATAAAACAAAATAATATGGCTTTTCTTTCAGGCAGTGAGTGATAGTCTCTTCCCTTCTGCACTCTTCAATAAAACTATAACTAAATATTCTCTACTTTTAATGTCATACTGTGCAAGAAAAGGTTATGGGTTCCTTGAGTGAAGAAACCCACTCCTATACCTATATTTCTTCCTACATCATTAGGCATAACTTATTGAACATTGCGGGCTGTAGGTAACTCAACTCACTGAAAAATATTTGAGTCTCAAAGTATCTTAGGTGTCATACAATCCAGTGGTGTCCAAACTTTGGATTTTAGCAGGTTTCCTTAGAAGAAAATTTCATACCAAAATAACTTGTAACTAAAAAGGCATAATGTCTCTGGGAGAAGCTATGGAAGGGGAAGCTAACCCTCTCCTATTTGTTCTGTTATGTACTTCACCTTTCTTAGGGTTCACATGCTTCTTTATATCAGCTGAGACTTTGCTGAATAGAGTTTCAACCACTGATAGGTTTCTATCCCCTCAACTTAAAGATACAGAATGTCAGGCCCCCGTGACTTCCTCACAACCATATTAATTACATACAAATAAAAATCTTTCTTTCCTGGGACTGACTGAATATCCATTTCAGGCAATTCTTTTGATTATGCCTTTCTAAAATATATGATCATTTTTATTCATGTGGATTCATTGATGTATATGATGCTAGGTATATTTTGCTTAATTTTATCTTTTAAAACTATATTTAAAAACTATAGTAATCCAAACAGTGTGGTAGTGGCATAAAGATAGACACAGATCAATAGAAGAGAATGGGGAACACAGAAATAAACATAGACATATATGATCAACTAATACCTGACAAAGGAGTCAAGAATACTCAATGGAAAAAAGATAGTTAAATAAATAGTGCTGGGAAAACAGGATATTCACATAATAAAAGATAAAACTAGACCCCTACTTATTACCACTCATAAAAATTAGCTCAAAATAGATTATAGACTGAAAGGTAAGAGCTGAAACCATAAACCTCCTAGAAGAAAACACAGGTGAAAAGCTCCTTGACATTGGTCTTGACAATGACCTTTTTGGATATGACACCTAAAGCAGATGCAACAAAATAAAAAATAAACAAGTGAGACTACATTAAACTAAAAAGCTTCTGCAATGAAAAAGAAATAATCAACAAAATGAAAAGGCAACTTAGGAAATGGGAGAAAATTTTTGCAAAGCTGATAAGATGCTAATATCCAAAATATATAAAGAAGTTATATCTTAAAAGTTCTCATCACAAGAAAACAAATTTCTAATTATATGAGGTGATGGATGTTAACTAAAATTATAATGATGATCATTTCACAATATATACATATATCAAATCATTATGGTATATACCTTAAACTTATACAATGTTATATGTTAATTATATCTCAATAAAACTGGAAAAACTGGAAAAATGAATACATACTAGAATATTTATTTTGCTTCCTCTATTTACTCACATATTTTCAGTAAGTTTATTGTGATTTTCATCTTTGTTCATATTATCTAAAACTAAAATTTATAATAATTTTGCATGCATTTCTCTATTATATCTCATTGCATTGAGATAAACATCACAATATTAATAACAATGAAAGTTGAATCTCATTTTATTTGTAATTCTAGTGAGAAGTATATCTGATAAGGAAAATCTGTGAACTAAGATGGCTGACCGAGCCAGCAAGAGAGTCCTAGTCCTTGCCCCGGGGCTCTTCCAGGTTCTTCTCCCTGCTCTGCTTTCCACGTGCACCAATCCGGGTTCTTCTCCCTGCCCACTTCGCGCATGCACCAAAAGTGCCAAGTATGTGGAAGTAGAAGTGTATAAATTGCCCCCTTTGTCTGTTCTCGTGGCTCAGACCTTTGGACATCACTCTCCTCTGAGCCACTGGCATTAAATAAACCTCCTATCCTCCAAGATCTCCGAGTGCCACTTGGTTCTTCCATTGGGCGATCCAGTCCAGGTTCCGTAACATTTGGTTCCCTGACCGGGAAACCCAACCACGCTGGCCCATTGTTGCCACCAGTTTGGGGGCAATGGCAGGGCGGTGACAGAACGAGGGATCCTAACGGAGAAGGTGCGCCCTGCCTAATTTTCGGCAGTTTCCCTCCCTGGTCGTCTCAGGTCAGCCCCACTCTGCTGTTCCCACCAGACTTGAGGAGACTTGGCAGGTGAGGACCTGGTCCCAACGTTGGATTCTGGTAAGGCCTGGGGCCCCAGGACCCAGACAGGCCCACCCCCATTGGGGTGGAAGGGGAGGCTGATCACCTCCCAGAGACCTCTTAGAGGTCTCACAGGTAGGGATTCCCAGGGAGGGAATGTAATAACTTCTGGAGTGTGAATGTGTGAGTGTGCAGTCCAACCTGGCTTTCTCAAGCAGACTGATTCTGTGACTCCATGGGCAGGCACACTTAAGGTCCCCAGAAGCCTACGGAGTCTGAGTGGGCCCATCTGTGATTCCGTGGTGAACGGCACATGGTCTATGGCGGCATCGGAATAGTTTCCAATCATAAGTCACAACGCTGAGACCCCTACAGCTAAGCATCACCTAAGCTCCTTCAGGACATGGCCAGACAGGCATCTGATTGGTCTCCTCATCTCAGGAGGCACTCCCCACCACCCCCCACGCCACCACACATGGGGACATCACCATGGGGTCAGGGCAGAGTAAACCTACGGTTCTAGAGACCATGATCCAAAATTTCAAGAAGGGGTTTTCCGGAGACTATGGAGTCAGGATGAACCCCGGCAAGCTGAGAACCCTATGTGAATTGGAATGGCCCACCTTTGATGTTGGGTGACCTTCAGAAGGGACACTGGATGTCCCAATGATTCATCGAGTATGGCGAGTCGTAACAGGAGAACCAGGACACCCTGACCAGTTTCCGTACATTGACTCCTGGCTAGGAATTCCTCAGACCCTTCCCCCCTGGGTGTGATTCTCTTGCAATAGGCAGGGACAGGCCAGAGTCTTAATCGCCTCATCCAAGCAATCTAAAGAAAATCAGCAAAAGCCCCAGTCTCCACAAATCCTAGCCGGAAATCCCAAGGATGAACCGAACCTGCCCCCACCATATATACCCCCAAGACCATCTACACCTGGCCCTTCAGGTCCAGACACTCCACCGCCATCAGTTTCACCAGCACCCCCAGGCCCAAAGGATCCACTTTCTCCAGGACCAGCAACGAGGCTGCACCCCAGGCCGGGCAAAAGCGCCCTCCAAATGCCGGTAGGAGAGACGTGGGAAACCAAGAGGCGTGATGAAGACGGGATGGTCCAACCCGGCTGTTCCATGATGTATTATCAGCCCTTCTCCACCACCGACCTCCTCAATTGGAAACATAACACCCCATCCTACTCTGAGAAACCACAGGCCATGGTAGACCTCATAGAATCCCTCTTCCAGAGTCATCAGCCAACCTGGGAAGACTGCCAGCAGTTACTCCACACCCTGTTTAACACAGAGGAAAGGAGGAGAATAATGAAAGGTGCATGGCAGTACCTGGAAGAGCACGCACCAGCGGGAGTCATCAACCCTGCTGCCAGGGCTAATACAGCTGCACCGAAAGAGCGCCCAGCATGGGACTTCACCACAACCAACGGACAGGCCCACACCCACTGGTACCAGTTACAAGGAAGAACCCCAAGAGGAGGACCTCATAGGACTTGCAGGAATGGACTCAGACTGAGGGGGACTGGGCTCTTTCCTCATTGGCCCCCATGAGCCATGGTCAGAATGAAGGTGGGGGGCCAACCAGTGACTTTTATGGTTGATACTGGGGCCGAGCACTCTGTTGTCACCTCCCCAGTGGCCCCTTTGAGCAAAAGGACTGCAACCATCCTTGGGGCCACAGGACGCAGGTGATACAACAACCCTTTTGCCAGGCTTGCCAGTGTGAACTTGGGGGCCACAAGGTCTGATGTGAATTCTTTCATCTGCCTGATTGCCCCACCCCTCTCCTGGGCCAAGACATACTCTCCAAGCTTAGGGCTCAGATAACCTTTGAGCCCACTGGACACACTAGTCTCTGATTGAACCCAAGGCAAGAGGAGACGGGGTCTCTGAACAGGTCTGGCCAAATTGCCTAAGCCCAGTCGTGTGTGAAATGCTTCAGAACATTTGATGGAGACAAAGTGGAGCAACCAAAATTGAGATCATGAGACAGGCCTGGGGTCTGGAATTTGCGGAGGTTGGAGGACCTGGGGGTCAAGTCAGCCTTCTCTAACAAGGCAAGATCTCCAGCTGTTTAGGTTCTTTACCTTCACAGAGCACCTTTCCCTGTCATCTCTGGGTGGTGGGAGGTTGGGGCGAGCAACCTCGCCTCTCAGGTAGGGAGAGGCAGGGAACACTGGCTCTTCTGGAGAGGACTGGGGCAAGGAAGTCAGGGGAGGAACCCTACTAAGATGAAAACAGAGAAGAGGTCAGATCAAAAGCCAAGCTACTACACTGTTCAAAGGCAGATTCCAGTTGTCTGTCTGGGGTAGGGCTGACACTGGTGATTTAAACAAGATACCCCAGGCGATACAGATCCTGCTGGTCCACTGGCCGCACCCTGAACAGCAAGGCTTAGACACTGTTTCCAAACCTCCTTTATAAGAGTCACTGGGAGAACCTTGTTAAAAAGGCAACTATTTGGGGGATGGGGTAGCCAGGTGATGGGTATTACGGAGGGCACGTGTTGTGATGAGCACTGGGTGTAATACAATCCAGCCTATGCAAACCAAAATGGGTGGGATGGGGGGAATATCCCAGAAGCTGTGTGTTTAAAAAGCAACCCCCAGGGGCACCTAAGTGGCTCAGAAAAAAAAAATGTGGATGACCTCCTCCTCACCAGTGACACACAAGAGGCACAAAAGGCACCAAGGTCCTCCTACAGCTCCTGTCAGACCCGGGATACCGAGCCTCATGGAAGGCACAAATCTGCCAACAACAGGTCTGATACCTTGGTTTTCTCCTCACCCAAGGGAAAAGAGAACTAGGGCCGGAGAGGAAAAGGATCATGATCTCCCTGCCACAGCCGCAGACAAAAAGGGGCCTACGAGAATTCCTGGGGGCTGCAGGATTCTGCCACATCTGGATCCTTGGGTTCTCGGCCATAGCAAGACCCCTTTATGATCTCTTAGGGGGATCAGATTGAGAACCCCCCAGCCTGGACTGAAAAGGAAAAAATAGCTCTTGGGGTACTCATCCAGACTGTTGGACCCTGGCAATGGCCAGTTGTTTACCTGTCAAAGAAGCTGGACCCCATGGCAGTGGGATGGCCACCATGCCTCAGGGCACTGGCAGCCACAGTCCTACTCATCAAGGAGGCAGACAAACTTACCCTGGGGCAAGAACTTAACGTCAAGATCCCTCATGCTGTTGTGTCCCTCATGAACACACAGGGACACTGCTTCCTTTCCAACTCTTGGCTAGCACAATACCAAGGTCTAAGTCTACATGAACCGTCCAGATCTGCGGGATCAAGCCCTAAAGAATCCAGAGCTCACGCTGTTCAGTGATGGCAGCAGTTACCTACAAGAGGGTGCCCGGAAAGCGGGTTATGCAGTAACCACAACCACTGAAGTCCTAGAAGCTAAGGCATTACCAGCTGGATGGTCAGCTCAACAGGCTGAATTATATGCCTTAGTCTGAGCCCTCACCCTCAGCGAAGGCAAGCGAGTCAACATCTACACTGACTCTTGGTACGCCTTTGTTATTGTACATATACTTGGAGCCATCTGCAAGGAAAGGGTCCTCCTAACCACAGCAGGAAAAGCTATAAAAACAAGGAGATACTGTGACTCCTCTAAGCCGTCTGGTTTCCAAAGGAAGTAGCAATCCTGCACTGTAAGGGACACTAGAAAGGAGAGGACCCCATAGTGAGTGGAAATCGTCTGGCAGATGAGGCAGCCAAAACTGCAGCCAGTGAGGACATGGACAGAGCCCCTTCCCTCACCATGGCCCTAACAGCCCTGGAAGAAGTCCCTCCACCCAGTTACACTAAAAAGGAAAAGGAATGGGCCACGGCTGAGGGGGCCACCCTGACTGAAAAGGGATGGTGGATGATGCCAGATGGGTGCATCTTTGTTCCAACAGCAGCTGGAGGGCATCTAGTCAAGGAGCACCACTGATTCACTCATCTGGGAAAAACTGCATTAGAGGCCCTTCTCAAGAAGCACTACTACATTACGTCAGTCAGCTGCCAGTATTATGCTGAGCAATGAGTGAACAATGCATAACATGTACTAAAAATAATGCTTGGTCAGCACCACAGTGTCTAGAGGATGGGAGCAAACCCCTTCGAAGATCTAGAGGTAGACTTCACAGATGTGTAGCCGAACAGGGGGTTCAAATAATCTCCTAGTAATAGTATGCACATACTCTGGGTGGGTTGAAGCCTTCCCAACCAGGACGGATCAAAGCCAGGAAGTAGCTAAAGTCCTCTTGCGGGAGATCATGCCCCAGTTTGGCCTGCCATTAACAATCCATAGTGACAATGGACCCGCATTTGTGGCAGACATTGTACAGGCTTTGACCAAATCTCTCAACATCACCTGTAGACTCCACACCGCTTACCGGTCCCAAAGTTCAGGGGAAGTAGAGCGAATGAATCGCACCCTCAAGGGAACCTTAGCAAAGTTTTATCAGGAGACTAACTTCCATGGCCGGATCTGCTACCCCTAGCTCTCCTGCGTGCTCGCTGCGTGCCCAGGACATCAGGTTTCTCCCCATTCAAATTAATATATGGATGGCCCATACTTGGGAAGCCTTCCAGGAAACTTGCATCAGGTTGGAGATAAAGAGATAAAGGAGCAGCTTCAGGCCCTGGGGGCCACCCTAAATAAACTACAAAAGTACACCTTTGAGAGGGCCCCAATCTCCTTACGATCTCAGGTACACTCCTTCCAGACAGGGGACACAGTTTGGGTCAAAGATTAGAAGAAAGAAGAAAGCTCACCATTCAGATGAGGAGCTGTGCCAGTAGACAGTCCAGCCAGACTTCACGAACCCACTCCGGCTTCACCTTCGATGAGACCCCACCAACTGATGGACACATGCTCACCGTGATCCCTGGTTCTCATCAGCATGATTTCCCTCATCTTGGGAGTCGGACTCTACACTGTTGCCCCTCCTGACTGGACTTTCCCCCAGAGGCTTCTACCTAAGGTCATAGATCCCACTTTTATTGGCCCTCTGCTGTCAACTCCTGAGTGCATTTCACCATGGATTTCCTGGCCCCAGTCAGTCCTGGTCTTCTGCTACCTGGTGTGCTGTTAAATTTATGATTAAGTCCATGTTCACCCCAAGCCTTGCAGTCAACCCTCAGAGTCAAACAGAATGATGCTCTCTAAACTAGGTGTTTAAAGGGGCATCAAAGGGAGGTATGATAAGGAAAAATCTGTGTCCTAAGATGGTGGACCAAGCCAGCGAGAGTCCCAGTCCTTGTCCCGCGGCTCTTCTGGGTTCTTGTCCCTGCCCCGCAGTGCCAAGTATGTGGAAGTAGAAGTCTATAAATTGTCCCCTTTGTTTGTGCTCAGGGTTCAGACCTTTGGAGACCACTCTCCTCTGAGCTCGCCATCGTTAAATAAACCTCCTATCCTCCAATATCTCCGTGTGCCATTTGGTTCTTCCATCAGGTGATCCAGTCCAGGTTCCATAACGTTATCATTTACTTTGTTATAAATATTTTCATTCTTTTGTAAAAAAAATTCTGTATTTTTCTCTAGGAGATTTTATTAAGTGTTAAATTAATAAATTTTAATTAATACATTCAACAAATACATATTGACCATCTCTCATGCACTAGGAACTCGTATAAGCACTTGAAACATGTCATTGAACCAGACAGAGGAAGCCAGTGTGGCTGGGTAGAGTATACAAGGGGGAGAAAATAATACATGAGTTGAAAATGGTGAAATGAGGCCAGACTATGCAGCACCAGTCCTATATGCAGGCCTTTGATCTGACTCAAATGGTGAACTAGTGCAGGATATAGGGTCTGTGCTAAAGAGTGATCTGATACGCTCAGAACTGTTAGAAAGTTCTTAGAGTAAACTAATCAAAAGATAAGAGATAATGGTAAGCTTGGACCAGAATGGCCAATAAAGTTTGTACAGGAGTTGGGTGTAGGGCATAATGGGGGAACTAGAGAGGGAGAGGGAGGGAGAGGGAGGGAGAGGGAGGGAGAGGGAGGGAGAGGGAGGGAGAGAGAGGGGGGGAGAGAGAGAGAGAGAGAGAGATCAAGGATGGCCTTGAGGTTTGTGGTTTGAGGGAGTTACTAACACCTGAAGAAAAGGAATATGGAGGTAGATCAGGCTCATGGGGACAAGATTAGGAGACCAGCTAGATAGGCTGAGTTAGAGATATCAATTAGGCACACAAAAGGAGATGATAGTTCAACAAACCTGTCTTAATTTCAGGCTGGAGATAACATAAAATATATGGACAATCAACATATAAATAGAATTTTTAGTGATAATAAATAAACAAGAGTAAAAGACCAACAAATGAACCCTGAGGCACTGGGACTTTAAGAGGTCTGCAAAATCTAGAACTACAAAGGAGTCTGAGGGGCAATCAGGGAGGTAAGAAGAAAACCAGGAGAGTGGGTCCAAGAAGCCAAGTGAGGGACTTTTTTTTTTTTTTTTGAGTGAGTGTATCAAATAAGGCTTAGATGTCATAGAAGATTATACTTGAGAAATATTCATTAAATCTAATAACTTGAGGGTCACCGATAATTTTGACAAAAAGAGATTTGATGGTCTCATTAGAATGGGAGTATAAATGGTTCCTTCAGGGAGTTAAAGATGATATGATATGAATGGAAAATATTAATTTGTCAAGTGAATTTGAGCAATGCTGTGTTAAATAATATCGAACCTGTCTCTTTTGAATAACACTCAATAGACTTTCTAATACACAAATGCTGTGAATTTCCCTGGAGCTTATAGTAAGCAGTTCTGGTGACACTTAATGGCAAAGGTTTTTTTGTATTCCAAAACATATGCAGAAATAGTGTTTAATACTTTTGAAACTATAATCTTGTAGTCACTCATGTCTCTGGATTTTAAGAGAATCATATGAAAAGAATGATTGGCAAAGCAAAGCCAGCTTAAATACCTAGAGTTTTCTAATTATGTTTAATTGGCTATATAAATTATATGCTTTTAAGTTACTTGCGAAGTCTTCTTTAGTTCCTACCATGGTGTAGGTTTAATTCACCTAGTCAATTATATTTATGTCCTAAAATTTCTGAATTTAAATAATACCTCTACGTATTGCTAAGTAAGGGTATCTAAGCAAAATAAAGAAACAACCAGACTGAAAGCAATCTCCTGGTTCCTCAGCTGGGAAGATAACTAATCAAATGCCTGACATAATGACATTCCAATGATCTCACACTGTAATTCCAGCAATCCTTCACAAAACCCCTTAAGGTTTCATACTCTCAAGCTCATGGATTTTTTTTCTTTCCCGAATTAAATATACACAATGTATGACTTCTCATCAGATGTACTAGTTTTAAAATGGCAATTCTACTATTCAAGGCAGGAACTCATAATTGTGTTTCTAATAGCAACACCAGTCACTTTCTGATGTTGGCACCGATCTCTGTTCAGTTCATGTCCCATGCGGTACAAGCTGGAGCATTTACTGTGCATTCTCCTGGGTGTACAGAAGCATCAGACTACCTGTTCTCATAGATTATAATAAAACTACCTCAAGTGAACTTTTGCAGCAAGGCGGCAACCCGTGCTTTCATGTCACAGGTGTTAAAAAGGAAAGTAAAGGACATGAATAGAATTTGGCATGTAGATAAATTTGCCTTTTAGTTTTATTTAAGGTCCTAGGGAGGGGTTATGCAAATAAAAGAAAATGCAAATTGAGAAAATGAATTCAGAAAATTACCATATACTTTGTTATGCCCTAATATCTCCAATAGAATCAAATTTTACCAATTTAGGCCAATGGAAGGGACAGCCAGTCTCCATTAATAAAACCCAAATTCATGTATTAATTTATTCATACATACATGCATTATGTATGTATAAATTCATTCTACACATATAGACTGTCCTGAGGCATATTAAAAAGCATACTATCCCAGGTCATAATCATAATAACCCTTTGAGACAGGCATTATTCTCATTTAATATGTAAGGAAAATGAAGAAAAGGGAATATTTCAATTGTGTCATGTTCAACATCAATATTTCAATAGACATTGGTTGCCTAACCTGTAGGTTTCTGTCACCAAATTCCTTGTTTAAAAAATGCAACTCTAATTTTGACGAGTTATGGGAATATGTATGTTTCATGGTCCCGTCCCAGATAAAGGGGTTAAATGTTAATTACTGGAAACCAACCTTGGTAATTCTATTCCTGTGATCATAGGGATGACATAGCCTAAACTAATGAGATAGAAAGGAGACTTTTGGGGATGTTTTCTTTGCTTTTATAAACAACACAGGATAATGACTATCTTCTAGGCTTTGCACATATTTGTGTTTGGACATGATGCTGGGAACTGGTGTATCCAAATAGCAACCATACAACACAAGTCACGAGAACTACATAGAAGTTGATCAGACTCCTGCACCATTAACTTCCTTTATATTAATTGTATCAACTTATGCTATAACAGTTTACCTCGGACTTCTGATTATTTCAGATTATTGGTGTCTTTAATGTATCATCAGAATGTCTTTTACTTGCCAGTAGAAGCATCTGACAGAGCTACTAAATGTTGGAACAGTAATTTAAAACTATAACCTGTGATTCAAAATAGTGGGTTCTTGACATTGCAAAATGTGAGTTTATTTTAACATTTAACATTTACATGTATGTTGAAGTGGAATATTGATTAAAATAGTTTTTTTTCTGATTTTCAGTTCATATAGTACAATTAATGAATTTTGGTGCTTAAAAAGAGCATACATATGAACAATCCCAGCCACCTCTATTTAACTTAAAAAAAAAAACTTATGCCCAAATCTAGTTAGTTGAAAATTCACCTCTTTTGGGGCACCTGGGTGGCTCAGTCAGTTAAGCGTCTGCCTTCGGCTCAGGTCATGATCCCAGGGTCCTGGGATCGAGCCCTGCATCAGGCTCCCTGCTCCGCGGGAAGCCTGCTTCTCCCTCTCCCTCTGCTGCTCCCCCTACCTGTGCTGTCTCTTTCTCTCTGTCAAATTAATAGATAAAATCTTAAAAAAAAAAAAAAATTCACCTCTTTTGTCCCCATGTCATTAAATTAAGTAAAACTTGGGTTTAACCTACAGTGCATGAAAAATAACTATGGTTTATCAGGTAAAAAACACTTTTCTCTTTTAGCCTTATCATTATTAAGCATTAAATGGAATAAATAATATGTTAATATATTTGATGAGATTAAATGATATTACACATATAAAATTACTAGCACATATTAGCTGCCAATAAATATTATTTTTATACATACCCTTTTATGCAAAGAATGTTCTGTAAAATTATAATTCCAAGAAATAGGCTTGAGGAATGGGTACTGTGGTTAAATATATTTGTACTACACAATGCATTGCAGGTCTTTCCTTTAGAATTAAAAATCAACACATTATGGGGCGCCTGGGTGGCTCAGTCATTAAGCGTCTGCCTTCGGCTCAGGTCATGATCCCAGGGTCCTGGGATCGAGCCCCGCATCGGGCTCCCTGCTCAGTGGGGAGCCTGCTTCTCCCTCTCCCACTCCCCCTGCTTGTGTTCCCTCTCTCACTGTGTCTCTCTCTGTCAAATTAAAAAAAAAAAAATCTTTAAAAAAAAAAAAAAATCAACACATTAGAAGCACCTGGGTAACTCAGTTGGTTAACTGTCTGACTCTTGATCTCTGCTCAGATCTTGATCTCAGGGTCTTGATCTCGGGGTCATGAATTCAAGCCCCGTATTGTGCTCCACACTGTGTGTGGAGCCTACTTAAAAAACAAACAAACAAACAAAAAATCAACATATTAAAGTCTCTGAGAAGTTTGGGAGTAAAAGGATCTATATTTATTATCTACTGCTGCATATTTTTGTTACTTCAAAATTTAGCATTGAAAAACAATAAACATATAACATCTCCCACAAGTTCTCTGGATCAGAAATCTGGGAGCAGTTTGGGGGACTCTTTCTAGATCAGTCCCTGGTGAGATTGTCATCTGAGGGCTTGACTGAAGCTGGAGGATCTGATTTCAAGGTGGTTCACTCATTCATCTGGCATATCAATGCAGATCATTGGCATAAGGACTCAGTTGTTACATGGATCTCTCCACAGAGCTGCTAAAGACTTCACATGGTAGTTAAATTCTTCCAAAACAAGCAATCTATAGAATGAAGCAAGGAGGAAGCTACAACGTCTTTTATAAACTAATCTGGGAATTTACACATTTTTGCCATATGCTATTCATTAGAAGCCAGTGAACTAAGTGCAATCCATATTGATGAAAAGAGTTTTATCCCTACTTCTTAAAGGGAAGAAGAGAAAAGTATCATGGATATACTGTTTTTGTTTTTGTTTTTAAGATTTATTTACTTATTTTAGAGACACAGAGAGAGAAAGGGAGAGAGGGAGAACACATGAGTGCGGGGAAGGGCAGACGGAGAGAATCTTAGCAGGCTCCATGCCCTGGGCAGAGTCAACTCGGGGCTCGATCTCATGACCCTGAGATCATGACCTGAGCCAAAATCAAGAGTCAGGTGCTTAACCAATTGAGCCACCAAGGCTCCCCAAATCATGGATATACTGTTAAACAACCACAGGATCTGTGTGTAACTTAATTTAATCTAGATTTTCCTAAACTCATGTGACCTTAGAACTCTTTTTTAGGGAGGAGGGACAAATGGGGGAAAGAGAGAGAGAGGGAGAGAAAGAATCTTAAGCGGGTTCCACACCCAGTGCACAACCCGACACAGGGCTTGATCTCACAACCCTGAGATCATGACCTGAGCCAAAATCAAGAGTCAGATGCTTAACTGACTGAGCCACCCAGGTGCCCCCAGAACTCTATTTTAAAATGACATGGTTTAAGAATTCCCTTTAGGTACTTTTTTTTTTTTTTAACTTCCAAAATTTTTTTTTATTAACATATAACGTGTTATTTGTTTCAGGGATACAGGTCTGTGATTCATCAGTCTTACATAATTCACAGCGCTCACCATAGCACATACCCTCCCCAATGTCCATCACCCAACCACCCCATCCCTCCCACCCCCCACCACTCCAGCAACCCTCAGTTTGTTTCCTGAGATTAAGAGTCTCTTATGGTTTGTCTCCCTCTCTGGTTTCATCTTGTTTCATTTTTCCATCTCTTCCCCTATGATCCTCTGCCTTGTTTCTCAAATTCCACATATCAGTGAGATCATATGATGCATGTCTTTCTCTGATTGACTTATTTCGCTTAGCATAATACCCTCTAGTTCCATCCATGTTGTTGCAAATGGCAAGATTTCATTCCTTTTGATGGCTGCATAATATTCCATTGTGTATATATACCACATCTTCTTTATCCATTCATCTGTTGATGGACATGTAGGCTCTTTCCATAGTTTGGCTATTGTGGACATTTCTGCTATAAACATTGGGGTGCACGTGCCCCTTCGGATCCTTACATTTGTATCTTTGGGGTAAATACCCAGTAGTGCAATTGCTGCCTTTAGGTACTCTTGACATAACATAATTCTATCTGGTTTAATTAAAAGAAGTAAATGAGGAAACCGTGTCATGAGAAAATAAAGAGTTTGAATATTTCTAAAATATTTAAGGAGTTTCACTATTTGTTTTTAAATATTTCTTTGATATGTTTGTTACTCATTTGCTTCTAATAATTTATAACTATTGATCATGATCTGAATTGATAATCATGATTTTCAAACTATACAAATGGACATAAAAAGACACATTTTGGAGAACCACTTTCTAACTATGATTTGGTATATGCTGTTATATTTTTAAGTTTTAAATGGTATTATTAAGTACATTGATAGGGCCACTATCCTGGAATGTGATGACATTATAGGAAGAGGAAATAATTAGTTATTAATAGCAGAGTGGTTCTGTTTCCTCATCAGCTCTTAGATTAGTAAAATGGGACATTTGTTAATAAAATACTCTCCTTACCACAAGGCCAAGGAACACCTTGACTAATAGAATCCTAAAAATCCCGTAGTCCTGTCTGTAACATAGGATTTATAACCTGAAGAGATTCCTTGAAGACTTTACATGTCTACTTCCTGGTAGGCAAGAGCTTAGGAACATAAATGCCCTTGTCTTGAATAATGAGTTTCAGGCAGCTTGAGTTCCTCATGTCTCTCTAAGATGTATGTGTCAACAAAATCATAGTCACTTGGGATCCAGGATCATTAGGAGATTTTTAATATCTGCTATCATCAGAGGATAATAACTAGAAAAACAGCAAGATATATAACACAAATGTAAACATGCACAAACACAGGATGTACTCACTGGAATTTAGAAAACAAGATAAAACATAGTTGCACATTCTCTGTTTTGTAGAGAAGACAGAACATAAGAAAACCAATTGTTAGACTTTAACTGTCCATAGATTGCAGTTGCTTTCTTTATCTACTGTTTTTTTTCTTACTCAGGTTTTAGCTATTCTGTGCCCCATGTAGCCCCATCACTAAGAACTGTACCTCTGGGAAATGACAATTTTCCACAAGAGCAATTTTTATATCTAAAAGACAAGGGGAATATGAGAAGAATGGTTGTTGCTGTTAAAGATGTCCTCAGGATTATAAACTGCATTATGCAGTCATGAACTTCTGTATTAATGTCATTTAACCTTTGGCAATATTAGTCTAGAGAGGATCTTGTGAAGGATGGTACATTAACTTTTAGAAGTGATGGGCTGTGATATTCCTGCTGTGATACTGAATGGCATAGGCTGAACTTCAGCCCAGCCTTCTAAAGACATAAGATATTTTCTCTCCACAGGGCAAAGCTTACCTACAGAGGGCAGAGCTGTGAATTCAGATAGTTCGACCTGTCCTTTGAACAGGACATAATGGTGCCATTTTAAAATGGATTCTATAAAATATCTCACTTTCCTGGTTATGGGCCACCATATTTTTAACTCTTTCATCCATCAATTTATTTATTCTATAGAACCTGAGAACCCACAGTGCTTATATAATATAAATATTATTACTGCAAAATTCTACACATTTCCAAACTATTCAGAAAAAAAAACCCACCAAACAAATAGTTGAAACATAATGAGATTAAGGCTTTAGTAGCAGTTTATACAAATTACTGAGAGAATAGAAAAGATAGGTAGGATCAAGGCATGAAGAAAGCATTCCTTCTAGGGAAATTAATGATCAAACTGATGGGTGGGGAAAAGAACAAGGCAATGAATATGGACCTGGAGTCAGATCAAAATTAAATTACTGCTCTTCTATTTTCTGAACGACTTTTGACCTATTTCATTTGGTCATTTAACCTCATGGAATTTTAGTCAACTCACACTGCTAACAAATATTCCATTTCTTCATTTTTATGTCCCGGCAGCAACTTAAAAATGGAAATTCAACATAATTCCAAAAACTGTAAAGTATGTGTCCTAAATATTTCTCTGCATATCCTCTTTTTGTCTCAATGACTTGTAACTTAGTCCAGACTCTTCAGCAATTCACATGTGAGTTAGCACGGATTTCTAACCACGCAGTTCGATCAAAGTCCTCCTCCTGCCATGTAACATTCTCCACAATGTGATTCACATGATTTTTCTGAGAAATCTGTCTATATAAATTTTGCATAGAAACTGTGAATGACTGCCGGTTTTTTTTTATGATGAAGTCAATACTAACGTAGCACTCACAACCATTCCTATTTGACTTAGTTTTTCTTTTTCTCTCTTTTTTTAAAGATTTGTTTGTTATTATGGTTTACAGTTTCTATATATTTATATTATCTACTTTATTAATTATATTTTAGTCTTTTTATAGCTTTTCTGAGGCATAATTAATATAGGAAACACTACACATATGTAATACATACAATTTGATGAATTTGGACATACGCATACACTTGTGATACCATCACCACCATCAAAGTAATAAACATATCCATCATCTCCAAAGTTGCCCTGTGTCACTTTGTCTCTCCTCAACCACTCTAAACCATCTTCTGCCACAAACATTCCTCACTGCACCAGCCATAATAATAAATTATAGTAGCATTTATTGATTGCTTTCTCTCTGTCAAGCACTGTACTAAATATTTTACCAACTTTTCATGCTTAAAAGGAGTTTCTAGGTTAGTGAGTATATTTATCCTAGTTTCGTAGATGAAACCAGTGTAACAATTTAGTAACTGACCAGACTACACAGCAGGTATTTGGGTGGGGGGGTGGCACGCCAATTTGAACCTAGGTACTTTCCCTATAGAGTCCTTAATTGTACATCACTGTAAATACACTGATTTGAGGTCCTTTGAATGTCCTTATTTCCGCATCCATATCATTTTCAATACGCTCTTCCTGATAAGTCTTTACATAATTCTACTAATGCAAAAACTTCACAATTGGGCTCAAGTGCCTTCTCTTCCAAAAAGGTTTTCTTTATTCCCTGACCTTGTCCACACTGAAATCTATGCAAGTATCTAGCAGACTCCTCCATCAGCCTGTAACTATCCTGAGAGTAGCGGTGCTAAACTTTTACCTCTTTATTACATGGCAAAATCTCTCTAAATATTCACTGAGTTAATTTAGTAAACAATTATAAAACTTTATAGTATCATGTTAATTTATTTGTCCCACATACTTACTAACCATCTTTTTATGTGTCCTCCAACACCCTATTCAGTCCTTTTTCCATACATACAACTAGATGATCCCTTTAAAAGCATAAGTCAAATTATATTTTTCCCTTGCTTAAAAATCTGCTATGGTTTACTGTGACGTTTATAATAAAATCTACTCACTTCGTCCTTCAAGAGTTAAAGCATGCAGCCTCTGCCACTCTCTGACCTCCTTACTCTTCCCACCTTTTACTATCTTCAAGACATCCCATTACCTTCAAGACAGCCCATTCTCTCCCTGTTCTCTGAATATGCCAACTTTATCCTCTTTGCAACAACTGCAAAATAAGTTGTAATGTGAAGTATGAGAATTATCCATGAAGAATAATTGGAATAGGACAAGTGAGGATAACAGAGATGGAACATATTAAAAATTTGTAAAGGTATAATGGTTAGAGTTTAGTCACCTATTGATATGGAGAAGAGAGTATTAATGTTGATGGTTTATTTGCCCTGAGTGACTAAATTAATAGTGTTAATACTGAATCTTACAGAATTTTAAGAAAAGAAGCATACTTAAGGGCTAGAGTTTGGGGGATGATACTATTTTAGAACTACTGTGTTCTAAGTGTCTATGAAGCATCCTATTAGAGATGGACAATCTGGACTTGGCTATATTTTTCTGGAGCTAAGAAGATATAGTGAAGAGGAAATGTATTTGAAGCATTTGAAGTGGATGTGATTGTCCAAAAAATAGTTAATGTAAGAATGAAGTTAACAATAGACCTGGGAGAAGAAATGGGAACAAGAGAATGAGTGAGAGATCCCTTTTGAGATACGTGCTGCAATGGTGGTAGGCATGGTCATACACTACAAAAGGCAAGTACAAGCAGAATGGGCAAGAGCTAGAGATCGGGACAGATGCCACCTACGAGTGCACACTACTGCTTTCCTCTGTGCCGCACACCATGATTTTAAGTCTCAAAGAACAAAGGATCCTGAAATACAGGCAGGGGATGGGAGAGCCACTTCTCTCCATCTCCTTTCTCATTGCAATTCCACAAACACTTGAAAATTTTCCACATGCCAACCAGAGAACTACGTAGTCTCATTCGGCCTTTGTAAAGGCGTAACTCCTAGTGTCCTGAGGTTCTTTCTTTGTGATGATTTGATTTTTACCATGTCTTTTCCAGGTGCCAGTGAACTCAAAGATATTTTGGCTCCAGGCAAATGTGTCTAATATTGGGCATCTGCATACAGCCTCTCTTGAAGAAGCCACAGTTTGTAAAATGTTACCAATGAATTTTATTGTACTATTGTGCAATTACGGATGGGGATGACAGGATATATACAATCATGAAAATACTGGGTTTTTGTTTCTAGGCAAAGAATAAATTCAAAAAAGTTGACAATTACTAATACTATAAAATGCACAGGAAGCTGTAGCTTTCAAAGGCTTAAACAAATATTCAAAATAAAGATCATCTTGAGAGGAAATACATTCTTCTATTTGTGTGTGTTAAAATGTAATGCTCACTGCTTATGAACAATTTTGGCCAAAAAGGAAAAATAAAATAAAAAAATATATATCCATTATCATCCCTGGCAATTATGTTACAAAGATGTTTTTAAGGCTTCTAAATTCAAGTTGAAAAAAAATAAAAACGTAAAAATACATTTATTAAAAATGACAAAAATATTTTCATTTCAAGCAATTATTTGAAATAAAAGTAGAAATATGTATTATCTGGACACAGTATCTGTAGTCAATTACAGAAGTGAAAGTCTGACTTGCTAGACTGGCCTGAATTATTTGAGAGGTTAGCCATATTAAGTAATTAATATTCAGATTATCACTGTGACTGAAACTGGTGTGTAAATAGCTTAATTTGTGACTAACTGCCTCTATACCTTGGGAGTAGAACACTTAAAGGGACCAACCAATGCCTTCACTAGTTAGTGTTTTTAAAGTGTTTCCTGGGACTCAGGGCTCTGTGGGTACAGGAATGTCCTTCCACTCAGCCTTTGAACTCTACAGAAGATGAAAAGCCAGTGTTGAGAATACAGACGTCGTTTAATTTTAAGTCATAAGTCTTCTCTAACAGAGTACTGTATTTGATCCATAACGAATCTAGCATTTTAGACTGAGTGGAACTGGACCGAGAGACGAAATGTGAAGCAAATCTTTTGGGTCATTTGGAGAACTACATAGAGAGGAATTCCGGAAATATACCCTCACTAATCACTTGATACAATACCTGGAATAAATAGTGAAAAATGTGATTTATAGGAGTGAAGTTCAATTATGTTAGAGCGCTCCCAAATAAATGATATAAACCTCCAGGAAAAGAAAAATAAGTAAGGATAATGATAACAAATATTTAACTTAAGCACTTTACTTTATGACACAATGAAAACTTAAATTTCAATGGAGGAGCGCCTGGGTGGCTCAGTTGGTTAAGCAACTGCCTTTGGCTCAGGTCATGTTCACAGGGTTCTGGGATCAAGCCCCGCATCTGGCTCCTTGCTCAGCGGGGAGCCTGCTTCTCCCTCTCCCTCTACCTGCTACTCCACCTGCTTGTGCTCTCTCTCTCTAATAAATAAAAATTCTTTAAAAAAAATAAATTTCAATGGAAACACATTAAAAAATTCCTGTGTCCTTTTCCTTGTGATATTGAAAATATGAATTCAAATACACCTTCAAAAACAAGATGTACAAAAAAATGTTCACGGCAGTGAATGATTCACTAATTGGTTCTCTGCTAGAAACAACATGAAAACCAACTTCCTTAAAGTTTAAGGTTCTTTTCTATATGAAAATTTGACTCACTGTTCTCCAATAATTTAAAAACTGGAAAAAATCCTTCAAGACTTAAAGGAGAGGGGCGCCTGGGTGGCTCAGTCGTTAAGCGTCTGCCTTCGGCTCGGGTCGTGATCTCAGGGTCCTGGGATCAAGCCCTGCATTGGGCTCCCTGCTCAGCGAGAAGCCTGCTTCTCCCTCTCCCACTCCCCTTGCTCCTGTTCCCTCTCTCGCTGTGTCTCACTCTGTCAAATAAATAAATAAAATCTTAAAAAAAAAGACTTAAAGGAGACAGGCAGGGCAATAACATCAACTGCAACTGAAAAATAAAAGTGTCAGTTTGAGAATAGACTGTAAGAAAAAATGTATTATTCTTTGTAATGTAGATCAGCATTTTCTAAATCTAGATTAAACCCATATGGAATGCTCTGACAAACAGGAGCAGTAAGGGGTTAGTTTAATGTAGCCAAACAGTTTTAAAAATAATAAGAATTACTGTACTAATTTCTTAGACTATCATAGTGATCACTGAGTTAAGAAATCAGTTTTATTTTTTAAATTGTCAATTTCTAAGCTTATTTGACCACAGATCTCTCTTTTGTTCATATAACAACTATTATTACCACCCTAAAATTGTATTTGGCAGATGCATGTGAGAAACATTAGGCCATCACATTAAAAAATCATTGAATTTATGATGAAATTTGCTAATGTATTCCCATTTGGAAAGAAGTATATTTCTAGCTTTTTGGACTTACTTCATCCACTCTTTCTGTACCTTCATTTCATTACTTCCTGTATCTATACTTCCCTTTGGGTTTGCAGTATTATCTTCTAAGCCTAGACTTGTATTTCCACAAATACAGAATTTTAATAGGAGCTTAAAAGGTCCTAGGTCCCCAAATTATTTCTCTCTCCATCTGTCTTAACCAAAATTGAATAGTTTTACACACACACACACACACACACACGCAATCTTTATGGCACACTCTTGCTCAAAAGACACCAATAGATAACTATTAGTAACAAGGTCAAACCTGATCAAAGTTCCCACGTCCACCTCATCTCCCATTCTTGCCCACACAGATGTTGCAGGGAGCCACAGCAGTCTGCTCCTCATGCTATGAAGATGTGAGAGTTACTGAGTCTTCCTGAGAAGTTTTGATATACGCCTTCTCCTGCCTTGTAATAGTCTTCTCTATTTCAGATCTTGAGGTCCAACTTGCTGAGCTTTTTTCTCGAATCTGATTCTGACTCATGGTAGTGCCTTCTTTCTCTGAATCCATAATACTGCTTTCTATGCCCCAGTTGTGCGGCATTTAAACAGGCTTTGCCTTGTTCTATGTAATTGTTTCCTTATAGTGTTTCTTGAATTTTAAAGCACTTTTACTAAATCTACTTCTTGAAGTTTACCAATCCAGAGTTTACTTGTTCGTATTTATTCACTAAGCAAACATCGTTGAGGACCTGATATATTCTAAAAGTCTGCCACAAGTCCCCTGAAAATTCAAAGATAAAACAACCTTTTTCCTACTTTTGGAGAGCTCATAGTCTAATAGTGAAGCTATAAAACAAAACAAAACAAAACAGATAATTATACTACACTGTATTTCCTTGTCACAGAGCCCTGCATAGATGGTGTAATCTATGACTTTATATAGAGAGTAACAAAAATGTATTAAAAAGTCCTTATTTTCAGGCACTGTATAAGGCATTTATAGATAAATAACATGACATGCTCAATTAATAAACATGGTGCCAAGAATATAATAAACACTTCAAAAAGATCTGTTTTTAAAATGTGCATTTGAGTTATCATTAATGCTATTTTAGTTATTCCACTCTGCATACCTATAAGATAGAGGGTGCTTGTAACTTTTAAGATAAGGAAATTGGGCACAGGTCTATTTAAATAAAATTACTTAACCTATGATCATCCAGCTAGCATTTAACAGATGTAGAACTTAAACTCATCATCTTAATTTTAGAATCTGTATTTTTTTTCCTGTAAGTAACCTTGACAATTGACATTTCCCTCAGTGACACTCTTAAGTAAGAACGTGTCTGAGTAAACACCATCTTAATGTTCATATGAGGAAAGCTTCTTATAATTTTCTTGGTCTCTCATTTCTTTTTTCATGCTCTAAAAGAAATGTTTCAAACAAGAGGCAGAGAATGAAAATATTAGTATTAGAGTGTGGCTACCTTTTTTTCCCCCTTAGAGTTTAACCTGACTATAGGGTTCAATCATAGAGAGACCCATTTAGTTAGCTCTGAAAATAGTAGGTGTCATTTGAGGAAATTTAACAGAGAGGGAAGAGGCAAGATGATTTGAACAATAAGAGTAAATCCACCTGCACCATTTTAAATCAAAACCATTTATTTGAAACTGGCACTTTGGCTTTTTAAATGCTGAGATGATCAGCTAATTTTCTTCACATTTTAGAGAATATGTGGATCACATGACAACTAGGGAGATTCCTGTCCAATAGGACCTTTTTAACAGTGCAACATTCAGAGTCTCTCCAATTAGACCTAAATTGGTAAAAATCCTTTGAATTCCACATCCTAGTCAATCAGTAGTTCCTAAAAGATTCACTATAATCCTTCATCAACCAGGAAATAAATAAAATGTGTTTGTTAGAACCACCCAAAAGTGAACCCATAATATGTCTTTTTTATAATTAATATTATCAAATATATATAATTATTATCATTAATCAATGATGTACTTCATACCATGCCATGCATTAAACTGTATTAAACACTTTACAAACATGATCTCAATTTTATTAACTCTATGAGGTAGCAATTAGTATTCTCTACCATTTGATACATGCCAAAATGGAGCCTTAGTTTGATATCTAATCTAATCGGTGGCAGAGCCTCGTTATGGACCATGTTCGTTGATACCAGAACCTGAACTCTTAACCAGCTGTACAAACTATTTATAAATACAGTTAGTTAAGAATGTGTGTGGAAAGAATACATAAAAGAGATTGTTGAAGAAGAAAAATACCTTTTGAAAATGTAGTCTCAGCTGAAGTTTTAGTTCTTACTTATTTCATTATGTATCTAAGTTATTCAACTGAAATCACCCGGGTAAGCTCGGCTTGCTTTCATACACTTTCTTTTCTTCAGAGCACTGTTATACCAGTGAGTGCTAGAGAGCTTTTTCCTAGCTATCTGATCTTTAGGATTTCTGAATCTCTGGTGCAGAGTCAGCTGTAGTTTCATTAGAAATATGGGAAACTTAAGATTTGTTTTTCATCAAATAGGATGAAAGGTATTGGGAAGCATGTCATGTTATTATGTCTGCCTTATAAGATTCGAGTCATAGTATCCAGCAGGAAAAAAAAGTACATTCGTTCTATAGCAAGATCTTTTGGGCTATACACCACACAAATCCAAAACAAACTAAGAAATAAAGTTACGATTTTTTTTACCCACCATTATGAGATTTAAACCTTCATCTTTAGAGAAAAGCACCAATATATTTTTTTCACTCCTGATGCTTACTCAAGACAGAGTTGTGCGTGCCCAGGCTTTCCTCACAGCCAATCTCTGGCTCAAAATAACTCTAAAGCAAAATGGGTTACACATGGCATGCTGCAAGGGTTGTAGTATTAATATTATTGGAAGTTGAAAAAGGGCTAAGGATATCAGTATCTGATTTTTATGTATAAATATGAATAGTTAATTTTTCTAAACCACCCAGTCTAGAAGAAACTGATTTCTGTTAGCCCTATCCCCAACTAAAATATTAAATAATGGAACATGCTGTTCGCAATGTTCTTATCCTAATAAGATTTTAAAAAGTGCTACCCTTAAATTCCACCCTTATGAAACATTAGTCTGGAAAACTCAGTTTGCTGAACAAATATGAATACATGCATTTTCGTAGTTTCATGTTTATAAATTGCTTTTATACCCTTTATCTCATTTGCTTCTCACAACAGCTTGTAAATCAGACAAACATGGATCAGAACCATTTTATAGTCATTACTTATGCTCAAAGAAGTCATTACTTATGCTCAAAGAAGTAAAGGGACCTCCCTAGTACACACAGGTTGTAAAAACAAAGACGAGAATCTACCCTAGCTCCTCTCAGTGCATTTGTTCATCTATTATTCAATATTACTCTTCAAAAGAATAAATACTGTGTTAACGAATCTGTAATACTTACATAATCTGAAATACCAAAATGTATATTTTAAGCCAAAACTACCTCATAACTTTTTACATACATTCTAGACAGAGTCAAAAGAATAATTTTTATAGCTCTTTTTAAATTTAAAAAAATAAGGTCTATTTAATATCATAGTGAGAGATAGCATTGGCTAATTTATTCTATAATGTGGTCATGAATCATGCTTTATTTATAAAAAAACTCATTTACTTATGTTCTAAAGAAAAATACATAGCTATTTTGAAGCTTCAGGGCCATAATAAATGTATATTTTAAGATTTTATTTATTTATTTGAGAGAGAGAGAGCATAAGCAGGGGGAGGGGTTGAGGGGGAGGGAGAAGCAGGCTCCCTGCTGAGCAGGGAGCCCAACATGGGGCTTGATCCCAGGACCCTGGGATCATGAACTGAGCCGAAGGCAGACGCTTAATGTCTGAGCCACTCAGGTGCCCCAAGAGCAAAAGATTTTAGAAATAATTCCCAAATCTGCATTGCTCCTAAATTCTCAGGAATCAGTGCAAAGTTAGCAATATCAAACAATACAACAGATATCACTGTTAAAGAACTTCTGCCTAGTTTAAATGTTATTAAAAATCAATACACAGCTGGAAAGTATGGCTTAAGTATATGTAAAAAAATAAGTCAGTGGGCTTGTCTTAGAAGATAAGTCTGATGAACATATGACATTGGCATATGAATAACTTTCAATGCAATCTATATTGCAAAATATCCAACAATTTCTCATATGGTGTGTGTATTTTGTCATCACATCTGGCCTATTTGTGTTTTCCTCTGAAAATCCATGCAGTATAAATAGACACAATGGACACAATAAAGTAAGATGGAGAATAATTAACAGCTCTAAGCATATGGGATTACAAAAAGCTATGTCAAGGGTAACAGAAACAAAAGTTATACCACATGTTATTTGGTCTTTTAAGTTAATCTTTATGATGAATCGTTCTGTAGGAAAGTTATTTTCTTCAGGATCATCCTTGACTCCAATGAAACAAGAGAATAGACAATTAGAATTTCAAAAATGACAGGGTTCATCTTACCAAAGCAGCCAAGAAATATCTATCAATGGCCTAGTATGCATGGAAAACTATTCAAGACCCTGTAGTCTTAATGTTGAACAAGATGTAATTGGTATCAATTCTCAAGATGCCTGCTTTGGGAAAACAAATAAATTAAGTGCTCACATAAAAAGAAATACAATAATTAGAAATTATTCTCTAAAGAAAGCAAACTGGTATGGACTTAAAGGGTCTTAGCTTTTAGGATGATATTTAAACTAAGAACTGAAATTAAATGTTGGAATCAATAAAGTAGTTTTAAATCTGACAAAAAGAATTTTCGAGAGAACATGTACAAAGGCCAGCAGGTGATAAATACTTGTTATATTTGAAGAACTGATAGTAGACTGTAGGTAGGACAATAGATTAGAGCTGAGTGAGCAAGAAGAAAAAAAGGTTAAAAGGGCCAGGGGGTGAGCTAGGAGAAAAAGCATGAGAAAAATCATTCAGAACCATGGTAACAAGTTTGAATTTTGTGTTAAGCACAATGGGAATTCACTGAATGATTGTAAACAGGGGCGTGCTGTGATATCATTTATGCTTTTAAAAGACAAATCCGGGATTTCCTCTTACGCCTATTATGTAGAAAGCTAGACAGTGCATTGCTCCTGAAATAACAAAAAAAGATGATCTACAAATCAGAATTTTCTTGACCACATCAGAGAGCTCAGAACACTGGCTACTAAATTAGTCTAAAGTCCAAGGGGAATGTGATGGTTAATTTTGTGTCCATTTGACCGGGACACAGAGCATCCAAATATTTGGTCAAACGTTATTTTTGGGTGTGTCTGAGATTACGTTTCTGGACAAGATCAGCATTTCAATCTGCAGGCTGAGTAAAGCAGATTGCCCTTCCTGATGTGGGTGCATATCAACCAGTCTGTTGAGGGTAGAATTAACAGAAAGACAGAGGAAAGAAGAATTGTTCTCTGCCTGACTGGATGAGCTAGGGTATTGGTCTTTTCTTGCACTTAGGCTGACATTTACACCATCACCTCTCTTGGCTTTTTAGGCCTTTGGAATTGAACTGAAACTACACCAGCAGCTTTCCTGCACCTCCGGCTTTCAGATGGCAGATCATGGGATGTCTCAGCCTTTATAATGCATGAGGCAATTCCTTATATATTGAATTATATATATTGAGTCAATTCCTTATATATTGAATATATATCAAACTATATGACTATAACTGTAACTATACCTGAATGGATATATGAACTGCCAGAACTTTTGTAGAGTTCAGAAGATAAGGGAAACCACATTATAAGAAGTAAGAAGAAATAAGGTAAAATATTAATGAACGCTTTGGGTTCAAGTGTGGACTGATGTGTCCCTTGGAGTAAGTGAGTATCCAGACACAGGAGGATTTTGCATTAACTCACAGTCTTTTTCCACAAGCTGTCATTAGGTGCTCACAAGAAAAATCTATGAGGAAGAACTAGAGAGTGCCTCTCTGTGGTTCAGGAATGAAAATGAATAGCTACCACTTCAGAAAAACCCGGCAAACCCTCTGTCATGTGAAACAAAAGCCTTAGCTAGTAGAGGAGCGTAAGGAAACCCTTAAATTGATAAAACACTGGAAGAATCCCTTAAAGAGGGAAGGGGAAAAAAACTTTAATCCTGGGAAGAGGGACAGAAAAGCATCCTGGGCTGGTGTGAAGTCTAATAACGCTGGGAGAAGAGTAGGAAGGCCCATACCAGGAACAAACAGAGACACAAGGAACAGTTTGGCTGCCCCTAGGAGACAGTCAGGAACATTAACAAAGTCCCATCCTGAGATCCAAGCACAAAGAACCTACTTAAGGCTGAGGCTGTGGGGGCAAACAGCCCACCTCCACTGCTGCAGCTGGAACCTAGCACCAGATACCAAGCTGTGGTGAGCGGCTTACCACAGGACATGGAAAGAGACCTACAGAGCGCAGAGGCACAGGGACAAGTGAAGCTGATGCTGAAGACCGAATTTTAAGTTAACCCCTCCAGTAAGCCAGCCCTACCATACATGCAAGAAAATGGTAATATACTACTGTAAACATGTTAAGCCTATCAAATGTAGCCATAAAAACAACAAAAAAAGTAAAAATCCATTACTATTTAGTTGACTGGATTCTCCCTAACTGACTTAGAAAAAGGAGTGGGGATCCTGACAGTTGGAATGGGATGTGAGGGAAGACCCTGGTGAAGCAGGGGCATTGAGCTCCTAAATTCTGATGGGTGTTTGCCAGTGGAAGAGTCCTCTCCACTCCCACCCAGTGAAGTACCCTCTCCAGCCACAGTAGAAGTACACTCTCTGCTCCATTAAGGGGATGAATTCTGCAACCTAGCCATACCTCACCTCTTTGCTTCTATCTCTTACTAGACTCAAGTCCCAGCAGGCACCTAAAAGTGGGATAGAAAGTGTGACACATGAAGAGGTACACTATACTCCAAAAGAACTGCTTGAGTTTCTTCATTTAACAAAGTCATAACAGGACCCCATGTGGATGCTTATCAAAGGGTGATCTCAGCAGAAGGAGATTTTAATAATCAAGTAAACAAAATGACCCATTCTGTGGCCACCAGTCAGCCTCATTCCCCAGCTACCTCTGTCATTGCCTAATGGGCTCATAAAGTGGCCATGGAGGCAGATATGGAGGTTACGCATGGGCTCAGCAACAAGGAAATCTAATCACCAAGGCCAACCTGATTATAACCACTGCTGGGTGCCCAATCTGCCCGCAAAGTACCCTACAAAATGACACTGTTCACCAGTGTGATCAGCCAGCTACCTGATGGCAGGTTGATGACATCGGACCACGTCTATCATGGAAGGGCAATGTTTTGTTTCATTCTTACAGGAATAGATGTTTACTCTGGATACAGATTTGTCTTCCTTGCACACAGTGTCTTTGCCAAAACCATCAGTCATAGACTTACAAAATGCTTACCCACCATTATGTTATTCCACATAGCACTGCTACTGATCAAGGAACTGATCAGTGTTTTACAAGTTTTATAAGTGTTTTATATACAGATGGATTACATAAACTCATTTCATTCTCAATACAGCCACATGAAATGAGACCTTTTACTATTACAATATTACAAATGAGGAAAAACTATGACTGTAAGTGGGTAACTGATTTGCCCCAACTCACACATTTATCAAATATCAGTGGGTTGGTTGAAGATCCATGCTTTTATAGACATACTTTTAAGTAATGGGTTGGATATATGAATCTTGAACTCCACAAGTAAGATTGGAAATGTAATTTGAACTATTTTCAGAAACTGTGGTATTTTGATTCATAAATATGAATGAGATATTTTTAGGCCAGAGTGTTTGTAGAAAAGATAAGGAAGCCAACCTCTAAGCTCTGGGCCTAGAATTTAGGTAGAAAAGTGGAGGTAGCAAAGAAGGTTAAGAAGCAATGGCTCCTAATACAGGGGGAAAGTGGATAGTATAGTGTCATGAAATCAAACTAGAGGTATTTCAGGTAGAGGACAGTCAACTGGCTAATAACATCGAGAGGCTAAAATAGGTGGCATTACAGTATTATACTAAGGCAGGCCACTGTCACAAAAAAAGACCTCCTGAAAGACTGTTTTGTTGTTGCTGGTGCTTGTTTGAATGGTTTTTTTGCCTGCTGTCATGTTCAACTCTGAGGATGAGTATCCTAAGTCTGCAAAGAGCCCTGTTCCAGAGTCCTAGGTAGTTTCTTTTGTGTAGCTCTGTCATCACCTAGAGCACTGCATGCTTTTTAAGGGCTTTCCATTATGTTTAGGTTGCAGCCACTGGAAAGGGAGAAAGAATGAAGATGCCATACCCATAGCCTTGGGGCCTATATTCTACTTCCACTGGAGCTAAGTTACTTTTATATAGCCCTATATAACTACAAGAAAAATACAAAAATAAAGTCTAATCATGTTGCCTTAGAAGTAAGGGAGAATAGATTGTGTTTAACAGATAATCTTAGTCATAGTAACCTGTGAGTATAGTTTTGTAGAAATATTCAGATACCTAGTCATTAACTTAATCATTATTCAGTCACTCATTCATGTAACTGTATCAACAAACATTATCTTCCACCCATTACGTTCCAGGCACCCCAGCAATCTGATTATTTGAATAAATATTATTTGAGGCACTTTCCCCCAGATCCCCTTTTTAAAATAAATTGAGATTTCAAGTAACTGTATTCCCACTTCTCTTCCCTCCAAAACCCCTAAACTATGTATATATTTATCAATTTTATATTATCAAAAGATAGATTAAAAATTGAAAAAATCCTTCTGCCTAAAATGATATGGGCAATAATATTTAAAGTATACCAGTTGTTAAATGCATTTATGATAACATGAAATATCCACAGCAGAATTTAGCACATCATAAAAAACATAGCAACACAATTTTAAAGTAATTGGTAATAAACCAAAAAGATATTTATAAGAAAACTAATAAAAATTTCTGTAGGACATGAAGAATACATGAAGAAACAAAAGATTATCTGGATGAGACAATTTAATTTTAAAGACATCAGGTTTTTTTCCAAATTAATGTAAATATTCAATATAATCTCAGCCATTATTAGTATAAACATACATATAATTTTGTGCTGCTATGTTTCCAGGAACCTGTATTATGGAAATTCTTCTATACAACATAGATGTGTGTGTGTGTGTGTGTGTGTGTATGTGTGTGTGTGTGGTGTGTATGTATGTGTGTATGTACTGTGGCAGTTTATACATTTATCACAGTGGCTTATTACAGAAATGGTCAAAGACATTATACCACTTCTACAGCATTGAATAACTTACAGCTATTTAAATAATTGAATATAAAATATGTACAATATTATATGTGTATACATAGATATAAAGAAAGATGCATAGTAAAAAGTCATCAATTATACAAACCAAAATGGTAGGTGTTAGGTTATCTCCGAAGAAAGCAGCAAAGTTGCACAGGGCCAAGGGAAGAGAAATTTAACCTTTAATTCACACAGCTGGAATCTTTTAAACAAGCATGTGTTGCTCTTGAAATTAAAAACAAAATTTCTGAAAGGAGACATCTAATGTCACTCTTCTCTTGTGCAGCTATTTGAGGAACTTTTTTTTTTTTTTTTTTTTTTAGCTTCTTCCAAACTAATGCTCTGGATAAGAAGTTATGACAGTTTAAAACATAAGATGATTTATTTTATGACAACAAATATAAAGAATTAGATATACTCTTTATTTCATCTATAGAACTTATTTAAGGAAGCTTATGGAAGATGAAAAAATACAACCCAGGGCAGCACATGTCTTTTTTTTCACTTTGTCTCTTGGTTTATTATCTGCTTAGTCAGCCAAGGATAAAAGCTTATGATCTTAAATGGCATCAATCCTACAGATCATTAGATCATGCACCAAAATTAAAAATCAGGGAGAATATTCAAGGGGACCTGACCTCGTTGAGGAGTGAGGAGCTTGTCCCCATCATAGACAATAGCTGGATTTTACAATAAGATGATAAGCAGAGCTTTATATTAGAAGGAGCTTCTGCTTGCTCTCTAAAGGCTTATTACTACAGCCTCTGCAGCATTTCACGCCTCTTACAAAACTTCACTCTGTCTGCGTACTTCTATAATGAGTTCTAAATGCAAACTGAGGCTGGGAAAGGGAGAAAAAATAAAAATAAAATAAAATTACTGTGAAAGAAATTTATCTACAAATAAAAGTCAAATAATTAAAATACTGTTAAATAGGCCAAATGTTAGCTTACAATATTGACTCAATATTATTAAACTAGTCGATACTAAAAAGGTCAAATGAAGTTATATTCTCCAGTGGCTAGCTTTACTCTTAGATTCTCTAGTATGATGCACTTCATTTAAGTTTGGGGGCCAACCGAAAGTACTTTCCCAGGAAGTTTTTCTTCAAGACCTAATGTTGTCTGTGTTAAGGTTATTATTATAGGTAATTAAAACAATATCTTGCTACCAATGTGATGACGTTAGGAACAAGCTTGTGTGACGGACTTTTCTGGGTTCTGGGACTATAAAGGGAATCAGAAACTTGGTTTAGTAATCCCAATATTTTCCAATATATGTGTTTAATGCTCTAAGTTTCTATGTAAGAATTGTTTTGTTTGTTGGCTGCATCCCAGAAATTTTAAGTTCTATTTTCACTTGGTTTGAAATGGTTTTTAACTTCACTTGAGACTTCATTGATTCATGTGTCGTTTGAGAGTCTGTTGCATAATTTCCAAATATTTTGGAATTTTCCAACTATCTTTCAGTTATTGATTCCTAGTTTAATTTCATTGCTGTCTAAGAACATACACTATATGATTTCTATTCTTTTAGATTTATTAAGTTGTGTTTTATGGCCTGGTATATGGTCACTCTTGGTGAACGACTGTTTTGTGAGACCTTGAGAATATATATTCTTTTGTTGTTGAATGGAGCATTCTATAAATGTCAATTAGATCACATTGATTGATATTGCTGTTCAGGTCAACTATATACTTATTGATTTTCTGTCTGCTTGATCTACCAATCACTGATGGGGGGTAGTTTTGAGATCCTCAACCATGGTTATAGACTTATCTGTTTCTTCTTATTACACTCTTTTGCCTTACCTATTTTGATGTTCTGTAGATTAGTGTGTTCCCATTTAAGATCGTAGTGTTTTTGGAGAGAATAAACCCCTTGATCATTATCTATTTCTTCTCTTTATTTCCAATAAATGTCCATGTTATAAAGACTAGATTGTGTGAAATTACTCAAGCTACTTTATTTTGTTTAGAAGGTTTTAGTATGGTGTATCTTTCTTCATCCTTCTATTTATTCAGAATCATATTTAAAGTGAGTTTTGTATTAGGCAGCATATTCTTGGGTTTATACATACATATATGTATTTTATATAAATAAATCCATTCTAATAATCTGTCTTTCAATTGGTGTACTTAGGTAATTCATATTTAAAGTAAGATTTAATACACTTGCATTAACATATACTATATTTTTATCTGTTTTCTACTCATCCCCAGAGATTTTCTGCCTTCTCTTGTTTTTATTGAATATGTTATGATTCCACTTTATATCTTTTCTAAGTGGATCAATACTTCTTTGAAAAAAATAGTGGTTGCCCTAGAGTTTACAGTATACACTTTTAACTAATTTAAGTCTTCCTTCAATCAATACTATTTTGCTTCATATGTAGTCCAGATACCAAATAACAAAATATTCCCAATTCATCTCTCCTGTCTTGTGACATTGATACAATTTATTTCACTTATCCATGGGCTATAACCATTCAATAAGTTGCCACTCTCATTAGTTTAAACAAATCAATCGTGTTTTAAATCAATTAAGAATAAGAAAACTCAAGTATTTTAATTCACCTTCATTTATTCCTTGTGCAGTACTCTCTCTTTCTTATCTAAAACTGTATTTCTTTCTATCCAAAGAAACTTGTAACACTCCTTGAAAGGCAGGTGTTCTAGCAATGAATTGCCTTGGTTATTGTCTGAGAAAGTTTTTATTTCTCCTTCAATTTTTAAGGAGAATTTCACTGCATATTCTAGGCTGGTGTGCGTTTTTCTTCTTTTATCACTTTATGTATGTCACTCCACTCTCTTGCTCTAAGTTTTTGATATAATTTTGATGAAAAGTCTGATGTAATTCCTATCTTTGTTCTTCTGTAGATAAGGTTCCCCACCTCCCTACTAACCCCAGATTGTTTTCAAGATTTTATTTTTATATTTCCTGCACATGGACTATGATATGACTGGCATAGTTACTTTTGTATTATTTTGTTTTGTGTTCTCTGAGCTTCCTGGATATGTGGTGTGGTGTCTGTCATTAATTTTGACAGTTCTTGGTCTAAAGACTTCAAATATTTTTCTGTCCCATTTTCCCTTTCTTCTCCTTTAGATATCCTAATTATACACATCACACATTTTGAAACTGCCCCACCGTTCTTAGAAATTCTCTTCATTTTTAGAAGTTTCTATTGATCTATCTTCAAGCTCACTGCTTATTTCTTCAGCCATATTTCATGTACTAATGAGCTCATCAAAGGCATTCTATAATTTCTGTTTCAGGGTTTTTTATTTCTAGCACTTTCTTTGATTATTTCTTAGAATTTCATTCTCTCCTTATATCCATTTGTCCTTATATATTATCTATTTTTTCAATTACAGCCTTTAGTATATTAATCATATTCACTTTAAATTCCATGTTTGATAACTCCAACATACATGTCATAACTAAGTCTGGTTCTGATGCTTGTTTTATCTCTTTAGACTGTGTTTTGTTTGCTTTCAGCATGCCTTATAATTTTTTGTTGAAAGCTGGACCTGTATTAGATAATAGGAACTGAGATAAATAGATCTCTAATGGGGAAATTCATGTTGATCTACCTGGAATTTAGGCTTTTGTGTTTAATATTTGCTGTAGCTGTAGATGACAGAGGCTTAAAATTCCTTTAGCATCTTTGTTTTGGTCTCCTCTCCTTTGTGTGGGTTTCACCAAAATCTCTTCTTTCACAGAGTGTCTATGTCTTGCTGCAATTTCAGCTGTAACACACTTTTAATATATTAGAGCCTTGTTGATATGGTGGTAAAGTGAGGGTGAAGGGCCCTGGCTCTGGTCTGTGAACTTTACAAGTGTTTCTTTCTATATAGCTTTCTCCTCTCCTTCATTTAGTTCAGACAGGAAGATGGGAGAGGACTGTAGTGAGAAGAATGCCCTCCTCCTACCACTCTGGGACAGACTCAGATCAAGTCTTTCTCCTAGAGTAGTAGGCCTTTCTAATGGAGAAGAATCTGGATATATTTCACAAGGGTTACTTTTCTCACTCTCACTGTCATAGCCAGGAGGGGTCTTTCCCAAATTTCCCCTTTAAGAACATGGTGGCATTCATGGAGATAAAGTGTGACCTCCCCCACCTATGACTGCAGCCCCCAGGAGTTTCTCACTCTCTCACTGCTCCACACTCAGCCCCCAGCAAGTTTTTCCAAAATTACTACTTAATTTTTCCACCCACTTATTTCTCTAGCAGTTTCTACTGTAGGTAAATGGATCTTTGCTCTCTCTGGATTTGCCTGACTCTCCAGATCTTGGGATACATTTTCTTTTTTTTTTTTTTTTTTTTAAAGATTTTATTTATTTATTTGAGAAAGAGAGAATGAGAGAGAGAGCATGAGATGGGGGAGGGTCAGAGGGAGAAGCAGACTCCCCACCGAGCAGGGAGCCCGATGCGGGACTCGATTCTGGGACTCCAGGATCATGACCTGAGCCGAAGGCAGTCGCCCAACCAACTGAGCCACCCAGGCGCCCGGGATACATTTTCTTCCCTACAAACTTAGTTCTTTGATGGGCCCCCCCAAATTCCCTGATTTTTGGTTTGTCCTCCTTTTTCTTGGTGTAAGGATGAGAATGACAACTTTTAAGCTCTATATTTTAAAGCTCATTCAAAGTCTAATTTACTTTTGATGGTGAAGAGAGGCCTCATTAAGTAGATGCTAGTTAATTTAAGACCTTTATGACAAAGCAGTTCTAGCCTAGTGACAATAAAGGGGAAGAGCATTCTATGCAAAGCAAACATTACATCCAAAGCCTCTGAGAAGGAAAGGCTAAGCAAGTTCAAATCCAGTGTGCCTGGGACATAACAAGTGAGTGGGAGAGTATCAGAAAAATAAGTTAATGATGCAGAAGGGGGCAAGAAGAGATAAGTTACTCTAGGTCATGATACGAAATAGATTTTCTTCTAAATGTATTGGAAAATTACTGGAAGGTTTATGCAAGAGAATGACATTGTCTGGTTCATCTTTTAAAAAGTGGCTTTGGCTACTATGTGGCATAACAATTGTTCTAGGGTAAGAGCAGGTGAAGAAAGACTAATTGGGAATTTACTAGAATAACTTAATGAAGATGAGAGTCGAACTAAAGCTGTAGCAGTAAAAAAAGGTAAGAAAGAGATACATTGGAATTTTTTTTTTTTAAGATTTTACTTATTTATTTGAGAGAGAGAAAGAGAGATAGAGACAGAGCAAAAGCAGGGTGGAGGGGCAGAGGGAGAAGCACACTCCCCGCTGAGCAGGGAGCCTGACACGGGGCTCAATCCCAGGACCCCAGGACACCAAGATCATGACCTGAGTTGAAGGCAGACTCTCAACTGACTGAGCCACCCAGGCACCCCACTGGGAAATTTTTTAGAGACAGAAAGAGAACGGCTTTCCGACATAACTGACTGGGAAAAGTAGGGAGAGGGGGAAGCTAACTGGTGAACATTATTATGGGAAAAGACCTGAGAGGGATCCTAGATTAATTCATTGCCACATTAATCAAACAAAGTTGTCCACAGAGATTATAAAAATTGACCAAAGGTAAAAAACTAGCATGATCACTGCTCAAAATTCGATGATCTTCATAACAGTCAGGCCCTTCAGTCATCATTACACTTTGCTTTACTCAATTATTTCTGAGCATTTTTATTTATGCATAAAATAAGATATTTCTACCTCAACCTTATTTATATATACCATTCCCTTTCTTCATCACTTTTAAAATGAGCTGCAAGCTAGACTCTAGTTTCTTTAAAAGTTTATAAGTGTTAGATAATCCTTTCATAATTGACACAATGAGTTAATTTTGGCAAAAATTAAAGTGAAAATAAGACAAAGACTCAACCAGATAACATTAAATGGTGTCACTGTAACAATGACTCAGAAAGAAAGAGAAATTTTATACTACAGCACCAGGTAAATGTCTTAAACACACAGCACAGTGAACCTTGCCAATTACTTTATAAAGAACGTTATCTATAGTCCAATGTAAATTCAAATGCACCTATGAACTGTGATTGAATCAATTAAATGCATATGCAAAAGTGAAGGTTTAAGATATGCAATTGCAATTTGCAATGCTTGGAAAAGTATCTGCCTTTAACTTGTTCTAAATCTTCACACTCATTTTGGGGTTTGACCCTATCTATATTATAGTGCTTTAAATAATAAAGTGCTAGCATAATTTTGCCAATGGGAAAAGCCTATAGAAATAGTCCTTAGCTGTATAAAGAGAAATACTTATTCTGTAGGATTGGTGAATAGGCTAGCATAATTTTGCCAATGGAAAAGCCTCTAGAAATAATCCTTAGTTGCATAAACAGAAATGTTGATTCAATAGGATTTTATAGGATAGGTATACAAGTTACCCAATAACCTGTGAACGTTGTTATCTTAACTTTGAATATAACTGAAATTTTTGAAGAGTAAGCATTAATACTTCAGTTGTAAAAATAGCTATTATGTATTGTGTGCTATTGGCCAGGCATTCTCTTAAGTATTTTACATGAATTATTTAAATCTAACCTATGAGTGGAATTTCTTTTTCACCCTCACTTTTTAATGAAAAATATGAGACACTAACAGATTATATTACTTATATAATATCACACTTCCAGTAATTTTAGGAGCCAAGACTGAAACCAAAATAATCTGACTCCAGAATCTGTGCTCTCAATCAACTGCCATACCGCCTTCCTGTTGCATCATATTGTCTTCTTGTTCTATACTGGATTGTCCCCACTTTGTTATACTATTCTTCACAAAGGAATTGAAAAAAAAAAAAAGGACTACTTTTAGGTACAATTATGAAATAAGATTAGAACAAAGAGAATATATTTGTACTTATCATCCACCTGTTTCTTCATTCACCTATTATCCAACCAAAATTTCTTGAGCAGCTCTCAGGCATTGTGACAAGATAGGAGAACACTGAAATTAAAGACAGTCATTATATTCAAGTAGTTTTAAGTCCATGAGATGTCTACAGAAATCTGCATAATATTTTATTTTATTATGTTATGTTAATCATCATACATTACATCATTAGTTTTTGATGTAGTGTTCCATGATTCATTGTTTGCGTATAACACCCAGTGCTCCATGCAGTACGTGCCCTCCTTAATACCCATCACCAGGCTAACCCCTCCCCCCACCCGCTCCCCTTTAGAACCCTCAGTTTGTTTCTCAGAGTCCGTAGTCTCTCATGGTTCGTCTCCCCCTCCGATTTCCCCCCCTTCATTCTTCCCTTCCTGCTATCTTCTTTTTTTTTATTTTTAACATATAATGTATTATTTGTTTCAGAGGTACAGATCTGTGATTCAAAGGTCTTGCACACTTCACAGCGCTCACCATAGCACGTACCCTCCCCAATGTCTATCACCCAGCCACCCCATCCCTCCCACCCCACCCCCCACTCCAGCAACCCTCAGTTTGTTTCCTGAGATTAAGAATTCCTCATATCAGTGAGATCATACGATACATGTCTTTCTCTGATTGACTTATTTCGCTCAGCATAATACCCTCCAGAAATCTGAATATTGGTCCTTGGTCAAACAGTATCAGTACCGCCTGGAGGTTTGATAGTAATCCACAATCTTGGGTTCCATCCCAGATCTATTGAATCAGAACTTGCATTTTAATAAGAGCCCTGGATAATTTGCATGCACACTAAAGTTTGAGAAGCAGTGACATAAAGATATGGACGCTGAATGTCTATGTTCCACAGACACACTTGCACATGTTGCTTGTTAGAGCTCCCTTTTGCATTCATCAAGGTGCACAGACATAGTAGTACGTCTATGCATCTTGATAAGTAGTATCTCTTTGAGGACCTACAGTGAGGTCATGAGCCCCACTCACAGGGAATAGCTGATACTGCTCGAGTGGAAAGTATTAGAGCCAGGATAATTTTTGCCACGCATCTGTTCTGTTTATATTTGGCTTTAGTGGTCAGAATTTTCTATTATGCAAGATGAGAAGAAAGAGGTTAAGTGAAAGAGATGTCTACATCTAAACAAGAAGGATTTGGATTGTTCAGACAGCCAGCAGAATAATATTAACGTTAACAACAGGGCGCAGAAAATTATACCCAATGATAAGTTAGCATAATAATGACAGAGACACAATTAATATGCAGATACCAGCACCCCAGGAAATTCATCCCTCACTCCAAAATAATATGAAATTATTGAGCACGTGTGAAGTCATGCAATGAGCCATTTTAATTACTAGATCTGATCATTATAGAATGTAGGTTGCTATGTGACGAAAGATACTAAGAAGGGACTTTAATGTTGGAAGTGCTTAGATTACACAAGCTTTTGCAAAAGTTCATTACTAATACTTTGGGCTGTCTTTGGTTGACTTGTTACAAACAGCTATGCTATATGTGTGGTCAAAGTCAATAAAACAGATTTTCCAAATTAATCTGGCCACTAACCAAATGCTAAACCTTTAAACTGGTGATGGGTATTAAAGAGGGCACATTCTACATGGAGCACTGGGTGTTATACGCAAATAATGAATCATGGAACACTACATCAAAAACTAATGATGTAATCTATGGTGATTAACATAAAAAAAACTAGGACAAAATTTTGAAAGGTAAAAACAATCAAGCCTTTTCAGGATATTTATTGAGAAACTAAACTCTAGAGACATGAATAAGTGAAGGTCACCTCTATGATTCTTAGCCCCCAGATAAACTTCTACTATCTCTCAGGTAGTTCCATAAGACACTCTCTTCTCTAGCTATACAAAATTTCTAGATAAATATTGTAGATTTATTAGAATTGAAAAGCCAGAAGCTAAGAGAGAAGAGGAATGAAACATAGTCATGGACATGGATATTTGTTAGAAAATATTTACAGTATGCAGAGCAGGACCTGACACAAAGTGGAGTTAACAAGAATCCATCTTTTTGTGTGAAATTTGATAGTCAAAAACAACTAAATAAAGCCTCATTGCCCCACTAAAATGAATACAAAATTTTCTTTCTGCTAAAGCATTAGTAACTTAAAATTCAAATTGGTAAAAACATACATTTGCTTAGCATGTGTCATACCTTGCAGAATGTCTTTATGTGCATCACAGATTATTAGTTGGGAAGAGTAAATCATTAGTTTGTTGTACTATATTAGTGATTTATCTCAACTATGGAATTTACCAGTATTTTAAATGGAATTTAACTCCTCACTCTGCCATTTTCAGGGTGTGAGATCTTAGTTAACTTAGTTTCCTCATCTATAATCTAAGATCATAATATCTACTTCATAGAGTAGGTATTCAAAATATAAACCAATTCAAAAGGGTTAAGAGGCCCAAAGAGACAAACATGTAATGTTCTCTCAGGTGCTAATTCTCACATGTTAATAAAATTATTCATGTTCTGAGCTGCCATCTGAATTTTCTCTATCGATTACAATTGAATCCATCAGTTTCTTTTCCTATTTACCTTGGTGTGCATGACTAGTGCCCTTACTACTTCCTTTTGTTTTTTCCAAAATGACAACTGCTTTTCTTCATCACATAAGTGGGCATTCACTTTTGGCCCAAGGAAATAATACTCACTAGAACAACATTTAGTCTGAGTAGCCCTTTCAACGAATCCAAGGCATAGCTATCTGTCTGCCACTAAGAAAGTGGATTACTGCAAGGATTCTTACTATTATAAGAGTCATGTCAGAAAGAGTTATTGATTTATTGTCAAAAGAAACAAACTCATGTTGAAAGCACCTGGAAATCAATTTCATCATTTTTTTTAAAGATTTTATTTATTTGACAGAGAGAGACACAGCGAGAGGAGCACAAGTAGGGGGAGTGGGAGAGGGAGAAGCAGGCTTCCCGCCGAGCAGGGAGCCCGATGCGGGGCTCGATCCCAGGACCCTGGGATCATGACCTGAGCCGAAGGCAGACGCTTAACGACTGAGCCACCTAGGCACCCCTCAATTTCATCATTCTTAAATACAACTTTTCCAAATGAAATGTGCAATTGATACAGAGCTCACAAATTAGAGAGTGTGATATATGCATACTAATTTGAGGATACACTCTGTCCTAAATGCTTTCATATTCGCCAGTACCATGATCCTCGCTTTATAATGTTCTATCCCATGGATAAAATATAGTGACAAGGAGAATTTATGGTCTAGCTATAACAATCCATACTTACATATACACGCACATATACAGATATACAAATACACATACACAGCCATATGTACATTATATATATAAAACAAAAGTGTATTCATATATTCCTTCTCTAATTATGTTTTATAAAATTAGAACCACAAAACAGAGGAATAAAGAAATTTTACTATAAAAATAAGGGCTTATCTTCGTTTCTGTTCCCTAGGCCAAGGAATAAGATCTAGCCTAAGTTGAGCTCCCTTCTCTGCTATTTTGCTGATATCACCCAAGTATATATGTTTGATTATAATGTAGTCTTTAGAATAATACATTCTTTTTTTTAAAGATTTTATTTATTTATTTATTTATTTGAGAGAGAGAGAGAGAGAAACAGCATGAGAGGGGAGAGGGTCAGAGGGAGAAGCAGGCTCCCCGCCGAGCCAGGAGCCCGACGCGGGACTCGATCCCAGAACTCCGGGATCATGACCTGAGCCAAAGGCAGTCGCCCAACCAACTGAGCCACCCAGGATAATACATTCTACATGTGGTCCTGTAATTTGGGGGAAAATAACATTGGTGAACATATATGCATTCCCTTCATTTCAAGACTCTCAGAATTAACTGAATCTCTTTAAAGTAAATGTCCTACACTGGCATATGTGTACTCTTCTCATTATTACAGGTTTTCTATTCTAATTATTTTATGTTATCTCATATTTATGTACCTAGAAAGTAATGTAAAAATTCTTATAAATAAATCTAAGGTATAAATTAATACAAAAGAACAGGTAAGATATGTAATTAAGCTCAACTGAGAGTGGTAAATGTTTGCTGATTACCTAGAATAAAGTAATCCCTGAATTCTTCTCACACTTCCCATGAAGTCATAAGAATTTTTTTAAAAAACAATTTATGAGGAAAAAATATTTTAAACTAAAAATCATTATTAAAATCTCTATTTTGGAGAGCACAAGGGTCAACCACACCGTTAATAATATTTTGAGCTACCTTCAAATTACATCTGATGTACATAACACTCTGTAATTCTTTGTGCCATTTATCAAATTAGTCAAAGTCCCTTCTCTCAAAGAATACTGAAGTTTAAGCAAGCCTAAAGTATTTAAAATATAGCTAAGAAGATTTTCATAATTCATAAATAAGTTTCTTCAACTTTGTGCTTGTTAGTCACAGTGGGTATTGCTAGAATGATCACACTAGCACAGCATGTCCTCTGGGTTTATCTAGCACTAATTACTCAAGTGACCTTCTAGCTCACAAAGTCAAAATGTCACATTAACATTTGTATTTCCTTTGATGTGCTTGCCAGACTTAGAAATGCACAGTGCTATAAATTGTACACAAACGTGCTACACACATACCCCCTTCCCAGTGGCAGAGTGGGGACAATTTTCTGACACATTTGTAAAGTTAACTAATAAAAGCATTAACACAAATCTTCCAAATGTAAGACAATGAAGGGAGATGAGAACAACACATTTGAAAACATTTCCTTTTCCTAAAGAACAGCTTTTCAGAGCATATGCCAGAAATAACCCTAACTAGGAGGACTATTAGCTAAGAAAATTGTTAAATCCTAACCCTAGGAAATAGGCATTGATTTCTGTATAGAGACTGAGACTATAGCTTGCCGTGGAACTCCTTTTTTGGGGGCAAACATGACTCTGAGCATGGTACCATTTTTAGTGCCAATAGATATCTGCACAGGACATTTTGATGAAAGAACAAAGGATGTATTCTTCAGTTGGAGTGAGTTTGCTATTTCACTCTAATTGTAAGGTGATGACTAAATATATCTCCCCCATTACAAGTCAGAATAGCTGAAGAATTCACAGGAAATTTCATTTCAAAGACTTCATGAAGGCTGGGGAATGGTGAGGTGGGTGAGGAATTTTAGTCATCACGACATTCAAAATGAGACAAGATCTCCCAGTGGAATTCTAAGATGCGATGGCTCTAATTTTAATGCAAGTCATTTTAAAGTTAAAGTCTTCATTATTCATTAGAACCTTGGAGTTTCAAAATGTGAACTTTGTGCTTCTTACCACCCTATTAAACAGAAAAGTACTTGCAGATGGATATTTTTTAAAATTTAAATCTCTAAAGCTATAAACTGGATACCCCAAATGTTACCCCCAATTATGTGCAGTTCATATTATATAGATAGGATCCAAATATTAAGGCAGGATTTCTTTCTCTCACTTTTTTTTTTAATTAAACAAACTCTATTACCATCAGCTATTAGAAAATCACTGCATTACAGTTTATAAAAGAAAACTGTGGAAAGGTGGGAGAGTCAAAGGGAATAAAGGTGAGGAGATTCATGTTGAACACATGAGCACAGAGACTGATACCTGCTTCCTGTATAAAGATTTGTGAAAATGGAAGACCAACAAGCAGAGCACCAGGCAGTAAAGCAAACATCATGCACAGCATAGATGGCCTAGGTCCATGGCTGTTACAATCTGCCTCGTTCTTAGGCTCTAATGTTATTTCAGAAAATACAGTTTTCCTCAGTCATTCTTGTAATTCCATGTGCAGTCTCTGAGAAGAGTGAGGGGGCAGATGTAAGACTGATCAGTTGACTGCTGATATTATACATAGTAAGATACCACCCTTCATTTTTCTAAAAGTTCAAATAATAATATTGTATGTGAATGCATATTTTTATAATAGAAGTATGAAATCTCCAGCTCTATACATAATTCATCATAGTGATTTCCTCTAGGGAGGAAAAGAGAGCTTTGTGAAGGAAAAGGTAACATAAAGGACTTAACATTTATATCCAATATTTTATTTTATAATAAATAGTATCTGGATCAATTATAATATAATGATAGCATTTATTTTGGGTGGTTTCAGAATGAATGTTTGCAACTTTACTCTTGATACATACTGACTTTTTAAAATATAAAAGATAGGGTGCACTTTCCAATTCTGGGACAAAATGATATAGACTCCCATTCCCCTGTTTTTCCACTTGAAATACAAGTTAATACAAGTTAATCTAACAATCACAGAAAATAGAAAGGTGGAAATAATCTAAAAACTGGAAAGAAGACAGTGGATTGACTAGGAATGTTGAGACTTAAAGAATAATACAGTGGTGAGTTCCATGGGTTGTTAAATCTTCCATACAACACGAACTGCGCAGCAGAGAGACCTGCAACCATGAATGGCCAATAGGCATAGGCATAAGAGAGAGACAGAGAGAGGGAGCAGGGAAGAGAGGAAGTGGGGAGAAAGAGAGAGAAGAAAGAAAGAATAAAGGAAGGGAAGAAAGGAGGAAAGGGGGAAGGAAGAAAAGAGCAGAGGAAAAGAAAAAGCCTCTACTCTCTGGCCAAAAAAATAGGGAAGAGGAATTGAGGAGGTGCCTAATGGGAAGATCTATAGCTAGTGTCAGCAGTATCCTAATCTGCCAGCAGAAGAAGGGCTAACCTTTGTCCCAAGATGTTCCCAAAACAGTGCAACAGTGGAACTGGGCAGGCTGACTCAACCCATGCCTCACAGCCATAGACAGAAGACAAGCTCTTCTTATAGAACTGGAGATGACAACAGGTCCAGTATTTCCTGGACCTTCACCCACTTGCAAAAAGCAACCTTAAACCAATGTCTCCCTATCCTCTACACTAGAGTGGTGGTCACCCAGACACAGTAACTCCTGCCTTCTACATAGCTGCAAATGATGACTCAGGTCAGGTACCACCAACCCTCCACTCAATGGCAAAGGCAATTCCTTCCAGGATCTCCTGAACCTCTACCCAGTAACAGAGAACCACCCAACCACACAGCACCTGGTCCTCCACCCAGTGTTAGTAGGCTGTCAAGGTGGGGGCTTTCTCCCCAGCACTACTGGCAAAAATAGAATGGGAAGACAATTGGCACTGGATGGCCAGGGAAAAGGCCAGGGGAAACACTCTCTGTCATAAATTTCTGGAATCTATCAGCACCCTCCTCCAGCCTAAGGACACTGTGGACCAGGAAAATACCTTCTTCTCCACAGGTTGCACCAGCAGAAATCTCATCTGAGCTCAAGTGAAACCAGATGAAAATAGCATTGCAAGGGCCCAGTAAACTAAATTGCCATCAGAACTACAGCCCACAAATTAAGTCAAAACCAACATATTAAACAGGCAAATGCCTGCTAAAATAAAAGATTAAAATAGAACTAAGAATCTCCTAATATAATACAAAATGTCTAAGATACTTGAAAATCACTCATCATACCAAGAACCAGGAAAATCACAGTATGAATGAGAAAATACAATCAACAAATGCCAACACTAAAATGAATCTGATACTGGGATTACCTAATGAAGACTATCAAAAAAGTGCTTCAACAATCAATTGCACATTCTTCTGAAACAAATGAAGGAAAAAAAAAAACTCTCAACAAGAAGTTTTTAAAAGATAAACAAATGAATACTGCAGGATTGAAAAAAAATACTAATTCAATTACCAAAATAAAAATCTTTTGGATGGTTTCAACTGTAGAATGGAAATGACAGAAGACTCAAGGAAATTTATGATGATAAATATAAATTACTTAATTTTAAGGAGAGAAAGAAGATAGATTGAAAAGAAAATTAACAGAGGCTCAGGGTTTTACTGAACATAAGAACTAACATTTATACTTTGGTGTCCCAAAAGGACAGGAGAGACATGAGACTGACAAAAAGTGTGAAGAAACAATGGTTAAAATTTTCTCAAATTTGATGAAGACATAAAGACAGAGGCTCAGGAGGCTGAGAGAACTGCAAACAGGATAAATCTGAAGATATCTATGCCAATGTACTCCTTAATTAAACTTCTGGGCTAAAGACAAAGAAAGAAATGTTAAAAGCAACCAGAAGGAAATAGCATACTACCCGTGGAAACATGTTAACTCAAATGACCTCAGATTTCTCATCTGAAACGAGGCCGACCAGTGGGAAGTGAGAAAATATTTTTCAACTGCTGAACAAAGATAACAGCGAGACAAAAATTATTTATTTGGCAAAAATATACTTTAGGAGTAAGAGAGAAATAAAGACAATCTCAGAAGGAAAATTAAAATAATTTGTCACTAGCAGATCTTCCCTTAAAAAATGGCTAAAGGAAGCTGTCTAGTTAGAAAGGTAATGAGAGTTGGAATGGCAAAAAACGAAAAACAAAAAGACCAAACAAAAAAGCCCCAAACCAAAACCAAACCAAAACAACCCAAAAAGCAAGCAGATTAGGGACTAGAAGGGTAAATATAATAGACTATCCTCCTCATGAGTTTCTTAGATCATATTTGATGGTTCTAGCAAATCATGACATATACTGTGGTGTTCAATGTATGTAAGAGAATCTATTGACACAATTACATTTAAGAAATGGGGAGAGGAAAGGAAACTAAGTGGAAATAAGATTTCAACATTTACTAAAATTTGGAAAATGTCAAGAAGGATAGGCTGTGGTAAGTTACGTATTGTATCCCTAGAGCAACCACTAAGGAAATGAAATAAAGTGCTGTATTTAGAAATACCATAAATGTAAAAAGATGAAATTCTATAGAAACTCTCAAGTAACCCACAGGAAAGCAAGAAAAGGGAAACAAAGACATAAGAAATAATGAAACAAGCCAAACATAAAAATGTGAGACTTAAATCTAACATATTCATAATTACTTTAAATGTAAATGTTTTAAATATACCAACTAAAAGAAATTGAAAGAGTATATTCAATACTCCACTCAAATTAATTGATGGAACTAGTAGGCAAATAATTCACAATTCTAAGACACTCACCAAAATAGACCATATTCTGGTTCACAAAAGAAATCTCAATGAATTTTTAAAAAATGAAATCATATAAGGCATGTTACCTAATGATAAGTAAATCAATCTGAGAAAAAACAGGAAAATTTAAAGCAATTGGAAATTAAACAACACATCTCTAAATAATCCATGGATTAAAAGGAATTCTCAAACATAGCTTAAAAGATACATAGAACTAGGGGTGTCTGGGTGACTCAGTTAAGCATCTGCCTTGGGCTCAGGTCATGATCCCAGGGTCCTGGGATCAAGCCCCATGTCTGGCTCCCTGCTCAGCGGGGAGTCTGCCTCTCCCTCTGTCCCTCCCCCTGCTCATGCTCTATCTCTCTTACTCAAATAAATAAATAAAACCTTAAAAAAAAGATACATAGAACTAAATATAAATGAAAATACAAAGAGAGTGCTCAAGTAAAGCACTTGGGGTTGGGAGGCAGAGGGAGAGAAAGAATCCCAAGCAGACTCCCCACCAAGCCTGGAGCCCAACATGGGCTTGATCTCAGGACCCTGAAATCATGACCTGAGCCGATATTAAGAGTCGGAGGCTCAACTGACTGAGCCACCCAGGCGCCCCTTCCTTTTCTTTATCACCTAATCTGTTACTAAATTAGCCATTTCTTCCTTTGAAAGATTTCCTAATTAGATTTACTCATTAAAGCTTCCCCGTCTCTTATTCCATTCCAACTTCATGCTCAGTTTTTGGTTTTATTACTTTATGTTTCAACTGAAAAAAGAAAAAAACTAATTATCCTCTTTGATGTCTGCCTTTGTGCTATACCCTAAAATAGTCATGCAAGCAGCACACGGATCTTACAATGCTACTCCTCTCCTGTCATTCCACTCAAATGTAAGTACAGTGCTCCTCCTCTCCTTGGTGACAGTATCAGTTCCAAACCATCCTATCCCATCCCATTCCATCACTTAGCAGGATCTTATCACACAAAATATACTTCCTCTGTTCTTTGTGTCTGCTCCTCTTGGTACCACATAAGTATTATTCCTCAACCGTTGTGCCTTTCCATTGTAAATCATAACCAACATTCCCATGAAATTTTCTATTGTCTCTTCCATCTATAAAATTATACTTCATATATGAGGTTGTAGCTGGCATGAAGCTTTCACTTCAGGTCCTTCAGCTTCAAATATCATGCTCTTCATTCTATTTAACTAGCTAATAAAACATAATAATAAAGACTTGGTAAATAATTCCATTCTCTTAAAAATATAAACTATTATATTACATACCCTTTTGCTCTATGTTATTGTTCTAATTAAAATCTACCTAATTTGGGGGTGCCTGGGTGGCTCATTTGGTTGAGCATCTGCCTTCTGCTCAGGTCATGATCCCAAAGTCCTGGGATTGCCCTTCATAGGGCTCCCTGCTTAGCGGGGGGGTGGGGGGGGCGTCTGCTTCTTCCTCTCCCTTTGCCCCTCCCCTGACTTGTGCTTGCTCTCTCTCTCTCAAATAAATAAAATCTTTAAAAGAATAAAATCTATCAAATTTTGAAAGTTTGATGTCTCTATTGTCTGGATGTGACAAAATACTCTTCACAGGAATTCAGACTCTCCTACCCTAAACCATTTACTTCTTTTAAGTGTTAGCAAATAGATTAGACATCCATATTTAACATATTTTTAAATTGCAAAGCCAACACACACACACACACACACACACACACACACACACACACACACGGAAAATTGAATTTGAAAATGACAGACCTATTTTACTTCTTCTAATTTGATAATTTGCTAGGATATAAAGCCCAAAGTACTTAAGCATTCAATTCAAATGTAAAGTGCTTTATGGAATTTCAGCTTACCTCTAAGCAATAATTTTTTTTATATACATCATAGTTTATTAAGAAGTGGCTTTTTAAATCAGTACTTTTTTGCCAAATCTAGTGGAGTGGCAATTTAATCATTGGTCATTTAAAAATTTTTTAGAACCAGATTCATAATGTATTTTTATACATTTTGTATTGATTTCAGTTAAACTAATTTTTTCCAATATATGATTCATTTTCATTTCATATAAATGATACTCTGTAATCTAGAATGGCTGTTATATTGTCTTACATCTAAAAATATTTTTATACAAGTCAAAATATACATTTTGCCTTATATGATGCAAAATAAACAGACATATAGCTGTTCCATTTAACACAGTATTTTATAAATGCAATAACATATATAATTCTTATTCCATTTAGCACACCATTTCCAACCTCATTCTTTATATGGGTTTTTATTAGAATATTAAAAAATTGCTTAGATCAAAGACAGCATTAAAGCTCTGAACCATTTTTATGTTTATGAAAAATTAAAGAGCATTTCATAGTGACAGTGGTTGCCATTTGGTTAGAATCTGGCAATTCTAAGGTCTGATCAAAACCAGAAATATAAAATAGTAGGTGTTGCCAACCAAACTTAAAATCACACTGTAGATTGTATGGTAAGAACTGCGCTAAGGTGACTTTTTAAAAACTTTATACATTGTATTGTATTAAACTGATAGGCTAGGTTTTTCTTTTGATGTAGATTTCCATGTCACGGCACAATGACTATAAAGAGCTCTAAACCATATTGGATTGTTTTTATGCCTTGATAGTGTCTCCAGTTACATACATATATGATTATATCATGTTACAAAGTTCAAGAAAATTGTACAGGATTGTGTCATTGCAATGTCTTCTATTGGGGAAAGCAAGAATTTTTTTTTTTAAGATTTTATTTATTTGAGAGAGAGAGAGCACGAGCCAGGGGGAAGGGCAGAGGGAGAGGGAGAAGCAGACTCCCAGCTGATCAGGGAGCCCCATGTGGGGCTAGATCCCAGGACCCTGAGATCATGACCTGAGCCAAAGGCAGTCACTTAACTAACTGAGCCACCCAGGTGTCCCAAGATTTCCGGTTTTTTAATGCAGATCTCAGTATGGGTGTGACTAAAAATAAGTTTTATGAAATCAGTTTTCAAAATATAGTTGCTTTATATAGGTATATATCCATATAAATTTTATCTTTAAAAAATCTATTCCATTACCTTGGTTTCCTATTTTGGAAAACTAGGTAACTAAGCTCATTTTTAAGTTTGTGATTTTATGATTTTATGGCTGTCTACTTTCATTGATTTACAGGGAAAAACAAAATGGTTGTTTTCTAAAACTCAAAGAATGGATCTGCTTAAGGGGTATTCAGATATGTTCCAGGCTCAAGAGCATATTCCAAAACTGGAGGTCCATACACATGCAGATTTATTTAATTACAATAAAGTTGGAAACTAAGTTTCTGTGTTTTTCAGCCTATCTTACTACAGCTCTCTTTTCTCATACTACTCCCATTCTTGGAAACTTCTGATCTACAAATTTATACTATCCAATATTTATGTGCCTTGATTGTCTTACAGAATAATGTTGTGATGGATTTATTTGAGATCAAGTTTCAGAAATGCTGTAATAATATAGCCTTGCAGTTCTGAAACTGCCTCTTTTAATAATATCAGTTTAGCTGGGAGTAAACGTTCATAATTTAAATCTATGGTATAATTCAGAATAGACTAAAAGATTCATCTAAGGACTTACTTGATATCCATTATCATGAATATGTTCTTACAGCTGACTGTGCTCTTGTATTTAGAGAACAAAATGCCGCCTCTATTACTGGTAAGTGGGGAATGCAAAAACAGGACAAAAAGACTAATCTCTCATAATATCTGTAACAAGTCAAAATTTAATTGTTGAAAGCATTTGGAAGACTGCACATTTCCAATTGCTTCAAAGTAAGTAAGAAGTTGTAATGGTAAGTTTGTGAAAGACTTTCAGTTTGTTCTACATAATGTATATTTAGAAGTAATAAAGTATATGTATCAGAAGATAGGCCATCAACATTCTGGGAGTAAAGAAGCATTCAACAGAGAAATGCACACAAACAAGCATACATTCTGACCCTAGACATCTAAAATATTACATAAATCTATTGTAAAATTTGTACCAAGTCTGAGGGTTTGCAAAATAGTAAAATCATTAGTTAACATTTTATCATGCTAATAAATTATATATCAAAATGAAACTCAGGTTGATAAATTACATAACAAAAAGAAACTAAGTCCTAACTAATTCACTGCTTCTTATCTTTGTGACTCTAAAGACTACTCTTCAGGTAATCCATGTAATCAAGTGCTTATGATAATGCTTAATCAACAAAACATTCAATAAAAGAAAGCATTGTTCCTTTGATTTTATGTAACATTAGAGAATGACTGAATATTTTTGTTAGCAAAGTACAACGTATGTACAATGAAATGTACACATCTTGTATTCAACTTGATGAATTTTGGAAAAAATTGTGTGTACCCATAAAATCACCAGGCAAACTTGGGGCATAGAACTTTTCCACTATTCCCAGCAATTCCCTTCTGCAACTACCCAGACAATCCAACCTCCACCTAGGGGCAGTCACTGTTCTAATTTTGCTCTGGATTCTTTAAAAATTTTCTCTTCATTTCTCAGCCCTTTGATTATGATGTACCTAGATTTTTACTCCTTTGCATTTAATATTGGAATGTGGTGAACTTGGGCTTGTATGTTTTTGCATTGTTTTTCAGCAGATTTGGGAAGTACTTGCACACCAGTTTTTCAAATATTTTTATGTTACATTCTATCTTCATTCTAGAAATCCTATGTTTGTTATACAGTGTGATAATTTCCAAAATAGTCCGTGATTATGTACTCTTTTTTGTCAATGTTTTTCTCTCTGTTCTTGAGATTGAGTAATTTCCTCTTATCTTTAATTTGCTGATACTTTCTTCCACCATCTACAATTTACTGTTAGTTTCATCCAGTAAGATTTTTCTACTTTATATATTGCTCTTTTCAATTCTAGAACTTTTTTGACTCTTTATGGTTATGTTTACCAGTTGAAATTCTTCCTCTGTTTATTCATTATGGCAAATGTTTCCTTTAAGTCTTTGAACATGTGTATAATGGCTGCTTTAAAATTCTTGCCTGTTACAGTTTCCATTGACTTTTGTTTTTTTAAGATTATATTTATTTATTTGACAGAGAGAGAGAGAGCACAAGCAGGGGGAGCTGCAGGCAGAGGGAGAGGGAGAAGCAGGCTCCCTGCTGAACAGGACCCTGGGATCATGACCCAAGCCGAAAGCAGACGCTTAACCGACTGAGCCACCCAGGCACCCTGCTTTTGTTTTTCTTGACCTGGAATCATATTGTTCCTGTTTCTTCACTTGTCTGGTAATTTTTCATAGATACAATACATGGTGATAGATGGACTGTTGACAGTCCAGATACTGCTATTATCCTCTATAAATCTTTTATTTCCATTTTAATAGATGGTTAACTTGGCTGGATCTCAATTCCTAATTCTGGGTCTTCTGCTCCCTATTTTCCACCTTTGAACTATTGCTTTCTATTGTATTTCTTATTATTTTCTTCACTAATGAACAGTACAGTGGTCAGCCAAAGTTCTGATTTAGTTCCTATAAAGATTTTGGGGATACTTCCTCTGCAGTATCCTTCTCTAGAGTCTCCCCCCGCCCTTACTTTCCAGACATTCTTACAGTTTTGCACTCTGTTCTCTGACTCCCTAGGTGGACTGAAGCTTTCTCTTTGAGTTTCAGATATCCCATACCAAAGAAAGATTTCTTCATACTCCATTGACTTCAGATAGTTGGATTTTCTTTTTCTGGTTTTTGTTTTATGTATATTTTGTCTAGTAATATGTGAAGGAGAGTTAATATATTTCATAACCTGATCTCCCTTACTTTCATTGTTAGGTATTTCAAAAATCTGGAATTCTGGACTGACATTTATTTTTCTGTCAGCATTTGAAAAATATGATACCATTGTCTTCTGGCCTCTCTTGTTTCTAATGAAGAAGACAATGATGATACTTGTCATGGTTCCTTGGTATGTCATATTTTCCCCATTCTGGCTGCTTTTAATACCATTTTCTTTGTTATTAGTTTAAGAATTCTGATTATGATATGTTTAGGTACACTTAAAAAAGATTGCTGTCACTGAGAATCCAGCATCTTGAGTTGGGAACTTTAATAAATGTGAAAAACTACTGTTATGGGCTAAATTGTATGTCCCCCAAATTCATATTTTATGTCCTAATTCCCAGTACCTCAGATATTACTATATTTGGAGATAGTCATTAGAGTGGGCCCTAATTCAGTATGACTGGTGCCCATATAAGAAGGCATTAGGACACAGACACAGAGGAAAAGGCATGGGGAGGCCAAGGGAAAAGATGGCCATATAAAAGCCAAAGAGAGAAGCCTCAGAAGAAATCAACCCTGCTAACACTTTGATTTTGGACTTTTAGTGTCCAGAATTGTGACAAAAGAAATGTATATTGTTTAAGCAACCCCGTCTGTAGTACTTTGTTAAAGTAGCCCCAGCAAACTAATACAATTACTTTCAAACATCTGTTTGTAAACTTTAGGTCTATTCTCTTTTCTCTCCTCTAGGGCACAAATTAGATACCAGTGTGGTATAATTCCTATTGATAGCACATTTACTAAGACTTTGTTCTCTGGGCCTGATCTGGTCTTTTCCTTCTTTCCTTCCTTCCTTTCTTTTCCTTTGTAAAATCTTGATTTAGATATAATCTACAAAGCATACAATTGATTGGATGAAATTGTACATTTCAATGTTTTTTTAGTATATTCATAGAGTTGTAAAACCATCACAATAATCTAATTTAAAAAAAAAAATTTTAAACCCAAAGAAACCATGTATCCATTTTCAGCTACTCCCCATTACCCCTCTACCTCACAACCACAGGCATCCATTAATATTATTCTCTCTCTGTATATATGTCTATTCTGGGCAGTTTACATAAATGGATTGGATTCAATTCCTAGCAGCAGTGTATAGGGTTTCTAATTTTTTCTTCTTAACATTCTTTATTATCTTTCTTAGTATAGCCATCATAGAAGTTGTAAAGTTGTATCTTATTGTGGTTTTGATTTTCATTTCCCCAATGGCTAAGGATCCTAAGCATCTTTTTATGTGGTTACTAAACACTTGTGTATCTTCTTTGAAGAAATGTATATGCAGAGTTTTTGCAAATGTTTTAATTTTGTTTTCTTTTTAAAAAATTTTTATTTAAATTTAATTCACTTAACATATAGTGTTTATTACTTTCAGGGGTAGAATTTAGTGATTAATCAGTTGCATATAACATCCAGTGCTCATTACATCAAGTGCTCTCCTTAATGCCCATCACCCAGTTATCCCATCCCCCCTCACCTCCCCTCCAGCAACCCTCAGTTTGTTTCCTACAGTTAAGAGTCTTGGGGTACGGAGGTGGCTCAGTGGGTTAAGTGTCTGCCTTTGGCTCAGGTCATGATCCCAGGGATCCTAGGATCAAGCCTCATGTCAGGCTCCCTGCTCAGCGGGGAGTTGCTTCTCCTTCTGTCCCTCCCCCACTCATGCTCTCTCCCTCCCTTTCTCTCTCTCAAATAAAAAATCTTAAAAAAAAAAGTCTCTCATGGTTTGCCACACTCTCTGTTTTCGTCATATTTTTCCTTCCCTTCTCCTACGTTCATCTGTTTTGTTTCTTAAATTCCACCTATGAGTGAAATCATATGGTACTTGTCTTTCTGTGACTGACTTATTTTGCTTAGCATGTTCTCTTTTTATAACTGAATTTTAAGAGTCCTTTTATGTTCTGGATACAAGTCCTTTATCAGATATATGATTCATGAATATTTTTTACAATTCTGTGGGTTGTTATAATTTTATTGTTAGTATCTTTGTAGCACAAAATATTTTAATTTTGATGAAGTCCACTTTATCTTTTTTTCTTTTGTTGCTCATCTTTTTGTGTTGTATTTAGAAATGCTTTGCTTAATCCCAAATCATAAAATTGTACTTAGTTGTTTTTGTTTAAGTGTTTTATAACTTTAGCTCTTACATTTAGGCCCTTGCTCCATTTTTGTCTCTTATCATTATTATTATTATATTATTATTTGTATATGGTGTGGAGGGTCCAACCTCATTCTTTTACATGTGTGTATCCAGTTGTTCCAACACAATTTTATGAATATAATAAAAAACAACAACAACTATTCTTTCCCATTGAATCCCTTGGCATGGGGTTTATTCCTCTTATTGTGGTTTTCATTTCCTGGAATTTTCATTTACATCCTCATTTACATTCGTGCTGATTCACCCCCCCCCACCACCACCCAAAATTCCTGCATGGTATTCTCCTTTTCCAAATAAGCCTTTGATACATTTATAATAATTATTTTAAAGTCTCTATCTGCTAATTTGAATATCTGGGCTATCTCTGTATCTGCTCTGTTTGTTTCCCTTGTTAACCATGTGCCAAATATTCTTGCTTCTTCACATGTCTCATTATTTTTTTTTTTTAAAGATTTTATTTATTTATTCATGAGAGACAGAGAGAGAGAGAGAGAGGCAGAGGGAGAAGCAGGCTCCCAAGGAGCAGAGAGCCCGATGTGGGACTCGATCCCAGGACCCTGGGATCATGACCTGAGCCGAAGGCAGACGCTTAACCATCTGAGCCACCCAGGCGCCCTCTCATTATTTTTTATTTATGCTGAATAAAGTGGGTAAGTGAACAGTTGAGATCAAAGTAAGTAATATTTATCTCCAGAAAATGACATGCTCCCTCTTGTCAGGCTTCTAGTAATGGGTGAACAATTAATTTCATTTGTATTTTTCTTACTTTGTGTCTTTGCTCATCTTCAGATGGATTTACTTTGATACTGGCTCTAGACGTGTTGCGAGATTACACATCACTATCCTTTCAGAAGTGTTTGGAAAATGAATACCCACAAGACTCTGGAAATCAGTATCTCTCTCTCTCTCTCTGCTTTTTTGCTTTTTTTAACCCAGTTGCCAGCTTTTTGGATTACAGATGAGTTTTCTTCACTAATCTTATTCCGGCTTTTTTTACCACAGAACATCTTATCATCTCTTGCTGTCTTGTCCCCAGCTATTAGAAGCTGCTAACTTGGGGCGCCTGGGTGGCTCAGTCGTTACGCATCTGCCTTCGGCTCAGGTCATGGTCCCAGGGTCCTGGGATCGAGCCCCGCATCGGGCTTCCTGCTCGGCGGGGAGTCTGCTTCTCCCTCTCCCACTCCCCCTGCTTGTGTTCCCTCTCTCGCTGTGTCTCTCTCTGTCAAATAAATAAATAAAATCTTTAAAATAAATAAATAAATAATAAAAAAAAAAGAAGCTGCTAACTTATGCTTGGTTAGGTACAACGTTGCATTGATGGGATTTCTGAGACCTCTACTGCTATGCACATAGTCTTTACCAGGCCACTGTTTTGGACTTAATCCAGTTCCCAGAAGTTTCCAATGGTTTCTTTCAGCTCTTCTGCCCAGAACTTTCAGAATATACTTGGTGAAAGAATGTGGAAGAGTTAACAGATAGGTGCAGGTTTGTTCTGTGATTTGTTGCCTTAGTATGTAAATGAACTATGATAATGTAGCTTGTCCAGATTCCTTATATAGTAAGAGGTAAAGTCTCTTGCAACATTATACATCCTAATTAAAGTAGAAGTCTAAATCATTCTATATGTTTGAAAGTAATGGAAATTTTGGTTTCTAATTATACCTTTCAATATATATGCATCTCTTTTCATTTTTGGTTGTCTGTATTTTTAATAAGAATAACTTGTATGTCTTCAGCATAGGTATTAAAATATCTACCAGTTCACAAGTAAGGATAATGGATCCAAGGATGCTGAGAATATACTTCACTCTTAATAAAGAATTTGTAACAAAGATAGTTTAGAGAATTTAGTTTTTGTCAAAGATTTGAGATGACCAAAACAAGAGAAGCAGGCCTTGGGCAGTGGAGACATGTGGAAATATGTTCTAAATCATGATGCAGTGACCCTAAGTAACAAATCATAATAATAAACTTGATTGCAAGTGAGTACTTTTCTGAATGTTAGAGATAAATTGAATGGCAGACCATATAGAATCTACATTTTTTACTTCTATAATGAAATTCATGTTAGTTTAAACATAAATTTTGTTTCCTTCAAAGTTATAAATATAATTCTAATGTGAATTCAAGACTAATACTAAGGAATCCTACTTTACAACCCACTGAATGCTTCAGAACATGGGGGTGACATAATTGTGGGCATTGTCCTAGTCAAGGTCCAATAACACCTGAAATAGAAATGGACTTAACCTGATTATTTATATTTTTATTAAACTCATTTGACTATTAGCAGACTTTAATTATAGTAGCTAATAGCATATTATCTTCTTGCCCACAGACAATTTGTGTAAAAAAATGGATAAAAGCAATTTGAAGAAAATAAGGTGTTTTAAAGAACAATTTAACTAAAAAATAATAGAAAACATAACCTATTTTTTCTATTTTTCTACTTTGTCTACTATCAAAATGTTCAGCGCAAAATGGTAAGCATTTGTTCAACTGTTTAAGCATTTTATTCTCACCTATTTTTCAGAAATGTTTAGATGATTTTATTTTCTTATTTCTAATTTTTCCTTAGTTTCCATTTTACAAGACTTTATAAATTTGATATATGGCTGGTTTTTCTCAGTCACAAGTTCACAATATTTTAAGCATGTATTTTATCATTATCCATTAATGTAAAGATACACTCATTTTATATTAATGAACATTTTAGCTTAATTTTTTTCATAAATTCATCTCATTATAATTAAAAGTAAAAGTAAAAAGATAGGTAATACCTTTTTATAAAACTTAAATATCTTCAAAATCCAAATATTTTTTTAAAAAGCTCTCCATTTATATGACCCAAAATATCAACAATGAAGAAAAATGAACAGTAATTACTTCAACCAAATAGGCAACTCATTATTTAGATTATAAACTATGTTGTCACTTCCATTCTATCCACAAAGAAATTTTGAAAGTTGGCGTGAAGTATATACTGAATAAAAATGAAAATGAGGAAAGAAAAAAATGAATATACAACCAAAGACTCAAACTGGGATACACTTTCCCAGAAAACACTAATTCTACTTTAATTATAGAAAGTATGTGGATTAAATGAGAATATCATTATTACACACTATTAATTAACAAGCTAAACAAAAGAAAGTGGGTAAGAACAGATCTTTGGAAGTGTTTTCTGTCACAAAACTATCTGTGTTTTTCATTGATGTCGAATTGAAACATCCATCTTGAAAAAGCCTAGTATCCTCTTTCTCATGATTACCATTCAAATTCTCAAAAAGGCCCAGTTTTTGAAAATCTTATAAATAGTACGAATACCAAGAGTAGTTTAGGAGAAAATTACAGGATAAATCCCTTACTCTAACATCCACATTCAGGTTTCCAAACACTCCAAAGAGATAAAAGAAGAAATAAAGAAAAATGTCTTTTACATTGTATATCATTACAAAGAATTTCCATAAAAGTTATTTTTTTGTTGTAAAGACATGAGTTGGTTTAACCAATGTTTCTAGATCATAATTTAGTCTAACTACAAGGTAAGTAAGTAAAATGCATCAATGTTAAATAGTCTCATTTTTCACCTCTACTCAGCACAAATAAATTTTATACTATAAGTATAAAAAATAGACAAATATGTTCTTGCAAAGTGCTTCATAAGTTCATAAATCTTAAGTTAGTACACAGCTTTTAAAAAAGCTCTATTTAGTAAAATAGGCACCTAAGTTTTAAATGCTGTTACCATCAGGGAATTGATATAAAAACCTGCCTCACAGAATCTTCATCACTAGATTTGTTGAGAAAGTAATAGAAGATAATTATTACATAACTGTTTACTTATTTACTGGCAAAACTGGATTCTTCTTAAATACCTGGGATTGCATACTCAGTTTAGAATCAACATTTGCTCCTTTTGCTTCAGCCAAATTGAAAGCATTTGGAAATTCAAAATAATCTGAAAGCAGGATGTATCACTCATATTGTATTTAAATGTTGTCTCTAATCATAGTCAGCCCAAACTAAAAAACAAAAACAAAAACAAATGGGAATCTACGTGAGGCAGAGCAAATGGGTTGGAAACACTTAAAAAATGTATTGAAGCTCTGGAATGCACTACCACCATGTATAATCAACTCTGGAGTAAATGAAAAGTAAACCAGGCAGCTACATTTCAGAAACTCCTGTCATCCAGATTTATGTGGCTACTCTAAACGGATCCGGGCCAGCTTCATGAACACGTGACCATGCAGTGCCACATAGGGACTCAGAAAGGTCCCACACTGTTTAATGCTCTCCTTTCACTATCTTTAAATTCTTAACAACTTAATCTTTGAACTGTGTTTTGACAGTAAAGTCTGTTGGGACAATGAAACAAGAGCATGAGCAGAGAAGATACGTACAGTAACTGTGTCGTCACGTGAAAGATAACTTGTAGCTACTTTTCTCTTCTGTCCTTCCTTACTCATCAGTATGCTGAAGGTAGAGAGTGCTGGTAGAGTTTACATGAGTCAAGTAGTGAAATATAAACTGTTGAGTTAGTTTAGTGGAGCATTTCCATGGTTCTAATAAGAACAAAATATACTTGTATGCATGAGCTACAAAATACAAATTGTGTCATTTGGTTATTCCACATTATAAGCAAAATGCTCTTATATCTGTATTTAAAATTGGAATTCCACAATATAAAGATGAATAGTGAAATTCATACTAATTATTTAAAATTTTAATTTTACATTACCTAGAATGACTTTAAATAGCAAATGAAAAGCACCATGACAATTTGAAGGACAGACACCACGGAAGAAAGGGAAAAAAGCTTTATTTTGTAGTATCATTAACAGTATTTTTCTTGGATTTTAAAATAAGGGGCCCATATTTTTATTTTGGACTGAGGTCTGCAAATTGTATAGCCAGCCCCTAAAACTTACGGCTTGTGTTGAGAGTTTGGCTAAGTCACTCCATGCTCTTACTCTCTCAGTATTCATTTTGTTTGGCCAAAAAGCTTGCAGGGACCTTACACTGACATCAGCCCCCTCACTCAAGAGCACGCCCTATAGAGGAGACTGCAAAGTTACAAGCAAATGTAAGATCCTGATACGACTTCCCCAAAAGCCCTTGTGATCAATAGTCTCCTCTGCCCCCCAGGGCCTTCCCCTTTTGCACCCCTACAGAGTTTACCAAAACTCTGCTCTTTCTGGTTTGAACTGACCAATCCAGTCTCAGCCCAGGAACGCCAGCACTCCACCCACAGACCTCAATTAAGGCATCTGCACCAGATCCAACCTCTCTCTCTCCCTGCCACCTGCCTTGACCTCCCAGAATGGTTCCTCAAAGGGTGCTGTGTACTTCCTCCATGACCTGTGAGTAATAAACTTGTCTATTTCACTTTCTCTTCTGGTCTGTTGTTGAACTTCATTTCATCATTCAGCACCCTATGCTCCATGTAGTGAATGCTAATTCAACAAAGTTATAACAACTTGGTTTACCGTTTGTAATCCACCCCTGTTTATTCACTCTATGTCCAGGGTAAAGCATGTCACCATTCTTCATTTCCATCCTAATGCTAGTGTTTCTTTAAGGACAATTTCAAGTTTTTAATGGGTATTTCTGAGCAAGTTTCATTTTCCTTCTTTTCTGACTTTTTTTCATGGCCCCTGTCCTACTGTCTGACACTTAAAAATGTTTCTTTCATGGAGCACTGGGTGTTATACGCAAACAATGAATCATGGAACACTACATCAAAAACTAATGATGTAATGTATGGTGATTAACATAACATAATAAAAAATAAATAAATACATAAAATCTTCAAAAAAAAAGTTTATTTCACCATCCTGGCCTTGTGCGCTCTTCTTTTTCTAAATAATCTCACAAATTTATTTTCTAATCCCATGACCTCACTATATCTTGTTCCTCCATGTATCCTTATCAAACTTCTCCTTACTTCAAACTTATATTCCCTTATTCAACAATCATAGCTTTTTGATTCACATTTTACTCTTCCAGAATCATTATCGCCAATATTTGTCTATTTATTTACTTTATTAAAAAAAAGTCTTCTGCATAATGCTATGGGTAACAAAATATTAAAAGTTTAAATACCTTTCCCTGAATAAATATAGATTTATGCAATCCTTATCAAAGTACCAGTGAGTATTTTGTGTCAAGGTGATTTCAAAATTCATATGGAAACAAAACTGTCTAAAAATAGCTAAAGCAATATTGAAAATGGAGTATAAATCCAAGAAATTTAGATGATCGTATATCAAGATTTATCATAAAGTTAATATAATTAAGACAGTGTGATATTTTTGTAAGGATAAACAAAACAGACAAAATACGGAAAATAAAAATTTCACTTCATTTATGATAAAAAAAATAATAGCACTGTAGTGCCAGTGTCTTTTCCAAATGGAAAACACGAATTTTGACCATGAATTTTACTCCACGCATCACAATTCCAAATTCAATATTAGATCCAAATGAAAACATAATCAAGTTCCTAAAAGAAAACATTACAAGACTACTATCATGCTCTTAATTTTCTTACACAAGTGAAACAAGACAATAACCACAAAGTGAAAGATAACACTCTATTAAAATTTAAAACTTTCAATAAAAGCATGAAGAGAGTGAAAATGAGTCTCAATATGATAAATATATTTGCAATAGAATAAACAACAGAGGACCCATATACTGAAATAGAAACAACTAATACTGATGAAAGAGAGAGATAGAGAAATAATTTCTCTTTAATGCATGGTGGATGATTCCTTTGATCTACCTCTCACTGACCTGTCTTAACTAGTCAAAGAGTTAAAACAGACACTGAGTTAAAAGGAGAACGGACAAGGTAGTTCCTGAAAATAGATAGATTTATAGTAGGAGATAATTATAGATAGGTAAATACAGAAAATAGATTATATATTGCTAATAATTAGCTATTAATAAAATTGGTAATTATTAATAAATGAAATTTTTAATAGTTTAAGGCCATTACTTATTCTTATATCAATACGATTTTAATTGAAAATAAATAAAATTATTAATAATCAAGGTAATTACTCATTCATGTGCATTGCTAAAGTGTATCTTTTTTAAAAAAGATTTTTATTTATTAATTTGAGAGAAAGAGAGAGAGAGAGAGCATGAGCAGGGGGAGGGGCAGAGAGAGAGGGAGAAGCAGACTTCCCACTGAATCACTGAATAGGGAGCCCGATGTGGGACTCGACATTGGGCTCCACCCCAGGACCCTGGGATAATGACCCGAGCCATCCAGGTGCCCCTAAAGTATATCTTCTAAGAATCAGAAGTTTTAATCGAATTTCCACATGTCAAATAAGTCATTTATTGTCTGATTTTCTAGTCCCCACCTTATTACCTGTGTTACCGAATTAGTGGTACTTGATTTCTGATTATAGAATATTGAATATTTATTAGTAAAACCATGTGCATTACTTTTTCCCTTAACCTAAATTTTGGGAAACTGTCAATATATGAACTATTTTGAAATATTCTTCCCAGTGCTTCCCTTGTTTATTGAAACTTAAAAAAAAAAGACTTTTAAAGAGAAAATTCATTCAATGGACAAAAAGAATTAAAAATTACATGCAATTCAATATCTGGGTATATTCCCTGTATTCTCCATTTTGCAACAGTTCCTACTTTCTACCTTAGTATTTTAATGTCTGATGATTTGATTCTTCCTGTCCGTCTCCATTGGTACTTATTGGTGGATACCAACCCACAACTGTCAACTAAAAATCTTACTGAACCTCTGTACCTACATTCCTAAGATTAACTGCTTTCATATTATTCGAAGGTCCCTCAAACAACCATGTTTATTTAGGAAGTATTGTGTGCAGAACCCTTTGCTAGGCACTATTAAAATCTACATTTAACTGACACCTAGAAGATGACTCATGTTAGTTCACAAATAACACAAAATACTATTCAACTATTTAATTACTTAATATTAAGAGATTTTCCAGCTGATGTCATAGATTTCATCCATTTCAGATTCCATATTTTTATTTATTTCAGTGAAGAATAATTTTTCTAAATATAACTCCATAGTAATATACTTTTTGGTCTGTTTTCAAGTAGAGACATATGACTTTAGACTCAACAGAATTCTTTTTTTTCCAACTTTTCCTTTCACATACTTTTCAGAAGTTCTTTGGAATATGATTTTAAAAATTGAAATATAATTGACACCTACCATTATATTAGTTTCAGGTGTACAAAATGATTTGATATTTTTATGTCAAAATGATCACCAAAATAAGTCTAGTCAACATCCATCACCACAAACAGATTCAATTTTGCTTTTCCTTCTGATAAGAACTTTTAAGATTTCTCTTAGCAATTTTCAAATATACAATGTAGTATTATTAACTATAGTCATCATGCTGTTCATTATATCCTGGAACTTATTTATTTTATAACTGGAAGATTTTATCTTTTGACCCCCTTCACCGATTTCACCCACCCCTCATCCTCTCCTCTGGCACCCACCAATCTGTTCTACATTGTATCTATGAGTTCCTTTTTGTTTTGTTTTGTTTCTGTCCATTTTTAGTTCCACATATAAGTGAGATCATATGTGTGCCTTTCTCTCTCTGGCTTATTTCACTTAGCGTAATATCTTTAAGGTATATCCATGGTGTCACCTGGCAAGATTTCCTTCTTTTTATGGCTGAATAATATTCCATTGTAGCTATATACCACAATTTTTCTTTTTTTTTCTTTTAAGATTTCATTTATTTATCTGTCAGAGAGAGAGAGAGAGCACAAGCAGGGTGAGCGGCAGAGGAGAGGGAGAAGCAGGCTCTCTGCTGAACAAGGAACCTGATACGGGACTTGATCCCAGGACCCTGGGATCACGACCCGAGCCAAAGGCAGACGCTTAACCAACTGAGCCACCCAGGAGTCCCTATACCACACTTTCTTTACCCATTCCTCCAATGATGAACATTTAGGTTGCTTCCATGTCTTTGGTAGTGTAAATAATGCTGCAATAAGCATGGGGGTACAGATAGCTTTAATATATGAAACACATTCTTAGGTTTGTCTTTTGCTTTACCTACGATCCTGTTTCTTCTGCTTTTTAGATGATTTTATACTTACAGAATTATTAACAATTAAAAGGTTTTTTTCAGTAATAAAAATATGCAATGCCTTTTAGGTTCATAAAGAGCATCTTACACATCACACTTCAGTTAATAATCCAGCATGGTCACGCAAGTGGAAAAGCACTCACCATAAAATTTTATTTTAGCAATTAATATCAAAATAATGTTTATGGAAAAATGTTCCTTATTTTCTTCCTTCTGTATACTGACTCATCTTTCTGACGTTTTATATTTTACAATTTTGTTTTGTTATACCTGATAAAATAAAATTTAGGAGTTTTACAAATCCTCTTAAATTGTAAAAACAAAGGTTATCATGCCTATTTATCTATGCAATATTTGTTATCTTAACACGTATGTATATAACATTTATTTAAATCTAATACTTAAATTCATGTAAGCTAATAATCTACTATATACTTTAATATTCAATATCCTTTACAAGTTAATATCATCTAAAATGTTAGTCTAGTGGTAGCCTTAAAGAAAACTAAGTTTTCATTGTTTCATTTTGCTGCTAACCTATCTCTTTTGTTCTGCCATCTGCTACATATCCCTAGACTATAATGACGTTCAATTCTTTAAATTACAAATATTTATTTACCTGTCATTCTGGACCTCTTCTCTCTGAGCCTCTTGAGAGCAGGAAAATGAATGTTAGTTGGGTTTTCTTAACCCACACAACCTTGCATATAATAAGTTTTCTGCTAAGTTTTGATTAATGAATGAATGAATGCATGAATGGGAATCAATATCTGTCCTCTGCCTATGGGGTTTGTGTAACAATTTTTATGCATTTTAAATTGAACTAAAATTGTCATAGGGGATTTAAGGAATTATCTTTTTGGAGTGGAGTCTATATGAAAGTGTACCATATATAATGTCATATTTACCCAAATATATAGCATTCCAGGAATGCTCAGTTGATTTTGTATCCTTTAATTCTAGCAAATGCATTCTTGCTCATCTTCTTCTTTTTTTAACTTAAAGTTATATTTCTTTTTTAAATACACAAAAGCAATTCAGGCTATTAGTGGCTATGGGGAGTTGGAAGAGGAGAATAGTAGCATGGACAGGATGAGATATAAAGGCATGTTCTGGGATGCCGCTAATATTCTGGGTGCTGGTTATATGCATATGTTCACTTTGTAAAATAAATCATCATGGGGGATATACTCATAAATTGGGGACTCTTCTGTAAATACATTTTAATAAAAATTGTAACAAAAAAGTGTTTCCTTTATGTCTTTAAAAAAATACAACAAATCACTAGATTTTTTCTTTTTTGAAACTGTTCTCATACTGTTGCTTAGACATGGGACAAATGCTGCTACACAGAGAATAACTATTAGTAAATTAACTAATTGGGAGTGATTATTATGATTCCAATTTCTACCAGAAAAATTTGCTTCCTCAAACTGATGGCTACTGAGTTTATTGCTGATAGCCTTTCAAAGATAATGCGATTTCATCTTTCAAATTGCTCAATCTGCAATCAAACTGCAATCATTATTTTCAAATAATTTTAGTTCATTGACAAAAGCTTTTGTTTTTCTTTAAAATTTTTATTTTATGTTGGTAAGAACACTTAATCTTTTACCAAAAATCTACCTTCTTAACCATTTTTAAATGTACAATGCATTATTGTTGGCTATAGGTACAATGTTGTACAGCAGATCTCAAGAGCTTGTCCATCTTAAGCAAAATGTTGCTGTTGCTATGAAAAACAATACTGAGGTGCCTCAAAAAATTAAAAATAGAACTACAGCATATGATCCAGCAATCCCACTTTTGGTTATTTATCCAAATGAATTGAAATCAGGATCTCAAAGAGATAAAAGCATTGCCATGTTCATTGTAGCAATATTCACAGTAGCCAAGATGTGAACGGAACCTAAATGTCCATCGCGACAGATAAATGGATAGAGAAAATGATATTCACACACAGCAGAAAACTTTTCAGCCTTAAAAAAGGGAAAAAAAAATATTCTACTTTATGTCACAATATGGATGAACCTTGAAGATGTTATGCTAAGTGAAATACACTGGTCACAGAAAGACAAGTACTATACAATTCCACTTTAAGAGTATATAACAGGGCACCTGGATGGCTCAGTTGGTCTTGATCTCAGCTCAGGTCTTGATCTCAGGGTGGTGAGTTCAAGCCCCATGTTGGGGAACTCACTTAAAAAAAAAAAAAAAGCGGCATCTAAAATAGTCAAATTCATAGAATCAAGAGTGGTATGGTGGTTCCCAGAGGCTGGCGGGAAAGGAAAACTGGGTAGTTACTAAGAAATCAGTTTTTAAAAATCTTAATAGATTTTACTGTTCTTATGGTCTTCAGAATTAGTAGTAGAATAAATCAATTTGCTCCTGTTTACTCCCCTTTTAGAAACAATCTAATAATCAATTTTTATTTTGTGTTTCATCATCTTATCAGTAAATGAAAAAATAAGTAAAATTCTAGTTCTAGTCCTATGCTTGTGTTATTTCAATGATAAATGCATCAGTGTTACTAATTTTAAATGTTCACTCTGGCACTAAACAAGGATAATACAAACCTAGAGACTATCACTTGTGAAATGAATGTTATTAACAAAGGTTTCTTTGCATAACTACTAACATATAATTGAGAGTATAATTTTACCTATGAAAATTGCTTTCTACAACTTGTCATCGTTTTACACATATACAGGGTAATCACATCATTTTTTTCCAATGAAAGGAAATTGTAAAAATGCAGGAATGAGTTTACTTTGGAAGTTACAATCACTTAGAACAATTTAATCCCAATTATATGGATAAATTTATGCATGAAATGTTCTATTATATGTGAATAAAATGTTTCTTTTGACAGTTCTGGGTACAGAGATTGTCCATAAACGTAATCTCAAACAAACACATACACACACAAATACATAACCATAAAGTAAATTGTTTAATGATAGAGAATATATCTAATTTCCTACCTTAATTTTTTTCACATCTCTTTGTACATTGGTTTACCCTACTTGTCCAAAATAACCTTTGATGACTACAAATTTTCCTTATAGATCCAACTCCTACCTCTCATTTTCTCAGAATAAATCATCTATTTTTCTGCTTTGCTACCGTACCTCACACACACGTCTATAATTGTGCAGAAATACAATAATGCCATATCAAGTGGAATACATGTATCAGATTCCCCCTTGATATTAGAAGTACTGCTAGGAGATGATAAATCTTATTCTTGTTTATATTCATAGCTCTAAGGACAAAGCTTGGCATATACTTGTTCAGCAAGTATTTATTGATTAGATACATGTTCACTCTAACATTTAGAAAATAATAACTTTCAAAAGTTGATTCTATTAAAAGTCAAATTCATATCACTTTAATTATTTTATCACAATTATGATCTAGTATAAATACATACACACTAGAGTAATACAAATCCAAAGCACACATGATACATACCCTAAGTATGATATACAAATTTAATCAAGTATGGGAAATGGGGGCCACCATATCAGTACTGGGAATGGTCAAAATAGCACAAAAGGAGAATTCACTCATCTGAAATTAATTTACAAAGCAAGACTCTAAGTGCTTATTATGAAAGCAGAGTTTATTTTCTTTAAATGAAAATAAGTAACTCATCAATTCACCACCTCATTTTTTTGTATTCCTTTTTCTTTTTTATTATGTTATGTTAATCACCATACATTACATCATTAGTTTTTGATGTAGTGTTCCATGATTTATTGTTTGTGTACATGCCCTCTTTAATACCCATCACCAGGCTAACCCATCCCCCCCACCCCCCACCCCTAGAACCCTCAGTTTGTTTCTCAGAGTCCATAGTCTCTCATGGTTCGTTCCCCCTTTCAATGTTTATAGCAGCAATGTCCACAATAGCCAAACTATGGAAAGAGCCAAGATGTCCATCGACAGAGGAATGGATAAAGAAGATGCAGTATATATATATATATATATATATATACGATGGAATATTATGCAGCCATCAAAAGGAATGAAATCTTGCCATTTGCAACAACGTGGATGGAACTGGAGGGTATTATGCTGAGTGAAATAAGTCAATCAGAGAAAGACATGCATCATATGATCTCACTGATACGAGGAATTCTTAATCTCAGGAAACAAACTGAGGGTTGCTGGAGTGGTGGGGGGTGGGAGGGATGGGGTGGCTGGGTGATAAACATTGGGGAGTTTATTGCTATGGTGAGTGCTGTGAATTTTGTATTCCTTTTTAAAGTAAAAGCAATATATAAGTAATATATAACCATTGGTAAGAAATGCACAAAATATAGAAAAGAGTAAAGAACCAATTTTAAAAATAAACTGTACTCCTACAACATAGAGATATATATTCTAACGTAAAAAAAAATGGTGCATTTCAATTCAAACATTTGTGAATAGGTATATGTGTGTGTTCATGTGTATTCACAAAAATCGTTGGTATAATGTGAACCATATGGAAATAAGGTTTTTGTAGTCTGTTCATTGTGTCTCATTATCAAGTCCCTATTTAAAAGTAAAAATTAAAAAATAATATAAATATAAAGCTAAATGTAAAATTTTAAAGTATTTAAAAATTCTGTCATATTTCAATACCTGCATTATAGTTTATTACATGTATGAACTGCAGTTTAATTAACTGACTCCTTTAATTAGATTTAGTGCATACTTTTAAAATATATTTGTTTATAAATTATCCTCTTATTAATAATCTTTGCATAAATCTATGCTGAGATTTCTAAAATAATCCTTTATGGGACTCAGATTTAAGGCTATCTACATTTTTAAGGATAAGACTGAAGGATATCTACTTCTGGATTTAGAAGAGTCAATGTTTTCACTACACAGATCAGGTAAGCTATTGACTAAGCAGGTATTGTTATGAGTATCAGAATTCTGCAATGAACTCTGAGTCCAAATATTAATGAAAAGGTTTTACTGATACTCCATATACTGTTAATTGGAGACTAAATTAAATATATGTTTTGCAGAGTCAGAGTTTGATATTCATCAGCAGTACTGAGTATGGGAATCAATATCAGGCTTCTTCATCACTCAAAAAAGAAGATGCAGTTGATTATAAGAAAATCTATTCATTTTTATTTCCTTAAGGCTTAATGTAAATAGTATGGATCACTCTAACAGCAAAAGACATAATAGGAAGTAACATAAAATACATTAAATATACAAGAATAGGGCATATTATAGCACTGTGTGAAACACATAATGTTAGTGGGTTTTCTTGTTTGATTTTCTTTTATTTCAGTTTTAGTGCCTCTTAGATTTTAGAAACTACTTCCAATAGCACAAAATTGTAAAAACAGACTCTTTAGTTGGAATCTCCCAGTACATAATGACATGAAAAGTACCCTCATTTTGTGATTTCCTGTTAGAGAGATTAGGTTTGCTCAAATTTTCTTAAATCCCAAACTAGCATATAATAAACTGAATGAGAAAGAGTTTTGAGGGACTGGTGAGATCTACACTGCTTTTTAATATATAAACAGATTGATAATTACATAATTCAATTGTATCTGTGCTAACTGAAAAACATAACACAGATTACCTATTACTGTGTTCTAAGTATTTTCATAAGAGATCATGGAACAGAATTTATCTCAGAGGCTTGTCTTTCTATACTACACGATCACTACATCTATTTCTTTATACATATAGAAAATGTGAATGACACAGTCCTGAGTAACTAAGCACACTGTGTGAAAATATAATTACGCTAAAATTGCATTTTTCTTCCAGTTTTAAAATTACTTCTGATGTTAAACTATTGGGAAGCAAGGCAAGTAATATAGGTCCCAATTGCACAACTCTTTGACGTCATGGAAAATAAGCATTAAAATTAGATCCCAGCTGAACAAGGACAAGTCACTGGAGTGGAGTGAGCATTTTGATGCAAATGGAAAGAGAAAGACTTCCTGTAATAGTGAAAGAAGCAATGAACCTGAGCAAAGAATGACTATCTGTGAGAATCCTGTACTCACATATAGAATACACAGCTCCTATCTCTTCTTAGGCTCTGTCCAAACTCATTAGAAAGCTAATTGCAACTGTCCATTCAAATACTGGAGAACAGCAATTGTTTTTTCCCCTTTCCTTCCTATTCCATTCACAGGTAATCTCTCTACTATGTCTGCTTAAGATAAGGGAAGAACATGCAAACTTTGAATTCCGTGTAACCACTGGACTATTTACTGCTAGAATGAAATAGAATCTACTGTATTTAAAGTAGATTTAATTTTTTAAGGCACTATAATTCTTGGTGGGACTTAGGGTATGTTAACGGTAAAACTGTTAGGAGAGGATTTCTTTTCTGAGAAGCCAAATCAATGCAAGTCATTTTTAAATAGTCTTGGCATTCACAGAATTAATCCTTTAACATGCTCCATTGCAAAAATTTGTCTCTACCTTAGACATTTAAGGGTGTATTCCTCACAGCGATTATGACTGGAACTCAACTGTCATCATTATGACAACTGTAGTTTTATTATTAGCTTTCTAATATAATTATCATAATTACCCTACTGAGTTATTTTTTATGTAGCTAAAATATGTGATATGCTGAGCATTTTAAACTAACATGTAAATCTGACATAAAGGTGTGTTCCTTAATACAAATTAAAAATGATAGGGTAGAATAAACAATAGTTTTGGAGTTAGAGTCCTAGCTCTGATACCTTCTGTGTGATAGTTCATCAACTTTAAAATGGAAATAAAATACCAGCAACACAGTATTATTTCAAATTAAATAAGGCATTTCCAATGATGTCAGATAGAGCGATTTCCTATTATATATATTTTTATATCTTTACAATCCTGAAGCCCTTTCTCAAACTTCTCTTTCATGTATCAAATTTATGTTTTTCCCCCCAGATAACCATTTATATTTATGTTCTCCAGACTGTTCAAAACATTTTTTGAAGACCTTCTCAAATGTCACTATCCGCAGTCAAAGGACTTTTTTCCTACATAAGTTTCCATAGCTTATGGTAAACCATATAGAAGGAAAAAAGTGCTTATTTTCCCCCTATAATCTCTGATGGGCATCTTTTAAATAATTTTACCCCCCAAAACAACTACATATAGATTCCTTATCATCACAGAATACTGTATAACCACTAAAGTTGAAATCAACTGAAACACTGACATAACTGTAAATATGATCTTCAAGGCCTTCTTTAAGTCATTGACCACTTTATAACATTAATTCAGGATAATAAATAACTTTTCTTATTTATCTACATTTTCATGTACAACTCAAAAGTTGTTTGCAAGTTTCAAGACTATTATTATTTACCTTCATCTAATTTGACCATATTTTGCTTTCTTATTTCTTACTAACCCATAATTATATCAAATAGCAGAGGATAAACAAACTTTCTAAGTACTTGTTGCAGTCATTTTGTTGTTGCTGTTGTTACAGTCATTTTTAAACACCAAATGCTATATTATTTTGCTTTGCATAAAAAAGAAGATTCCTGATGCTAATTATAAATCATTATTTATCAGCCTTCAGTAGAAGATCAAAAATCAAAAAATCATCCTAAACACCCCAGAAATTGATCTGAAGACTGACAGAACAAACTCCACAACTAAAAGAAGAGAAGAGGCTACATCAAAGAAGGTAGGAAGTGCAGAGATGGAGTAAAAGACGTCAGTGAGACCCTTACCACAGAGATAAGAGAGTTAAAAAAGAATCAGTGAAAGATGAAGAATTCAGTAAACAAGACTGGAAATGGGCTTGATGCAATGAACAGCAGGCTGGAAGAAGCTGAGGAACAAATTAGTGACCTAGAAGACAAAATAATGGAAAATAATGAAGGTGAACAAAAGGAGGAGTTATGCAACACGAGAATAGACTTAGAGAACTCCGTGACTCCATCAACTGTAATAACATTTATATTATAGGAGTCCCAGGAGAAAAAGAAAGAGAAAAGGGGGCAGAAATTTTATTTTAAGAAATAATAACAGACAATTTCCCTAATTTGGGGAAGGAAACAGACATCCAGATCCAGGAGGCACAGAAAACTTCCATCAAAATCAACAAAAGCAGGCCAACACCAAGACATATTGTAATTAAATTTGCAAAATATAGTGATAAAGAAAAAAATCTTAAAAGCAGTAAGATAAAAGAAGTCCTTAACTTACAAGGGAATTCCCATAAAGTTATCTGGAGATATCTCAACAGAAATATGGCAAGCCAGAAGGAAATGGTATGATATTTCGAAGTGCTGAATGGGAAGAATCTGTAGCCAAGAATACTCTATCCAGTAAGGCTATCATTCAGAATAGAAGGAAAGATAAAGTTTCCCAGCCAAAAATTAAAAAAACAAAACAAACAAACAAACAAAAAAACAACTAAAGGAGTTCGTGACCATGAAACCAGCCCTGTAAGAAATATTAAAGTGGACCCTCTGAGTGTAAAGGAGAGACCAATGTGACAAAGACAAGAAGAAATCAGAGAAATCTCCAGAAACAATGACAAAACAAGTAATAAGATGGCACTAAATACATATTTGTCAATAATTACTTTGAATGTAAATGGAATGAATGCTCTGATCAAAAGATATAGAGTGTCAGAATGGATAAAAAACCAACACCCATCTATATGCTGCCTAAAAGAGACTTATTTTATTTATTTTTAAAGATTTATTTATTTATTTCAGAGACAGAGAGAGAGAGAGAGAACCACTGGGGGAGGGGCAGAGGGAGAGGGAGAATCCTAAACATACTCCCTGAGTGCAGAACCCAATGTAGGACTTGATCCCAGGACCCCAAGATCATGACCTGAGCTGAAACCAAGAGTTGGATGCTCAACTGACTGAGCCACCCAAGCACCCCTAAAAGAGACTCATTTTAGATCTAAAGACACATGCAGATTGAAAGTGAGGGTCTTCGAAAAGAAAATTAATAATCCAATTAAAAAATGGGCAGAAAACATGAATAGACATTTTTCCAAAGAAGACATACAGATGGACAACAGACACATGAAAAGACATTCAACATCAGTGATCATCAGGGAAATACAAATCAAAACTACGAGAAATCACCTCACACCTGTCAGAATGGCTAAAATCAACAACACAAGAAACAACAGGTTTTGACAAAGATGTGGAGACAGGGGAACCCTCTTGCTCTGTTGTTAGGAATGCAAACTGGTGCAGCCACTGTGGAAAACAGTATAGAGGTTCCTCAAAAAGTTACAATAGAATTAGTGCTACTATTTTAACTACTAAATAGTTAAAAATAATACTACTACCCAGCAACTGCACTACAATTACTCAAAGAATACAAATATACTAATTCAAAGGGATACATGCATCCTGACATATATAGCAGCATTATCTATAATAGCCAAATTATGGAATCAGTTCAAGTGTCCGTCAACTTCTGAATCAATAAAGAAGTGAGATACATATATATGTATCTGATATATATACAAATTGAACTGATTCCATACACACACACAATGGAATATTACACAGCCATAAATAAGAATGAAATCTTGTCATTTACAATGACATGGATGGAGCTAGAGAGTATTATGCTAAGCAAAATAAGTTAGAGAAAGACAAATACCAAATGATTTCACTCATATGTAGAATTTAAGAAACGAAACTTATGAGCAAAAGTAAAGAAAAAGAGAGAAAGGCAAACCAAGAAACAGAATGTTACCTATAGAGAACAAATTGATAGTTACCAGAGGGGAGGTGGGTGGGGGATGGGTGAAATAGGTGATGGGGATTAAAGAGTTCACTTGTTGTGATGAGCACTGGGTGTTGTATGCAAGTGTTGAATCACTATATTGTACATCTGAAACTAATATTACGGTGTATATTAATGAACTGGAATTTAAATAAAAACTTCAAAAAGTACGAAATAAAATTAAAAAATTGAAATCCAAAATTATTACATTATGTCAAAAAGTGTATTTATACTGGTTTTAATTTTTTTTAAAAAATAAAAAAGTTAAAAAAATAAATACTTGATTATTTAAAAAATAAAATGAATATAGTTTTTTAGCTGCAAATAGCATAGTATTGTTCTAGAATCTTTGGGGCCAATCCTGTGATTCTATGACTGTGGCTTGCCATAAGCTTCACATGGCATCTTTTCTAACCGGTGATACCTCAAATACCGTAGAGTCTGCCTACTTGTATGGCCCAAGCAATAGTGATGCTTGCACCTCAGCCTGAATGTGCTGTAAAGCCCTTTTATTCTACAAGCCCCACTCAAGTGGTAGTCTTTCATGTTATCCAGTATATGAATTGAAATAGTATTTCAATATATGGGATATGCTGCCTCCAGAATCTGAAAAGGCTTACTGGGTATTATATTTACTTTTTTTCTGTCTTCATGGTAGGAAATTCAAGGTATAATAAATTAACTCATACTTTGAAAGGGACATTCTAGTTCAGATCTGATCAATGGACCCTTAAAAATTTTACTGATGCCGCAGGCTACTGATTCTTCATAAGGATTATCTTTCATTTCTGGAATATATATATATATATATATGTCTTATCCAGTTCTCTAAGGTGCTAGCCACTTCTTGTTCATCTAACCTAATGAACATAATATGAAGGAGGTTGAGCAATATAATGTTCTACAGAATATTCAGATAGTTCAGATTTCTTCAGACTATATTATGACATATAGCTGGATAATTAACATACCTCTGGGGTAAAACCTTAAATGCACATTTTTGTCCACTCCATGTGACTACAAAATTTCTCATCCCTTTTTCTGATCTGAATAAAAAACAATGCATTTGTCAAATTAGTGGCCACATATTATGTGCCTGAGGCATTTTAAATCTACTCTAATGAAGATATACATCTAGCAGAGCGGCTTCAACTGTGGAGGAGGTGTGGTGAGGGTTTATTTCATTGAGTTTGAAGGCTGCTGTTATACTCCAGTATTCATCTGATTTTGAAGGACCCAAGTTGTTAATAAAATAAGGACATAATGAAGATAACCACCATGCATTATTAGATCTTTAAAGGTGACCCTCATTTCCAGAATCCCCTAAAGATACAGTATTAGTTTTTATTTACTGTAATGACCAGAGGTGGGAGTTTCAGAGGCTTTCACATGCTCTCTTCTAGTATAATAACCTTTACCTTGCAGGCCGTGAACTCAGTGGGTGGGTTATGCCAACCACTAAGTTTGCACATCCCAATTATACTTTTGGAAATGGGCATGTAATCATCAAGTGAATCTGAAGATCTAGTAGATCCAATGTGAACCAGACCTTCTCTAGAACTCCAGATATTATCCAGCTCTAATTTATCCCAACTTTGAGAAGGGCCATCAGTATCAATGTCAAACCAGACCTATGTTCCATAATCCTCAAAACCTTTGGGTACTTTATATTACCTTTGTATAATTACCTGAGTAAATGGTTTAACATCTCTTTAGGAAGGACTGGGAGATAATTCTAGCATATACCTGCTATGATGTTATGAGGTCCTTCTTCCTGGGACTTGGTTTCCTTTTGGCCAAATGGGTTTTGGAATTGAAAACTGGCTCAGAACTAGAAACTGGGCAATGGATCACCACTTCTTATTTTGGTGCCTGTTCTAAGGCTTCCGGTTATGCATCCTTGTGTCTTCTGATGACAAAGCTGAATTGTACTCTTTGGGGATGACTATATATATTTGGTCCTAGGGATTTTGTGTTCTTTTAACCGTGTCCTTAATGCTTTGCAGTTCTTGATCATTTGGCTGTCACTCCATCTATGTCATTTATAATAATTTTATCCATCCTACTTCTTGGGTTAACAACATGGCCTCTGTAATGTTAGGGTTTTATGGCCTCTTCCGCCTATAATCTTGCCACAGAGAAAAGAGCCACCGCTAAATTTTTTACCAACACATACCTTATATACTTTGTAAATAAGGAACCCTCTGTGCAATCTGGTGTGTCTTTTAGACTTATATAGTTTATCTATTTCAGAATGGCCACTTCTTGAAGCTTTTAAATTCCTTCCTCTACCATCTGCCACAGTGATCCTGGTATTTCAACTTTCCTGACAATATGCCATCACTTTCTCTATCTTCTAGGATCTATCCAAGTAGCAAGTTGAGATTATCTCCTAAGTATGGCTCGATTTTTCAATCCTGTCTCTTCAGAGAATTATCTCCCTATTCTACATGCGGGCTCCCTTGATTAAGCAATTTTAGATCCTGCCACACATGTACCCTCCTGCTTCTTCAAGTACATGACGCCAAGGTTTTGCAGCTCCTTTGGAATATAGTTCATTTCTTCTGTTATTAGATCTAGCACATTCAAAGCTAGGTTATGCTCCAACTTGACCTTACTTATAGCCCAGTGGATAGTATGGGAAGTAAGAACAAATACTATGAGGGACTGAAGAATAATTTTAAAGAAATTTTTAATAAAAATCTATTCTTGATCTTGTTCTTTTCAACACTGGCATAACTAATTTGGCAGAGAATTCATTCTAAAAATATTTGTGAGTGAGAAATGAAAAAGAAAAAAAGCAAATGCACTAAAAATAGATTGGGTTGCTAAAATAGAAGCATTTTCCAAGTTTAGCAAAACGAAAGTTAAGAGGCTTCTCACAGCAAAGGAAACAACTAATAAAGTGAAAAGACAACCTATGGCATGGGAAAAAAAATACTTGCAAGCCACATATCTGATAACAGTTTACAAAAACAAAAACAAACCAAAAAACACACAAAAACTAATAACACAATTAAAAATGGGCTAACAGACATATCCTCAAAGAAGACATACAAGTGGCCAACAGATATATGAAAAAAATACTCAGCAGCGGTAATCATCAGGAAAATGCAAATCAAAACTACAATGCAATATCACCTCCTACCTGACAGGATGTCTACTAAAAAAAAAAAAAAAAGAAAAAGAAAAAGAAAAAGATATATGTTGGTGAGGATGTGGAGAAACTGGAACCCTTGCACTGTTGTTGATAGAAATAAAAAAACAGCCTATCTTCTACAGAAAATAGTATGAGGAGGTCCCTCAAAAAATTAAATATAGAACTACCATATGATCCAGCAATCCCACCTGTGTGTATTAATCCAAAAGAATTTAAGTTAGAATCTTAAAGGTATATTACCATACCAATGCTCATTGTAGCAGCTTTCATAATAGCCAAGGTATGGAAACAAATGTCCACTGGCAGAGGAATAAATAAGGAAAATGTGGTATATACATACAATGGAATAGTATACAGCCTTAGAAAATTCTGCTATGTGCCACAACATAGATGAATCTTGAGGATGTTATACTAAGTGAAATAAGCCAGTCAAAGAAAGACAAATACTGCATGATTCCACTTATATGAGGTATCAAAATAGTCAAATTTATATAATCAAGGGTGGAATGGTCATTTCTAGGGGGTAGGGGGATGTGAGAAATGATAAGTTACTAATCAATGGGCATAAAGTTTCAGTTGAACAAGATGAAGAGCTCTAGAGATATGCTGTACCTATGGTCAACAATAATGTATTTAACATTTTAAAAAAGATTTAAGAGGATAGATCCCACATTAAGTGTCCTTTCCAACATAAAATAATAAAAGGGAAGTTAATAGGATCAAGTATTAAATACAAAATTGAATATAAAAAACAGCAAATATGCAAGTGAAATATGGAGGTACATGAATATGAAATACAAAGAGTCAAAATCATAGTGTTGTTTCCCTATAGAGATACTTAAACATCTGTTATACAGAAGAACTTCTTTTTCTCTCCTCAGTAAATAGGATAAATACATGCCTGATGCTGAAAATGTTGATAAGTCTCCTTCCTTTTAAATTCTGACCTTACCTACTATATGGGGATATTATCTAATATCCTTAAAGGCCTAAGATATTAGTTATAAATTGTCACTCAATTATAGCTTCCTTTTCTTGCATACACTGGATTGTCTTCATTCAAATTACTTACAAGAGAGGACTAAAGGTATAATATTTCATAACTCATTTATAGCAATAGCTATTGTCTTAGTTTGCTTCAGCTGCCTTAAGAAAATACATTAGGGGCACCAGGGTGGCTCAGTCAGCCACCGGGGTGGCTCAGTCACTGACTATTTACTCAGTCAGTTATCAATGCAGATAAGCGTCTGCATTGGGCTCCCTGCCTGCTCAGCGGGGAGTCTGTTTCTCCCTCTCCCTCTGCCCTCCCCCTTGCTCTTGCATGCTCTCTCTCCAATAAATAAACAAAATCTTAAAAAAAAAAAAAAAAAAAGAAAAGAAAATACCTTATACTGGGTGACTTAAACAACAGACATTTGTTTTTCACAATTCTGGAGCCTGGGAAGTACAAGGTGAAGGTTCTACCATTTGTGAGGGCCCTCTTTCTGACTCATAGATGGACACCTTCTTACTGCCTCTCACATGGAAAAGAGAGTGAAATCTGGTCTCTCTTAGTTTTCTTATAGGGACATAAATCCCATCATGAGCCCTATCCTTACAATCTCCTCTAAACCTAATTATCTCTAAGTCCCACCTCTAAATATCATCACACTGGGAACTAAGGCTTCAACATATACATTTTGGGGGAACACAGACATTCACAGATATGACAGCTATTTCTTAAGAAAAAAAAAAACAATTAGGAGTGACATTAGCATCATAGCTAAATAAGGCATCCCTTGTTCATGTTCCTCATCTTAGCTACAAAAAAGTAGCAAGCATCCATGGACAAAAGTGTCTATGTGAGAGCTATGGGATCCATCATCATATGCCAAAGGACCAGGAGGAGTCTTGCCCAACTATGTGTCAGGTAATAAATATACAGATCTCAGTCCTGGCAGTGGACTTTGTAGTGGCCCAGGAACTGGCATCAGCCCCTCTCAGCTCTAGCCTAAGAGCCCATGGCAAACACTATCTTAGACAGTTACCCATGGATGAGAGAGCCTTTGTACCAGAGGAGTGCCAGCATACCACTGGAGGAAAAAAAAAAAAAAAAATACAAGTTTGTTTGCATTGGAGAGGGCTACCTGGAATAGTTTTACTTTACCTACATCACCCCTACCCCAAGGTGGCACAAAGCTCAGGACTAAGGATCTTCCTGGTCTGTGATTTTTCCTTTGGAGGAAAGAGAATGTGTGAGGTAGCATCAGGCTTCCCAAACTGTGTGAAATGCTGCCGAAGGGGCTCATTTCTCTCTCACTCCATCAAAGGTACTGAATCACTGGCTACAAGACTGGAGGGCAGGAATGCTAAGAGGGTGTCAGATAGGACTCTCAAAAGGTATTAAAGGGATACAGATCCTATGAACTATGTTACAGATTCTATCAAGAAACATTAGTTAAGTCTATACCTATCGCTATTTACTCTAAATGTAAATAAATTGAATTCTCAATTCAAATGGCAGAAAGTGGCTGGATGTATTAAAAACAAAACAACCACCACCACAAAAAAACAAGACCCAACGATCTGCTGCCTAAAACACACTCACATCAGCTTTAAGGACACACATAGTCTCAAAGCTAAGACATGGAAAAAGATATCCTAAGTAAGTGGAAACCAAAAAAGAGCAGGAGTAGCTAAACTTATATCAGGGAAGATATTTTTTTAAAAAGATTTTATTTATTTATTTATGAAGAAAGAGAGAGAGCACAGGGGGAGGTGCAGAGGAGAGGGAGAGAAAGAATCTCAAGCAGACTCTGTGCTGAGCATGGAGCTTGTCTCAGGGCCCAATCTCACAACACTGAGATCATGGCCTAAGCCAAAATCAAGAGTTGGATGCTCACCTGACTGAGCCACCCAGGCACCCCTCAGGAAAAATACTCTTTAAGCCAAAAACTGTAGCAAGAGACTAAGACATTTTTTATATAAAGATAAAGGGGTCAATCCATTAAGAAGATATAACAATCTAAATATGTATCTAGGTAACATCAAAGCACTCAATTATGTTAAGTAATACTAACAAATCTGATTGGAGATATACACAACAATATAATAATACTGGGGACTTCAATACTGTGCTTTCAAAAACTGATAAATCATCTAGACAGATAATCAATAAGGAAATGTTGGACTTGAAACATATGTCAGAATAAATAGACTTAACAGGGGTGCCTGGGTGGCCCAGATGGTTAAGTGTCTGCCTTCGGCTCAGGTCATGATCCCAGGGTCCTGGGATTGAGCCCTGCATCGGGCTCCCTGCTCAGCGGGGGGGCCTGCTTCTCCCCCTCCCTCTGCTTCTCCCCCTGCTCATATTCTCTCTCTCTCTGTATCTCTGTGTCTTGAATGAATAAATAAAAAAATCTTCAAAAAAAATAAATAGACTTAACAGACATATACAGACCATTCCATCCAACAGCAACAGACCACATTCTCCTCAAGTGTATATGGAACATCCCCCAGGACAGGTCAAATAATAGGTCACAAAACAAGTCTTAGCAATATAAGACTGAAATATGTCAAGTATCTTCTCTCACCACAATGATATGAAACTAAATATTAATACAGAAGAAAAGCTGAAAAATTCCAAACATGAATATTGAACAAAGCACTCCTGAATAACCAATGTATCAAAAAAATCAAAAGAAAAAAAATATCTTGAAACAAACAAAAATCGAAATAATATACCAAATTCTATGAGATGCAGTAAAAGCAGTTCTAAGAGGGAAATATACAGTAATAAATGCCTACCTTAAGAAAAAAAAATATCTCAACTAAACTAACTTTATATCTCAACAAACAAGAAAAAGAACAAACTAATCCTAAATTTAACAGAAGGAAGGGAATAACAAAGATAAAAGCATAAGTAAATGTAGTTGAGATCAGAGAAACAAAAGATCAATAAAACTAGAGCTGTTTTTTTTTGAAAAGATAAACAAAATTGACACACTTTTAACTAGACTAAGAAAAAAAGAAAGAAGACTCAAATGAACATCATTAGAAATGAAAGAGGAGACATTACAACACAAAAGTACAAAAAAAAATCGTAAAAGGTTACTATGAACAATAATAGGCTAACAAATTGGATAAACTTAAAAGAAATAGTTAAACTGCTATAAACATCCAACCTACTGAGGTTATTCAAGAACTAGAAGATCTGAACAGACCAATAATGAGTAAGGAGATTACTAAATAATCCAAAATCTCCCAACAAAGTAAAATCAAGGACTGATTATTTCCCTGGTGAACCCAACCAAACATTAAAAAATTAACACCAATCCTTCTCAAAATCTTCCAAAGAAATGAGGAGGAGTGAACACTCTCAAATTCATTTTACAAGGCCAGTATTACCCTGATACCAAAGCCAGGTAAGGACACTATGAGAAAAAAGAGTATAGGCCAATATTCCTGATAAATATAGATGCAAATATTAGCAAACCAAATTCAACAGTACATTAAAAGGATCACACACCATGATAAAGTCAGATTTATCCCTGCGATGCAAAGATGATTTGCAAATATTTTCTTCCATTACTTAACATCCAAAATATATAAAGAACTCATACAACTCAATTGCAAAGACAATGATTAAAAAATGGGCAGAGGAAAACAATGGAAAGAGCCTAGATGTCCATCAACAGATGAATGGATAAAGAAAATGTGGTATATATATACACACAACGGAATATTATGGAGCCATCAAAAAATGATATCTTGCTATTTGCAATGATGTGGATGGAACTAGAGGGTATTATGCTAAGCGAAATAAACCAATCAGGGAAAGACAAGTATCATATGATCTCACTGATATGAGGAATGTGAGAAACAAGACAGAGTATCATAGGGGAAGGGAGGGGAGTGGAGTGGAGGGGGGTGGGAGGGATAGGGTGGCTGGGTGATGGACATTGGGGAGGGTATGTACTATGGTGAGTGCTGTGAATTGTGTAAGACTGACGACTCACAGACCTGTACCCCTGAAACAAATAATACATTATATGTTAATAAAAAAAATAAAAATAAAAAAATAAACCTTTAAGTGTACAACACTATTGTTTTAAAAAAATGGGCAGAGGAAGTGAATAGACATTTTTCCAAAGAAGGCATACAAATGGCCAACATTTACATGAAATGATACTCAAGATCACTAATCATCAAGGAAATGCAAATCAAAACCACAAAGAGATATCATTTCACACCAGGTAGAATGGCTATCAAAAAAAAAAAAAAAAAAAAGACAAGGGACAAGTGTTAGCTAGATGTGGAGAAAAGGGAAGCCTTATACATTGTTGGTGGGAATGTGAATTGGTGCAGCCACTATGGAAAACAATATGGAGGTTCCTCAAAATAAAAACAACCATCATATGATCTACCAGCCCTACTTCTGGTCATATATCCAAAGGAAATAAAATCACTATCTCAAAGAGATATTACATTCCCATGTTTATTGCAGCATTAGTCCCAATGGCCAAGTTATGGAAACAACCTAAGTATTCTACAGATGAAAGGATAAAGAGAATGGATATGACTTATCATTCAGTCATAAAAGGATATCATTGATATATAAATAGAGATATAGATAATAGATATAGATATCACTCAATCATAAGAGGAAGGAAATCTTGCCATTTGCAACAACATGGATGGACCTTGAGCACATTATGTTAAATGAAATAAATCAGACAGAGGACTAATACTGGATAATCTCACATATGTGAGATTTTAAAAAAGCTGAACTCGTAGAATGGGAAAGTAGAATGGGTTTGTGGGGTTGGAAGTGGGGGAAACGTTGTTCAAAGGGTATGAATTTCAAGTTATAAGACAAAGAGGTTCTGGGAGGTAATATACAGCATGGTGATTATAATTTACCATACTGTATTTATATTTATGAAAGTTGCTAAGAGAGGAGATCTTAAATGTTATCACCATAAAAAAACTATGGAAAGAGCCAAGATGTCCATTGACAGATGAATGGATAAAGAAGATGTGGTATATATATACAATGGAATATTATGCAGCCATCAAAAGGAATGAAATCTTGCCATTTGCAACGACGTGGATGGAACTGGAGGGTATTATGCTGAGCGAAATAAGTCAATCAGAGAAAGACATGCATCATATGATCTCACTGATATGAGGAATTCTTAATCTCAGGAAACAAACTGAGGGTTGCTGGAGTGGTGGGGGGTGGGAGGGATGGGGTGGCTGGGTGATAGACATTGGGGAGGGTATGTGCTATGGTGAGCGCTGTGAATTGTGTAAGACTGTTGAATCACAGACCTGTACCTCTGAAACAAATAATACATTATGTGTTAAAAAAAAAAAAAAGAAGAAGACAGTAGGAAGGGAAAAATGAAGGGGGGGAAATCGGAGGGGGAGATGAACCATGAGAGACTATGGACTCTGAGAAACTGAGGGTTCTGGGGGGGTGGGGGATGGGTTAGCCTGGTGATGGGTATTAAAGAGGGCATGTACTGAATGGAGCACTGGGTGCTGTATGCAAACAATGAATCATGGAACACTACATCAAAAACTAATGATGTAATGTATAGTGATTAACATAACAATAAAATAAAAATTTTAAAAAATGGTAATTCTATGAGGTCATGGAAATATTAACTAATGTTACTCTGGTAATCATTTCACAATACCCAATCAACATATTGTATAACTTAAGCTTACACAATATTACATGTGAATTATATCTCAATAAATCTGGAAAATGTTAATGCTACATTGAAATATTAAGGATGCAAACAACAGCTGATGACTAGAGACAATTTCACCATAGTAACATCCCTCCAAATATGATATATTGAGATCCTATGGTATTTATAATGTAAAATTTGCACATTACCAGACTGAGGGCATGAGAATATTTGGAAGGCACACCCTGCATCTAATGCTTTATTAGGATCTTATTCTTCCATCCTAATTTGCCACAGTCCTATATTCACTTCAAATCCTAAGAAGAATGAAATATAACACATAAAGAGGGCATGTATACACAGGGAATTTTGCACAAACTGACCATGTGTACATCTAATTATCTCTTTAAAATATTCAAGTCAGATTAAAAAAAAAAAAAAAAGTAACAAAACGTCAGGACCAAAAGATGCCCTAGGCTGTGGTTCAAACAGGAGGATAAAAATAGTAATAGGTCCAGATTCCTGCTGAAAGATTTGTTATTTTCTTCTTTTGAAACATAAACAATCTGCCCATAAGTAATCGTACAAGCAAGCTGTAAAACTACTCTTCAGTCTTTTTTTTTTTTTTTTTTCAGCAGGGCTTTGCAGAATTGATTTATACTCACATTGTACCTATCACTATGTCAAGACAGTTTCCCAGGAATCTCCATCAGTAACTGGTTATTTTAATACAACACTGAATAGGCTGATATGTATTTTATATATGCCTTAAAAATGCCTATTCAAGAACTAAAGCCTCTAATATCATTTACTACTTTACTTTTGTGATTTTGTTATATAAAAATAATGTAAAATACAAATGTATTTCTAATTTCTATATTGGAAGATGAATCTTTTTTTGGTATAGGGTTTCCCTCATGTCATTCAATTAAAATAATGCACATTATTTTATCTGTTGTCTGCTACATTACACTTTAGAACTCCAAAGACAGTTTTAATAGTCTACTGTGCAATCTGCCATTCCTGATATTTTGACATTCGTATGCAGGGTATTTATTCATATGTTTTTGCTTTGTTGCTCAAAAAATTACTTTTATACTCTAGAGTTCTGCATCATGACTCTCAAGCGGCCTTGGACAAGCATGGGTAAATCACTGCATTGGCACCATCATAAAGATAAGTGTTTTCTACACTCAGAGTGAAAGATCCTATCAAAACAATTACCTACCTGTGTTCTGAAAGAGAGAAAGAAACATGATGATGGAATCGGAGCAGTAGGTGCCATGTTAATCCCTGTCACTCTTCCTATGGGAGGAATAGTGGTGAGGTGTTTATACCATTTTTCTTTTTGTCAGACTGTCTCTTCATGCACATTTCAGCTTCATCACTTACTAGCTATGTCCTTCTGTAAGTTAATCGATATCCTTGAGTCTCAGGTTTTCAATAAAAATACTCTATCACTCCTTTCATCTCATGTTGTCTGACCAAAATAAATAAATACAAATATACATACATACATACATATGTAACAAAAAAAAATTGGGAAAATCACAAGTACTTGATTTCTCTGTTCTTATTTATACTAGGGCAGTTTTGTACTAGTGGATAAAATTGAATGTCAGAATAGATGGGTAGAAGCTAAGTATTCATGATCATTAACCTAGCTTGCCTATAAATTTTACTATGCTTTTATGGCCCCTGAATTACAAAATGCAATGACCATTACACTTTTATCTACTTTTCTTCAAATCTCCATGCATCCATCTGGATCCTCACCGCATGTCTTTCTTACTGGCAGAGGATTATCTAACATTGTATGTTCTATAGATATCTGGAGCTGTAGATATAAACTCAATTATCAGACATGTAAGTATAGCAATACCTGCACTCAAATTATCCTATTTGTTTAAACACAAGAGTGTTTATCAGTTAAATAAAGGCTTGTAAATTTTATTAGTATTTTCTTAGTAAGCTTGTTTTGTTAATATATTTACTGTTTCTATTCTCTATTTCATTATTTTTTGTTTTAATTTTATCATTTCCTTCTTTCCATTTATTGTGGGTGTAGTTTGCTTTTATTTTTCTAGTTTCTTAACACGGACTTAGGTTTTTTGGGTTTTAGTGTTTTTTTTTTTTTTTAGCTGAAAGATAATTAACATATAATATCCTATTAGTTTCAGGTGTGCATTGCAGTGATTGAACATTATTATATATTGTGAAATGATCCCCATGATAATTCTACTAGACATCTGTCATCAAAGTTAATACAATATTATTGACTATATTCCCTATGCATTATATCACCATCACTTACTTATTTCATAACTGGAAGTTTATGGCTCTTAATCCCCCTCACTCATTTGCCTACCCTCCCAAGCCCTCTTCCTCTGGTAACCAACAGTTTGTATTCTGTGTCTAGAAGTCTGTTTTTGTTTTGTTTTGTTTGTATTTTTTTAGATTCCACACATAAATGAAATCATGTGGTATTTGTCTTTCTCTGATTTATTTCACTTACCATAATACCTTCTAGATATATCCATGTTGTCACATGTGACAAGATTCCAATATTTCTAGTGATGGGGTAACATTCCGTTGTATATATATACCACATTTTCTTTACCTACTCCTCTATCAATAGACATTAGTTTGCTTCCATATCTTGGTTATTGTATATAATGCTGCAATGAATATAGGGGTGAATATATATCTCTTCATTTTGGTGCTTTTTGGTTTTTTCAGATAAATACTGATACATGGAATTATTGGATCATATAGTTCTATTTTTCAATTTTTAGTTCTATTTTTAAATTTTTTTAATTTTATTTTTAATTTTTAAGGAACCTCCTTAATGTATACCATAGTGGCTGCACCAATTCAATTAGCAATTTGAAATATCTCTTTTCTTCAATATAGCTAGTTACAGATAAGTATCCCTATTAGCACTGCTTTAGCTGCAATCCATAAAGTTTTAGTATGCTGTGTTTTGTTTTCATTCATCACAAGGTATTTTCTTTTTTTTTTTTTTTTTTTTTTAAAGATTTTATTCATTTGACAGAGAGAGACATAGCGAGAGAGGGAACACAAGCAGGGGGAGTGGGAGAGGGAGAAGCAGGCTTCCCGCTGAGCAGGGAGCCCGATGCGGGGCTCGATCCCAGGACCCTGGGATCATGACCTGAGCTGAAGGCAGACGCTTAATGACTGAGCCACCCAGGCGCCCCATCACAAGGTATTTTCTAATTTCTGTTCTGGTTTTCTCTTTGACCTGTTGTTTTTATGATTGTTGTCTTCAACATCCACAGAATTGTGAATTCTTCCAATTTCTTTCTGCTATTTTCTAACTCCCTTGCACTGAGGTCTAAGAACATACTTTGTATGATTTCAATCTTTTTAGACTTGAAATGTGTTTTATCACCTCATATACGGTTCATCCTGAAAAAAGTTCCGTGTATATTTGACAAGAATATATATCCTGCAGATGTGAGGGTATTCTATAATATGTGTCTGTATCTCTAATTGTGTTATAGTGTTATTGTATATATTCAAGGTCACCGATTCTTTCTTCTGTTAGCTCAAATCTGTTGAGTACTCAGTGAATCTTTTCATTTTAGTTATTGTACTTTCCAACTTGATAATTTCTATTTGGTTCTCTTTTGTAATTTCTGTATCTTTATTGACATGTTTTCTTTGTTGAGATATCATTCTCATATTTTCCAATAGCTCTTTAGAAATGGTTTCCATATTTTTAAACATATTTAAAATAGGCAACTTAATTTTTTTATTAAATCCAATATCTGGGCTGACCCTAGAACAGTTTCTATTGACTGCTTCTTTTCCCCGTGTATGGGCCATAATTTGTTTCTTTACATATCTCATATCTTTTTTATTGAAAATTTGAAATTTTAAATAATACAATGTGACAAGTATGGAAATCAGATTCTCCCTTCTCCATAAGGTTTGTTGTTATTGCTGTTTATTTAAGTACTTGCTTTCCTGAACTAATTCTGTGAAGCCTGAGTTCTTTGTTAGCAGTAGCTACTGAAGTCCTAGCTCAGTTAATGTAGTGGTCACGTAATGACTTCAGAGATGACCTCAGTTTCCTCAAATAAGTAAGTCTTCTAGTATTTGCCAAGCGAATCCATGTGCACTTTAGGCATGCCTTCATTGCTCAGGAAGGCAGTTTATGGCTCTGGTTAGATTTCTTTTCTGTTCTTTCTTTTTTTTTTTTTAGATTTCATTTTTGACTACATAAAGACAAAGTCAGCTACAGGTGAGAGCCAAGGGCCTTCTCGGCTTTCCTCAGGAGACACACATTTCTGGACGTGCACAGTCTTACATATGCATGTAGTTTTCTAGACTCCCAGGAATATGTTGGAGCCTTTCAAAGTCTCCTTTGGACATCTCCTTCCCTAGTTTTTTCCCTTTGAATAAGCATCAGTCTGACATTTTCCTCAACGTTTATTACTGTCTGAGGCAGCTGCAGTGTTACCCAATTAACTGCTGATTGTCTTTGAAAATGCACCCAAGGTTAGCTCGGGAATGTCTATGAATGAGATCAAATAAAGATAAGCCTGGTGAGTAATAGGGTTTTCCAGGGAAGTTTTATACAGGTCCAGTAATGACCACTCTCTGGATATGGGGCTTTGGAGGAGATTAAATTCTGTTTAGTTATCTCCTAGGCTTCTAGGCTGCTGGCTTACAGCATCATTTCTGGCTGTTGGTTTTCAAAGCTATCCCAGAGCTGAAGAAAAAAAGGACTAAAATAGAAAAAGTTACAATGCCACAAAGCTCACTATTCTTACTGAATTTAACCATTCTTTCGAGTAAATGCTCCCAGAGTTTTGCAAGTTTTGATTGACTTCTTAAGTTCTGAAAATATTGGTTATGACAATTTTTGCCAATGTACTGATGCTTTTATTAAGAAGAGGAGTTTTGGAGGTCCTTTCTCCACCATTCCCACTAAGGTCTGTATGTCCATCTTTTATACCTTTATATATATAGTGTTAGTTTAGGTTTTTTTGTTTTTTGTTTTTATTTCCATTTCCTTTCTTCTTCAAGAAAATAAGTTTTATATTTATTTTATTTTGTAGTCTTCCACATCTATTATCTACACTATAATTATTGTATACGTCTCTCCCACTTAAAGTCTTATAGTTTCTTGACTGTATTTGCAGTCATATTTGCTTTATTATTCTTAATTTCCCATTTAACTCTTAACATTTAAATTTTTATATAAATATTTATATTTTCACCTCTGCTTCTTTTAATCTCTGTCTCTTTTCTCAGAATCTCTTTTTGAGGTCATATACTCTTTGAAAAAAAATAGCCTGGAATTTCTTTGAAATTTTAGAAATAGTTCTCCTGAACTCTACTCCTATTTCACTGAAAATCACCTTCGGAAAAATATTTTTATCTCCCATTTGCAAGTGTTTGTTCCTGCCTTTTCCCCCCAGTATCAATGTATAAGTTTCTTAAAAGTTGTTAATCATTATTACTCATTTTTTGAACGGGGGCAGTTTTCCTGAAAACTATTATGATGAAGAATGAGAGAAAAAAATTACAGTTTCAATTCACATTTGTTGTACCCAACTGCATCTCACCAAATATGATTTACTTTGCCCTATGAGCTCACCTTCATTCAATTTTTAGCATTTAATATTCACTGTGGTTCTGGAAAAGCTTCTTATAACCACAAGCACTTGGTGTTGTCTGGCCTTTGCTACCTCATCTTTCCTTTCTTCACTTTGAGGAAATCTGGAAGTCTGAACCAGAGACTATTAACATGGTACTACCTCCCATCCACAATCACGTATTTATATAGATCTAGGTCTCTGCACTGGGACTTGTCCATGCTCCTTGATCTCACTGTTTTAGTCAATAATTTTTGGATATATATTTCCTTTCTTTCTCTTTCTTTCTTTCTTTCTTTCTTTCTTTCTTTCTTTCTTTCTTTCTTTCTTTCTTTTTCTTTCTTTCTCTCTCTCTCTCTTTCTCTTTTTCTCTCTTTCTCTCTCTCTCTCAGAGGGGGAGGGAGAAGCAGAGGGAGAGAGAGAGAGTCTTAAGCAGGCTCCCTGCCCAGTTCAGAGCCCAACATGGGGCTCAATCTCACAACGTTGAGATCATGACCTGAGCCGAAATCAAGAATTGGACGAGTAACCGAATGAGCCACCAGGTGCCCCTGGATATATATTTCTGTTTGGTGACATTTAATTAAATAATAATTGGTTTTAGGGGCACCTGGGTGGCTCAGTCGGTTAAGTGTCTGCCTTTGGCTCAGGTCATGATCCTGGGGTTCCTGGCACAGAGCCCTGAGTCAGGCTCCCTGCTCCGCAGAGGGAGTCTGCTTCTCCCTCTCCCTTTGCCCCTCTCCCCTGCTTGTGCTCTCTCTCTCTCTCTAAAATAAATAAATAAAATCTCTAAAAAAAATAATTGGCTTTACTGATTAATATCTGAGGAGGTACTGTTTTATCTCAATATTTCCTTCATTTTTAATCCATCTATTCCAGTATATGGCACATACAAATAACATTTTACAATTATGGATGACAGCTCCCTTCCTGTTTATTAAAACATGAAAATTGTTCCTCCCTCCCTTTCTTCCTCTTTTTTTTTGTTTCCCTCCTTCCTACCTTCTTTGTTTATTTCTTCATTTATTTGTTGCCATAAGTAAATTCCAAAAAATAGGCTTAAGGACATAATATCAATATTAACTTATCTTTAACAAGAAGTCTTCTTTAATAACAATGAAAAAACATTAATGAAAGGAAAAAATATCTTTCAGTACATCAGTGATCTTTACCAAACTCTTAAAACCTTAGTATTAAGACTTCCATTAAGTATTGCCACTTCTGTTACTTCTCATCTTCTCACCCCTCAACACACCCCACACTCAACAACATCCCACTGAAATAGGTCTCCTTAAATTTGATTGTTTTCTACATATATATATATATATTCCTTTACATTTATATATATATTATATTTATATATATATATATAATTTCACTTGACACTTCAGCAGCATTAAAAAATGATTTTTCCTTTCTCTTGAAATGTTATCTTTATTAGACTTGAAGAGATTAATTTTTATAGTTGATTTTTTCTATTGCACTATGCCTTCTTCTCAGTGTTTTTTTTACCTTGTCATATTTCTCTTACTTTTGGTCATCTTAATAATTCAGTCAAAGTCCTCTTTTTCTCTTATTCTGAGTGCTTTTCTTAATTTAAACCACAACCATTTTTTAGGCAAATCATTTATATAATGACACATACCATATTTATATTCCCTTTTCAAACTTCTCTGAAGTCTACATTTCTAATATCCTGACTACTCACTTCTCCACAGGTACCTCAGGTTTAATATGACCCAACAAACTCAGTATCTGCCTAAAGAAGAAAAATTTATTGGTCCTACTGGTATATTTTATCTGAGCGAGTAGTACATCTGTGAACATAATTTTACAAGTGAGAAACCAAGGATAATACAAAAGCCTCATATGTGATATCTTCTTGTATCTCAATAGTCATCCCCCCATCGATGTCATTTATCCATAATTCCTAAATATTTTTGAATTTCTAAAAACTGTAGTAAATATTCAGGCCGAAAAGTACATAAGTATATGTAGCTGGGTTAATATTCCCAAATTGATCAAATTGCTGTCGAATTTTGTCAAATGTTTTTGTCTATGTCTATTGAAATGTCCATAAATTATTTTTATCTCTTCATATAATGGCAAACAATTCATTTTTGAATGTTGAATGCATCTCGCCTTCCTAGAGTAATCCTGACTGTATCATAATATATGGTCCTTCTTAGAAATTTCTGGAATTGATTTACTAATACTTCATTAAGGATATTTACATTTATGTTCATGAGGGATATTGGTCTGCAGTTTCTTTGCTTATATTTTTATCTCGTTTTGGTATCGAGATGAAGCAAACTTATATAATGATTCACAGAAGTCTTCTTTTCTATTTTCTAGAAATTTCTGTGTAGAATTTTTTTCTTAAATGTTTGGTAGAATTCAACAATGAAACAATCTGGGCAGTGTTTTTCTTTATGGTCATGTTTAAATTATGTATTTAAATTAAATATATATATATATATAGTAGTAAATGGGTTATCAGGTTTTTTCTTCAGTGAGAGGGATATGTCTTTCTAGGAATTTGCCCATGTAAGTTATCAAATTTATTGGTATAAAGTCATTTATAATATTACTTTGTTTTTTAATATCTCTAGGATCAATCGTTGTAAGTCATCTTTATTTCCTGATACTTCAAACTCTTCTTTTATTTTATAAATTAACAAATTATAACCCACTCCAAGATTTTAAACATAGTTTTTCATAATCTTTTCATCAGTTTGATTTTTTGTTATTGTTCTGATACTGAAATAACTTGAAATTTATGTCTGTGAATGCAATGATTCAATTACTCCTTCACAATTCCTAATAAAATAGATGGCTAATTGCCATAAAACATAATTTTTCATACTCTATCTTCTCTACATTGATTTGAGTAGCTGTGCTCATCATACTACATTTACACATATTCAAGTGTCTGTTTCAAGATATATGAATCTAGTTCAATCACCTAAGAATGAATTTTTATTTCATTACTATATTTTAATCATTATATCTGAATATATTTCTTGTCAATCATCCTTCCGTTTTTCTTTTTTTTCTTATTCTTTCAAATCGTCTTTGCATTTCTTTGTCTTTTCTTTTGCTTCCTAAATTAATTTTAGAATTAGACTGTCAGTTTTACACAGGGAAAAATTCCTGTTATGATTCTAAGTTTAAACTGAAACAAAAAGATTAATTGAGAATTATGACATTGCTTTATTTTTTCATCTTTTAAAATATTTTAGTTATTTATTTGAGAAAGAGAGAGAGCGAGAGAGCAAAGCGCAAGGGAGACAAAGAAGCAGGCTCCCCACTGAGCAGGGAGCTCAATGCTGGGCTCAGTCCCAGGACCCTGAGATCATGACTTGAGCCCAAGGCAGGAGCCTAACCCACCTAGCCACCCACGCAGCCCAAATGATTTTTTCATTTAAATCACTTGGATATCTTTAAGGAATAGCTAGTTTTTCTATATTAGAGGCAGAGCCTTATGATTATCATTTAAAATTTTTAAATGCCTAATAGAGAGAAAATATTGAGACTTTACCAAACGTATAGCAAACCTGATAAAAGATTCCTCTCAACAGACAAAAGCTTTGGCAAACTTACCTAAAATCAAAATTAAATACTCAACAAATAATTTTAAAATAATTGTTAACAGGATGTACCCCTGTAACTTTTGCCAGCTACAAAATGGTTTGAATTCTTGCATAAAAATGAAAACATTCCTAGATGGTATATCAGTCATGGTTCAACTAGAGAAAAAGAGAAGAGGATATATATATATGTATGTATGTATGTATGTGTGTGTATATATAGAGAGAGATGGAGGGAGAGAGACTATGTACAGTGTGTTTGCATGTGCATATATGTGTGTATAGACAGATACATACATACATAGATACATAGATACATAGATACAGAGAGGGAATGGGAATAGGAGATTGAGAGGCTGATCGAGAGATAAAAAAGGAAAGGAATTTCCTTATGTAACTGTGACAGCTGGCTAAGCAAGTCCAAATCCAAAGGGCAGGCCAATCAAGAGGGGAACACCAGCAGACTGGAACTTACAATTACTGGTACAGGTAAAAGCTGCTGTCTACAGGTAGAATTTCTTTCTGTCTCTTTTTCTGTTCTTCTCTGTCTCTCTTGGGGAAACTTCAGACATGTTTTAAGGTCTTTTAACTGATTGATTCAGGCCCAGCAAGACTAACCAGGATAACTTTCCTTTAAGTCAACTGATCAGTGACATTAATTACATCTGCAAAATACCTCCACAGCAACAACTAGATTGTTTGTTTGAATAGCTGGGGACTTAGCTTACCTAACCTGTCACATATAAAAAGACCATCATCTCTACAAATACAGAGATGATTAAAAAAAAATGCTATTTCAATTGTGAAAATTTTGTCAGAAAATTATGTGGATTTTTAAAAGTAAAATTCTTCAGTAAGTCACCAAACTATTTTTCACAGAATATGAGAGTTTTCTAATAGTTTCAAAATCCAACAGATTCCCAATATGAAAAAGATTAAGTTTTTTCTTCTTCACAAAAAAAGACAAATAAAACACACATCCTCACCCTGAGGAACTTTGTAATCTTGTAAAGAGAGATACAGAATGAAACTCAGACACACAGACACCCGAACACACACACACACACACAAAGAAATAAAAAGAACTAAAACTCATGTTTCCTGATAATGAAATACTAGTTGAAAACTAGTAACTTAAAAGAAAACCTGATACCTCACAAATATGCCTTTGTTTTTAAAGCTTAGATTTTTTTTTAAGAGGTTGGTCTGTTCTCTCAAGAACAGTTTGGGAGCACGGTTACAAAACAAACAGCCTAATTAAGCCCTCACTGTATGTACGCTTTACTAATGTGGTACCATTTATAAAAGCAGATGCCTTTCTGAGGAAAGAAAAAACAATTAAGGACAGACCTTCTAACTGATAGGCGTAAAACTATGGAGACAATATTGTACTTGCAAAAACAAAATCATCCTTGTAAATACACATGGGGACATAAAATGAGGTTTTAACACAGTGGGGATTAAGTAGGAGCACAGTATCAATTGGCACTCTCCTTGTTTGCTTCTAAAAATGCCTGCTAGTGCGTCAAAATGTCATTAGACATGAAGTTTCAAAGATTAGATACAACTCCTCCTTTTAAAGTGTTTTATATATTTTAGGAAAAAATACATTATATATACAAAGGTTGTATAAAGCCAATGAAGAATTTAAAACAATATATTGAAAGTGAAAATTTGGCAATAAAACATTCCTTTTAATATTCTCAACTTCCCTACTCCCTAGGTGTGACTCTTATTGCAGGTCATCTGATACTTTTCCCCTTAGTTTTCTTTTTACCTAAATGATTTATGAATGTTTCTCTAGATCACATTGTGTAATTTGCCTTGTTTTGAACATTTTATGTGTCAAATCGTACTATACATATTCTTTTTACTTTTGACTCCTTTGCTCAAATTTATGTTTATGAGATTCATTTAATGTTCTTGCAGGTAGCTGTAATTTCATTCAGTCTCTTTACTTATAGTATTCCATTGTAAAACCACATCACACTTTGTTAATTTTGTTAATGTTGAACATTTAGATTTGCTGATGAATTTCATTGGCATTCCTTGCCAGTTCAGTTTTTTTTTTTTTTTTTTAAGATTTTATTTATTTGAGAGAGAGAGAGTGAGAGAAAGAGCACAAGCAGGGGCAGAAAGAGAGGGAGAAGCAGACTCCCCACTAAGCAGGGAGTCTGACATGGGGCTTGATCCCAGGACTCTGGGATCATGACCTAAGCTGAAGGCAGACATATAACTGACTGAGCCACCCAGGTGCCCCAACCACTTCAGTTTAAGTATGGTGTTTTAATGGTTTATATCTAACTTATTTTTGTTTTCTGCATTTCCAGCTATAATTAATAATGTTATTTTCTCAGACTCATAATTTTTTTTGTAAAGTAATAAATAATTTTACCATGTGATAGTTATAAAAAGTGAGATGTCTGGTTCAAAATAGGATATACCCAGTAGCTCACACCCAGTAACTCATAACTTCTCACAGGAAAAAAAGCTTACAATAATACTGAAATCTAGATTCACAAATTCATAGCAAAACCTAGGAGAAACTGAAATTATTTTTAAGAGAGATGGAGAACATTCTATGAGTGTTCAATTTTTAAATATCCTAAATTTGATTCATGAATAAGGTGATCTAAAACAGAAGAAAATTCATGTTTTCTTAAATTATTTTCCTCTTAGAATAAGTGACTGTCTCCATGCGATAGTGGAGTCCAATATTTGTATCTATGCAAATCTGATCTGTGCAGTGGCGAAGTAATATTTGTCTCTCTTGTTTTGCACACACAGATATTCACATAATGTAGTTCATTAAGAAATTCCATTAAGCATAAACTGTAATACAGTATTAATTAGAAATGAGTGAATTTCTTAGAATTCTCTCCACAGATACTTATAGCTTATATATGAGAGATTTCTTGTCTTTCAAGGGAGTACTAATGACTATCCCCCAAGGAACACATAACCTATCAAAGAAATGAAAATCTTACAACAACACCAACAGTTAAAGTATCAGGTGGTGGAGGATCCACTTCTAGGATGAGGAGGTCCATGGACTCAAACTTTAGTGAAACAGATATAACTGGCAAAAATTACTTAAAAAAAATGAAGTCTCTGGAAATTGTCTTAGAGGCACAGAACAAATGAATAAACATTTATTCAAGATAACCTAGTAAATCTTGTTAAGAACAGTGAGATCTGTAGCACTGGAGCTATGAGTTGCCCCCACTCACCCTCTCCCCTACCAGCCAATGGAACAGAAGCTCCATTCCAAGCAAAGGTTGCCAAGAAGGTGGGTTTACAAACTCCCCAGCTCCAATCCATGGCTACGGTAGCTCCCTGGGAGGGACAAGCTTTATCATTTCTCCTTACCCTTCCTTCTGAGTTGCAGAATCTATATTCCAGGTAATTATAATTGAGAGGTAGGAACTCCCCCCCACCTTCTATCACGCATGCATAATGTAAAGCTCTACCTCAGGCATAGCAAGCCAAGAATACTGAGGCCTTGATTGCCCTCAGCTTAGTTCATTCATAGGGCAGACGTCCCAAGTTTGGAAAAGCAATCTAAAAAGACCAGAGGTTCCTACTCCCACCAGCGTCCTGATTAGCAAGTAGAGATGTCAGTATGAGAGAAGCAAACTACCACTGATATACCCAACTTCAGAGCAGTGACTCTGAGAGATTTGGCTGAGGGAGAGAGGCAAACTGACTTTAAGTAGAACAGAGTGTAGGAAATTGAAGCCTAAGAGTGCCCTCAGAAACAACGGAGATGTTGTTGGTAAGTAATTAATAGGATACTGTTAGCTCAATGAAAGCAAGGAGCTAAACTAGGCTATCAGTTTACCAGAGAGACTAGACAAATAGCCAAGAAGAACTACACAGAAAATACATATAAATACATCTATGTGTGTATACATGTGTGTATAAATAAATATATATAAAAATCACACACAAAAAATGAAATATTACTCAGCCATATAAAAGAAAGAATCCTGATTTTTGTGACAACATGGATGGACCATAGGCACATTATGCTAAGTGAAATAGGTTAGACAAAGACAAATACTATATGTTCTCACACTGAGATCTGAAAAAATAAACTCAAAGAAATTAAGGGTAGAAGATGGTTGCCAGAGGCGAGGGATTGGGGAAATGGGGAGATGTTGGTTAAAAGGTACAAAATACTAACTATAAGATGAATAGATTCTGGGTATCTATGTACAGCATAGTGACTATAATTAATAGTACTGCATTATATATTTGAAAGTTGTTTAAGAGTAAATCTTAGAAGTTATCACCACACACACACACACAAATTATAATTATGTGAGGTGACTAACCTTTTCGTGATAATCATGTCCCAGTATATATGTGTATAAAATCATCACAATGTACACCTTAAGCTTACATATGTTTTATATAAATAATATCTCAATAAAACTGGGAGAAAAAAAAGAGCTATCCTGAAGTCAAAGACTGGACTCAAAAACTTCAAAGAAGTCTGAATTAATTGGATAAGACTTTTAAAAAAAAGAGTGATCAGTAGAAAATCAGTGGAATCAAATAGCTAAGTACCATGCCAACAGAGGCAAAGTGTTTAACAAAAAGATAAAGAAAACATATGTCAAAATTGATAAAACCACTGGAATCCCAGGTGACTGTATGTAGGCCAAGGCTGGATCCTCTAAAGACAGACAGCAAAAACATAAAAATACCAGGGATGTAGACTTAACATAAAAATGTCCAGCCAAGTCACTAGGCAAATAAACAACCAAACAAAAAAACACCACCACCATAACAATGAAGTATGTGTTTCAGTATCCAGAGTTGCTACAATACATAATCTTAAATGTCCAACTTTTAGAAAAGAAAAATACGAGACATGTAAGGGAACAGGAAAGTATCATCTCTATATAGGAAGAAACAAAACAAAACAGGAGCAGAAACTGCCTGCAAAAAGACCCTAGTGCTATGTATAATAGACAAATACTCAAATCAACTATTATAAATATGTTAAAAATTATAGAAAAACCATGTTTAAAGAAGTAAAGGTATGATGACAATATCTCATAAAATAGTAAATATTGAGAGACAGACATTATTTTTAAAATGGAAATTAGAAGTTGGAAAGTACACTAAATGAACTGCAAATTCAACTAGAGGAGATAAAAGGAAGATTTAAACCGGCAAAAGAAGCAATCAGCAAACTTGATGACAGATCAATAGAGATTATCCAATCTAAAGAAAAAACAGAAAAAGAAAGGAAAAACGAACAGTGCTCCAGAGAAATGTGTGACATTGTTATATACCTACATATGTGTAATGGAAATGCCAAAAAGGGAGGAGAGAAGGGTAAAAAAAAAAATGTTTGCAAAAATAATGGCCGAGGGGTGCCTGATTGGCATAGTTGGTTAAGTGTCTGACTCTTGGTTTCAGCCCAGGTCGTGATCTCAGGGTCATGATATCAAGCCCCGCAGTGGGATCCACACTGAGCAGGGAGTCTGCTTGGGATTCTCTCTCCCTCCACCTCTGCACCCCCGCCCCCGCTCATGCACGCATGCACTCTCTCTCTCTTAAAAAAAATAAATCTTAAAAAAAAAAAATCTTAAAAAAAAATAATGCCTGAAATCGCCCCCAATTTGATGAAAAGTAGTAATCTAGACATCCAAGATGGTCAACAAACTCTGAGTAAAATAAATGCCAAGAGATCCTTAGCTAGGCACACCATGGTAAAAATGTTGAAAATCAAAATCGAAGTGAAAATTTTGAAAGTAGCAAGAGGAAAACCAATCTTCTTGTACAAGAAACCTCAATAAGATTAAAGCTGACTTCTCTTCAGGAACAACGAAAGTGAGAAAAACTGTTGAAAATTTTTTAAAACTTGTCATTTATAAACCATATTCAATGAAACTATCTTTCAAAACTGAAAATGAACTGAAACATTCCCACATAAACAAAAAACTGATAAAATTTGTTGCTAAGAGAACTACTTGTTAAAAATATTAAAATGAATTCTTAAGGGTGAAATTTCATGACCTTAGACAATAACTTGCAATATACACACAAGAAGAAAGATCACCAAAAAGAGTAATTACGTAATAATGAATGACAATATAAATGCATATTTTTTCTTACTTCTCTGAAGTGAGTTAAAAAACACACACACATGCGTAAACAAACAAAAAGCAGAATCAGACCTATAAATACAGAGAACAGTGATAGTTGCTACAGGGGAGAGGGTGGGGGTGGGCAAAATGGATGAAGGGGAGAGGGAAGTACAGGCTTCAAGTTACGTAATGAATAAGCCACACGAATAAAAGGCACAAAATAAGGAATACGTCAATGATACTGTAATAGTGATATAATAGGGCAGATGGTAGCTACACACAGAGAAACAATAAATAATAAATTAAAAAATAATTGTAAAACATTACATATAATTGTATTATGGGGCATATAACATAGAAATGTAATATGTTTGATAATATCACAAAGGATATGTTTGGGGGCAAAGTCATCTTACAATTAGAAAATATCAAAAGATAATAACTTGAATCAATAAACACATAAAAACCTAGTAAATAATCTTATGTACTTGCTTTCCTTTGTTCTCTCAGCTTTTTAAAAAAGACATAATATTACAGACACCAATATTAAAAAGTAAGCTTGCAAGTCTCATTCTTTGCAGATGATATGATACTTTATGTGGAAAACCCAAAAGACTCCACCCCAAAACTGCTAGAACTCATACAGGAATTCAGTAAAGTGGCAGGATATAAAATCAATGCACAGAAATCATTGGCATTCCTATACACCAACAACAAGACAGAAGAAAGAGAAATTAAGGGGTTGATCCCATTTACAATTGCACCCAAAACCATAAGATACCTAGGAATAAATCTAAGCAAAGAGGCAAAGAATCTGGACTCAGATAACTATAAAATACTCATGAAAGAAATTGAGAAAGACACAAAGAAATGGAAAAATGTTCCATGCTCATGGATTGGAAGAACAAATATTGTGAAGATGTCAATGCTACCTAGAGCAATCTACACATTCAATGCAATCCCTATCAAAACACCATCCACTTTTTTCAAAGAAATGGAACAAAGAATCCTAAAATCTGTATGGAACCAGAAAAGACCTCGAATAGCCAGAGGAATGTTGAAAAGGAAAAGCAAAGCTGGTGGCATCACAATTCCAGACTTCAAGGTCTATTACAAAGCTGTCATCATCAAGACAGTATGGTACTGGCACAAAAACAGACACATAGATCAATGGAACAGAATAGAGAGCCCAGAAATGGACCCTCAACTCTATGGTCAACTAATCTTTGACAAAGCAGGAAAGAATGTCCAATGGAAAAAAGTCTCTTCAACAAATGGTGTTGGGAAAATTGGACAGCCACATGCAGAAGAATGAAACTGGACCATTTCCTTACACCACACACAAAAATAGACTCCAAATGGTTGAAAGACCTCAATGTGAGACAGGAGTCCATCAACATCCTAAAGGAGAACACAGGCAACAACCTCTTTGACCTCAGCCGCAGCAACTTCTTCCTAGAAATATCGCCAAAGGCAAAGGCAGCAAGGGCAAAAATGAACTACTGGGACTTCATCAAGATAAAAAGCTTTTGCACAGCAAAAGAAACAGTCAACAAAACCAAAAGACAACCGACAGAATGGGAGAAGATATTTGCAAATGACATATCAGATAAAGGGCTAGTATCCAAAATCTATAAAGAACTTATCAAACTCAACACCCAAAGAACAAATGATCCAATCAAGAAATGGGCAGAAGACATGAACAGACATTTTTCCAAAGAAGACATCCAAATGGCCAACAGACACATGAAAAAGTGCTCAGCATCGCTCGGCATCAGGGAAATCCAAATCAAAACCTCAATGAGGTATCACCTCACACCAGTCAAGAATGGCTTAAATTAACAAGTCAGGAAATGACAGATGTTGGCAGGGATGGGGAGAAAGGGGAACCCTCCTACACTGTTGGTGGGAATGCAAGCTGGTGCAGCCACTCTGGAAAACAGGATGGAGGTTCCTCAAAAAGTTGAAAATAGAGCTACCCTACAACCCAGCAATTGCACTACTGGGTATTTACCCCAAAGATACAAATGTAGGGATCCAAAGGGGTATGTGCACCCTTATGTTTATAGCAGCAATGTCCACACTAGCCAAACTGTGGAAAGAGCCAAGATGTCCACTGACAGATGAATGGATAAAGAAGAAGTGGTATATATATGCAATGGAATATTATGCAGCCATCAAAAGGAATGAAATCTTGCCTTTTGCAACGACATGGATGGAACTGGAGGGTGTTATGCTGAGTGAAATAAGTCAATCAGAGAAAGACATGTATCATTTGACCTCACTGATATGAGGAATTCTTAATCTCAGGAAACAAACTGAGGGTTGCTGGAGTGGTGGGGGCTAGGAGGGATGGGGTGGCTGGGTGATAGACATTGGGGAGGGTATGTGCTATGGTGAGCGCTGTGAATTGTGCAAGACTGTTGAATCACAGATCTGCACCTCTGAAACAAATAATACATTATATGTTAAAAAAAAAAAAAAGAAGAAGATAGCAGGAGGGGAAGAACGAAGGGGGGCAAATCGGAGGGGGAGAAGAACCATAAGAGACGATGGACTCTGAAAAACAAACTGAGGGTTCTAGAGGGGAGGGGGGTGGGAGGATGGGTTAGCCTGGTGATGGGTATTGAGGAGGGCACGTTCTGCATGGAGCACTGGGTGTTATGCACAAACAATAAATCATGGAACACTATATCTAAAACTAATGATGTAATGTATGGGGATTAACATAATAATAAAAAAATTTTAAAAAAAAAGAAGAAGATAGCAGGAGGGGAAGAATGAAGGAGGAGAAATTGGAGGGGGAGACAAACCATGAGAGATGATGAACTCTGAAAAACAAACTGAGGGTTCTAGAGGGGAGGGCGGTGGGAGGATGGGTTAGCCTGGTGATGGGTATTAAAGAAGGCATGTTCTGCATGGAGCACTGGGTGTTATATGCAAACAATGAATCATGGAACACTACTTCAAAACCTAATGATGTAATGTATTGTGATTAACATAACATAATAATAAAAAACAAAAAAATTTAAAAATTTAAAAAATTAAAAAAATAAAACACAAAAAGTATGCTTGCATTTGTAGCATATAGATATATAATGTGTATTACATTACTCACATAAAAACAGGGAAGAGGCAAAAGAGCTGTGTAAGAATAATATTTCTATATCTAGATGGAATTAAGTTTATAAATCTGAATGAAGTAGATTATAAAATAAGACATATATGGTAAGCCATTGAACAATCACAGAGAAAGTAGCTTAAAAAAGAGACTGAGGGGCGCCTGCATGGTTCAGTTGGTTGAGCTCCAACTCTGGGTCATGGCTCAGATCATGGTCTCAGGGTTGTGAGATCAAGCCACGTGGGGCTCTGTGCTCAGTGGGGAGAGTCTGCTTGAGACTCTCTCCCTCTCCTTCTGCCCCTCCCCCATCTCTAAAAATAAATAAATCTTTAAAACAAATAAACTGAGGGGCGCCTGGGTGGCTCAGTCGGTTAAGCGGCTGCCTTCCGCTCAGGTCATGATCCCAGGGTCCTGGGATCGAGCCCCACATTGGGCTCCCTGCTCAGTGGAGAGTCTGCTTCTCCCTCTCCCTCTGCTTGCCTCTCTGCCTACTTGTGCTCTCTATCTCTCTGTCAAATAAATAAATAAAATCTTTAAAAAAAACAAAAAAAACCCAAACTGAACAAAATCCTTAACAAAGTTAAATGTTACACTAGAAAATATTTAGTTAATGGAAAAGAAAGGAGTAAAGGAGGAACAGAGAGACATGTGGAAAACAAAATTAAAATGGCAGACATCAATCCAGTATCAGCAGGATTATTAAGTGTGGATGGTTTAAACAAGGCAATCAAATTGCAGAGTTTGTCAGGATTAAAAACAAGACCCAGCTCTATTTAGTCTGTAGGAGATACACTTTAAATGGAATATTATAAATTATAAAGAATGGGAAAAGATAGAATATGCAAACAGCAAACATAAGAAAAGATCAAATGGTTCTACTATCAGACAAAACAGACTTTAAGAACAAAAATTCTGGTAGTGATATAGAGGTATATTTTTGAGAGTTATTTTCAAATGATAAAATAATCGATTTATAAGAAAGATATAACATTGTAAACATATATTTTCCTAATGACAGAGTCTCAAAACACACAAAGCACAAACGGATAGCACTAAAAGGAGAAATATGCAATTCAATCATAATAGCTGAAGAATGAAATACTCTTTTTATTTTTTAAATTTTTTTTTTAACTTATTTATTTGACAGAGAGAGAGACAGCGAGAGAGGGAACACAAGCAGGGGGAGTGGGAGATGGAGAAGCAGGCTTCCCACAGGGCAGGGAGCCCGATGCAGAGCTCGATCCCAGGACCCTGGGATCATGACCTGAGCCGAAGGCAGAAGCCTAATGACCGAGCCACCCAGGCGTCCCACAATACTCCTCTTTAAATAGTGGCTAGAACAACAAGTCAGAAGATCAAAAAGGAAAGAGAGGAGTTAAAACACACCATGAGACAAGCAGACCTAACAAACATCCATACAGCACCCTGCCTGACACAGCTGAGGACACATTTTTAAATCATGAAATTATTTTCTGTGAACAATAAGTGAATTTAGAAGTCAATAAAGAATTTCTGGAATTCACAAATATGTAGAAATTAAACAATACACTCCTTATATAATCATAAAGTAAATCAAAATATGTTGAGATGAACAAAAATAAAAACATAGGATGCAACTAAGGGTGAATACAATGCTTTATAGCTATAAATGTTTATGTTAAGAAAGAATAAATAGCTCAAGTCAATAACTTAAGATTTGGAGGAAGAAAAGCAAACTATATCTGAAGCAAGCAGAAGGAAGTTAATCATAAATATTAAAGCGGAAATTAAGGAAATTGAGAATAGGAAAACAATAGAATCAAGAAAACTAAAATTTAATTATTTGTAATATCAACAAAATTGACAAAACTTTAGATTAATCAAGGAAAAAGAGAATAACAGCAAGACATTGTTGATCTTACAGATATAAAAATGACTGTATGAGATTACTTTGAACAACTGTATGTTAATAGATAACTTGGATGAACTAGAAAAGTTCCTAGAAAACACAGAGTACCAAAATTGACTCAAGAAGAAATAAAAAATATCAATAGACCTATACCAGGTACAGAGACTGGATTAGTGGTGAAATTATTACACACACACACACACACACACACACAGTCTAGGTCCAGATAGCTCAATGGCAAACTCTATCAAATATTTGAAGAATAATCAATAATTCTCCATACACTGTTCATAAAAATTGGAAGAGGAAAAAAAAAAAAAAACACTTCCCAACTCATTCTGTGAGGCCAGTGTTAGCCAGGTAATAAGCCAGGGAAATATCTCTCAAGAAAAGAAAGCTACAAAGTTCTTGTATTAATACTTTACAAAAATGCCCAATAAGATTCCAGCAAACCAAATCCAATGACATATAAAAAGGAATATATACCATGATCAAGTGGCATTTATCAAGAATAAAAGGCTGACTTAACATCCAAATATCAAAATAATATATTATGTAATGTAATATACTGTATTTAATATATGATACTATAATATAATGTGATATATTATATTACTAGGTATATTATATGTGTATCTATATACTATATGACTAGAATAAAGGATAAAAATCACATGATCATCTCAATATTGTGGTTCAATAAATTGTCCTCATGCTTAAAGATAGCTACTAGAGCTTCATCATACCAAGTTTCAGAGAGCAGGAGGTAGCAGTCAGGATATGGCCCTTCTTTTAAGAATGCTACATAAAATATACATATTATTCTGCTTATCCAATTTGCCTAACTAATTGCAGAACCTGAAAATATTGCAATAAGTTTGAAAAATTGAGTCTTTTATCTGAGGCAGCAAATTTAGGAGGCAATTAACAGTCTAAGCCACAGATAATTAAGGTTCCTTCAGAAAAGAACATGATTATTCACAATAAGTAAATAAACTGAAAAGAGAAACGAGACTATAGGGAGAAAAAAACTGATATTAAAGATAACAGCAGATTTGCAAGAAAGAAAAACTCAGAGACATAATCAAGAAGCTGCAGTCACACTAATTAGACTATTGAGGTTGAACACCAATAATCAATCAAAGTTCTAATATTAGAATGAAATTAGAAGTTAAATCAGAAATTTTCAAAGTAAGGCCAGATGAATTTCAATTACCTTACTCTGCATAATGGCTTCCTTGTTTCCTTCTGTCCCAGAAAATTGATATAAATATTAAATATGATTATAAATATGTCAGCATTTATAGCTCGGCTACGTAGAAGTGCTTAGAATTAAAAGACGGGGGAAAGAATGTGATCTATCTCTATATCTACCTCTCTCTCTATTAGAGAAGAGAAACATTTAATTAGAGAAACACTTAATGTTTGGAATACAGTGAATTGGGATCAGATCATGGCCTATTTGGAATATCAAAAAAGAAAAAGAATCCAAAAGTTACGAATTGTGAGGTAATTTATCCTGTCTTCCACAGAGTTAACATTCAGCAAGCTAAATACTATATACTCCAGCTTGCACTCCCCAGAGACTCTAAAGGCCACAGACATAGAGGAATGGAGCCTAAACATTTATTTAGTTCAAATGATGAAATATCTTTGCATGCATTAATTAAATGAACCTTCATCTATCAGGTTAGTACAAATATTATCTCCATTATGTAGCTGAGGCAATTGAAGAAGAATGAAATCAAGTAAATTCCCTAAAATCTTATAGCTCCTGCTTGGAAATGATGGAGCCAGGACCCAACTTTGTTTGAGTGGCTCCAGAGCTTTCTCTCAAATATTTCACTAATAGCCTACCCTGGTAATCTGAACATTTGCGAAATTAGGCCGTTTTTGTCATGGAAGCCAAGGAGAAGAATCATTTGAGGAAAGGAGTGATTACAAGTTTAAAATATTGCAGAGAGATACAAGATTGAAATATTTCTATGTAAGTGGCAACAAGGTAGTATAATGAAGCTGGGTAATTTTATATCACATTTAGATAGCAATTAATTATGTGAAGGAAGACATTTTAATTTCAATCAATCCTTCTGAAAATGAGAGGAGAGAAAGAGACTGACAGAAAAAGCTCCAGGGCATGAGTGGGGTACTGATGTAGGATTAAGCCAAGTATTTTTTAACATGGCTGAAATGTCATCATTTTAAAATACTGATGGTATGAAGCTTTCAATGGATGAGAGAGGGTGAAATTATTGGTAAGAAACTTGGGGTGCACAATATACAGTCTTACATCCAGTTAAATCATTGTTATGCTTATTATGCTTATTTAAATAGTTTACTGCCAAATCAAGTGGGATATATACCCATATATTTATTTAGTGAATAATACTGAATATATATGTATAGTCAATATATATGCATATATAATAGAATTATATATATGTGTATATAATAGATACACATATGTACCTCCCAATACACAAATATGTATGCTATATACCATTTTTAATCTGGATATTTCTCTCTTGGATATTTCTCTCTTAGGACTACCATCACCTTTTTCCTGTGTTGGGTCTAGTTTGTCCCAGACCTGATGACTACACACTTTATTCCCCCCCACCCTCACTTTGCTAAATCAAATCTCATATTAACTACTAAGAAGTGATTGAATGGAAAGACATTTTTGAACTCATGTGTTGGAAACTATCCAATTTTACCCTGAAATTGGATAAAGTTTGAGGCTTGGAATAAGAATTCTAGAATAAAAATAATTTTCCTTAGAACTTAAAAAGCATAATCCAAATCATCAATTTTCAAAAACTGCTACTTAGAAAACAAACATGGTTGTAATTCTGTTGCATTGTATGTGATTATGTTTAATCCTCCAGGACATTTTAGACTCTTTTTTTCTGTATTCCTAAAAGTCATAAGGAATCTCATGACTTTTTTTCAGGAAGACAATCAACCCTTATAAGAAATTCTTATATTCTACAAACTTTCCCCCTCCCCCATTATTCATGTATTTGTTTGTTTTCTACTATCTGCTTTTTGTCTCCTTCTGAAATCATCATTAATGTTTGAACAAAAACTTTATTCTCAACTTATTTGATCCCTTTTCACCTAATTGTTCATCTTTTTGTTTTGTGTGTTTCTTTCAGGAAAAGTTCTTTCATTTTATTCTGTAGCACTGCAATTATTATTATATTTAATTTGGCTAATATACTTTCCAAAAGATAGATATTATCTCTTAGCATTTCTTTTTATTTTAATGGATGATATAACTTCTCTGATGTCTTTGAAGATATGAATTTCATTTGATTTGTTAAGTGTTTATATATAAGTTTTCATTTGAACACAGTTTAATAAGAAAAAATAGTTCTGAATGATGATATATAACATCAGAAATCTCTAGACTAGATCATTCTATTGTCACTTTAACTAAACAAAGAGCCACATGTCCCAGAACTCCCTTCCTTGTATTATTCCAAGTAAAATTTGGTCAAAATAACTAGTTTGAGATTTGGAAGACAGAGAAAAAGCAAGAGATTGTACTCCCTGAATGTTCACATTGTTATATCTGTTAACAAATAGATGTAGAAATGCCCAAAAGATTCAAGATGGTCCTTGATCACCACTATGTGTATAGATCTTGCCAATAAGCCTGCTGAAAAAGTGTTCTCTTGTTAATCACAAGACATTTAGTTGTGGATCCTCAGAGGCAACAATTTCCTCTAGACTGCTCTTCCAGGTCCCCCTTTCTGGCTCTCCTTTGTGATTAAATTTTCTGGTCTTCTCAGATTGATAGATTGTTGGTATCTTTAATCTTCCAATTCTACCTTTAAGACCTTCATATCTTATATGGTTCTTCCCACAGATGTATAGGTCTAATGCCTATATTAAATAAATTATTTAATAACTCATAATAGACTCTGTGATAAAATACTTATAAACTGGGTATCCTTGTTTTGTGCCAGATTTTACAAGGCAAGTAAATAATATTTCAACATTGAGTGTGATTAGGTGTTTTGTAAATGCCAATTATCAGATTAACAATTTTCTATTTCTAGTCCGCTAAGTGTCTTTTAATAAATGACAGTGTAATCAAATAAACTTTTTTGAGATAATTAACATGTTTTTTATATCTTGTTTTTAATGGATAATCACACTGGTTTTTGAATAAACAAAACTCACATTTTTGGAATAAATCTTATATTTATTGTGACAATTCAGTTTGCTAATGATTTGTTTATGAGTTTTTATATTCATGTTCATGAGTTAAATTTCCTTTAATTTTCATATATGTGTAATGTCCTCAGGCTAGTATCAGAGTTATACTAGTCTCAAAATTTAAGATTAGTATTTTTTTAAAGATTTATTTATTTTGAGACAGAGACAGAGACAGAGAGAGAGTGCATGCACATGCATGAGCGGGGGAACTGGCAGAGGGAGAGAGAGGGAAGAGAAGCAGACTCCCTGCTGAATATGGAGCCTGACATGAGGCTCAATCTCACAACCCTGAGATCATGACCTGAGCTTAAATCAAGCGCTGGACTTAACTGAATGAGCCACCCAGGTGCCCCTTAAGATTGGTATGTCTTCTTTCAATAGTTATAGTTTTTCTTCATGGGGAATTTTTTTAATTCAAAATTTAACAACTATGAGATTACCTACATTTTTTATTTCTTCTTCTGTCAATTTGGTAAGATGTTTCTTCAAAAAATGTATCTATTTTGTCTGGATTTTTGTATGTATTGACATAAATTTAATTTTCTTATCTTTTTTTAGTGTGGGAAGGGCTTGAAATGGTTTCTTATTCTTGGCTTTGGAATTTATATTTTCACATTTTAAATCAACCTGACTGAAGATTTATCGATTTATTGTTCTTTTAAAAAACAACTTTTGACTGTTGATTTTATCTTATGTTCGTTCCCTATTTTATTTTAATTTACATTTGTTAATTTTCTTCTTTCTTTGGTTTTATTAGCTATTATTATTCTACCTTATTGATACAACAGCTTAAAAATTTTATTTTTATATATTTTTTCTTTTCTAATATGCACAATTAAACTTATGAATTTCTCTCAAGTCACTAATTTAGCCATATCCCACACTTTTTTTTAAGGATACATTTTTAGACAGTTTTAGGTTCACAGCAAAACTGAGGGGAAAATACAGATATTTCCCATATACCCCCTGCCCCCACATATGCATAGCCTTCCACTTATCAACATCCCCACCACTGTGCTACATTTGTTATAACTGATGAACATTATAATCACTAAAGTCCACAGTTTACAGTATGGATCAATCTTGATGCTGTACATTCTATGGGTTTGCATAAACATATAATAACATGTATTATCATTATGATACCATACAGACTATTTCACTGCTCTAAAAATCCTCTGTGCTCTGCCTATTAATCCCTCTCCCTTGCAACTGCTGATTGTTTTTTACTGTCTCCATTGTTTCGCCTTTTCCTGAATGTCATTTAGTTGGAATCATACAGTCTATAACCTTTTCAGATTGGCTTCTATTAAATATACATTTAAGTTTCCTCTACGATTTTACATGGATTGATAGCTCATTTTTTTAGTGCTGAATAATTTCCATTTTCGTATCACAGTTTATTTATCCATTCACTTATGAGTAGACATTGTGGTGGCTTCCAAGTCTGGCAATAATGAATAAAGCTTCTAAAAATATGTGTGTACAAGTTTTTGTGTGGGCATAAGTTTTCAACTCCATTAGGTAGATACCAAAAAGCATGATTGCTGGATTGTATGGTAATAGTGTATAGTTCTGTAAGAAACTGTCTTCCAAAGTGGTAACATCACTTGACATTTCCACCAGCAATGAATGAAAGCTCTTATGGCTCCACATCCTCACCAGCATTTGGTGCTATCAGCATGTCAGATTTTGGCCATTCTATACGTGTATAGTGGTATCTTGTTGTTTTAATTTGCATTTCTTGAGGACATATGCTATGGAATGCCTTTTTATATGCTTATTTGCCGTCTATATATCCTCTTGGGTGAGATGTCTATTCAAGCCTTTGACTCATTGATTAATCAAACTGTTTTCTTATTGTTGAGTTTTATGAATTCTTTGTATATATTAGATAGTCTTTTACTGGATGTGTCTTTTTTAAAAGATTTATTTATTTGAGAAAGAGAGAGAGAGCGCATGCACGAGAACAGAGGAGGGGCAGAGGGAGAGGCAGAAGCAGACTCTCTGCTGAGCAGGGAGCCCAATGTGGGGCTCGATCCCAGGACTCTGGGATCATGACCTGAGCCAAAGACAGACGCTTAACTGACTGAGACACCCAAATGCCTTGAACGTGTCTTTTAGAAATATTTTCTCCTAGTCTGTAGCTTGTCTTCTAATTCTCTTGACACTGTCTTTTGCAAAGCAGAAAATTGTAATTTTAATGAAGACCATCTTATCTATTATTTCTTTGATTTTGCCCTTGGTGTTATACCTAAAAAGTCATCATCAAACTCAAGGTCATCTAGGTTTTCTATTATGTCATTTTCTATGAGTTTTATAGCTTTGTGTTTTTAAATTGAGGTCTGTAATTCATTTTTTTTTTTTAAATCTTGTCTTTTTGGACTATAATCCATTTTGAGTTCATTTTTGTGAAGGATGTAAGGTCTGTGTCATGATTTATTTTTTATTTTTTTGCCTGTGGCTATACAGTTATTTCAGTGCCCCACACAATTTGATATGTTCTATACTCATATTCAGTTCCAAACACTTTCTAATTTCCTTTGTGTATTATTTAAACCTTAACTCATGGACTATTTAGTATATATACTTTTTGGATTGGAAGTTAATGTTTTTAATATTTTTCTTCCAAGTTTCTATTTAAATTCAAGTTAATTAACATATAGTGTAGTAATAGTTTCAGGAGTAGAATTTAGTGATCCATTACTTACATATAACACCCAGTGCTCATCACAAAAAGAGCCCTCCTTAATGTCCATCACCCATTTAAGCCCATTCCGCCACCTACTTCCCCTCCAGCAACCCTCAGTTTGTTCTCTATATTTAAGGGGCTTGTATGGTTTGCCTCCTTTTCTGTTTTTATCTTTTTCCTTCCCTTCCCCTATGTTCATCTGTTTTGCTTCTTAAATTTCAAATATGAGTGAAATCATATGCTATTTATCTTTCTCTGACTAATTTCACTTAGCATAATACATTCTAGTTCCATCCATATTGTTACAAATGGCAAGATTTCATTCTCTTTGATGGCTGAGTAATATTCCATGATATTACTAGATATTATAGTTTGGCTATTGTTGATAATGCTGCCATAAACACTGTGGTGCATGTACCCCTTCAAATCTGTATTTTTGTTTTTTTTTTTTGTTTTTTTTTTTTGCGAGAGAGAGAATGAGAGAGAGCACGAGAGGGAGGAGGGTTAGAGGGAGAAGCAGACTCCCCGCTGAACAGGGAGCCCGATGTGGGACTCGATCCCGGGACTCCAGGATCATGACCTGAGCCGAAGGCAGTCGCTTAACCAACTGAGCCACCCAGGCGCCCTGTATTTTTGTATCTTTTGGGTAAATATCTAGTATTGCAACTGCTGGGTCATACGGTAAAGTATATTTTCAATATTTTCCAAATGTAATCCCTGGAAGTGCTTGTCTACTTCTAGTTCATATATACTTCAAAAGTACAACTTTGGAGGGTTCAGTAAGATTTTATAAAACACATTTAGGAAAAGTTTTTTTTTAGATGAGGGATAACTACAGGGTTTTCTACCAAATAAACCAAAAGATGCAAAAAAAAAAAAAAATGGCAGAGACTTGTGATCTAGTAAGATATACCAGTCATAGAAGAAAAATTGCCATCAAGATCTGTGTTTAGGGATGACTCAATTTGAAGGACACAGATATCTAGAAGACAGTTATCATCTAAAAAACTGAATATTCTTTAGTGTGAAAGTATGTGCTCAGAGGAGATAGGGGGATGTTCCTCTACAAAAATTTAAAGACTATCAATGAACATGTTCTTGCAAAGCAGTTTCCATGTTCAAGAATGGGAACTTTCTTAGAAATTAAACATTTTTTCTATTGGACTAAGGCTGTCAAAATTTCTGCTGTGAAAAATATTCCTTGAAACAAAATTCTTCATTGAAATATGGTTTTGGATACTGGATAGAAGTGGGAGAGGATTTGTACAAGAGTCCTAGATATGGTAAAAACTGCTATATTCCTCTATCTTTTTTTTCTTTTAGTGTGTCTAGTTTTGAAAAGATAAAGGGAAAATAAAAGAGTGACTTACTATTGGGTCTGTGGCAACACAATGAAACATCTACAAAACCCTGAAAAATAAGGATCATATAACTACTCAGGAGACTTGCACCACAATCTTAAATAGTTCCCATTCTCAATTAATGCTTTGAGATTAAGGAGAGAAAAATTAATCAAATAATTAAAAATGAGTCACTAAAATTAAAGTAAAACATAAATAAAGATCCCTCTTTACTTAATTTTACTAGATGTAGGATATGTAATACAGATAATATTATCTCTGATCTCAATGAAATTATAGACTCAACCATCAGGCAACTGCCAATTACAAACAAATTATAAACTACAGGAGGATACAAAATGTAATCCTCCATGTCTACTGTGATTTAGGAAATAGAGTACAGACTTATAGAGGCATATGCTATGGTTACAAAGTTCAGAGGGATAAGCCTGATGTTTTATTGATCCGATATGAGTAATACAATTTATAACCTATTTAAAGAAATCTTGGTCAGTTTTTATTCTGTTGAAACTGAATGCCATAAAGAAATAGTTGAAGTGTCTCAACATGACCCTTTTTAAAGTCAGAATTAGTCATATAATATAAATGGATACTATTTATGAGTGCAAATGGACACACTGACATACAAATAACAATTATATTTCAGAATATATATTGTTCACAAACTTAAAATGTGTGATTACACTAGTGTTAACAAAGATTAGAAAGGAAAACATTTTTGTAACAGAAGACTAAATGTTACAATATTCAGTACTAGTTCAAAGTGTTATTAGCTATGGCTATAGCATACTTTTAGTGTTTATATTCAGGTTCACTAAAAAAGACAGTTTTAAATACCTTCAAAAGATTCCTCTCTAGTAAGTACATAAATATTGAAGATGTATAATTCCTTGCATATAACTTTATAAATATTTTAACAGAGAAATAAAAGAGAGATGCTGATTTAAAGTTACTTTGAATTTCCTGTATTTTCTTACCATATTTTACCGAATGCAACATTAATGTTATAGGATGCCTATGTATGAGACATAAATTGCTTGCAAATAGTTAAATTGAATCACTCACTCCTAGACAATTTATTTGAATAAAGTAAAACATGCTTCTGTAGCCAACTAACTTTTATATACTTGTACAAAGTAGGGAACTATATTTAATCACAATTGTAACAGTCTGACGTCAGAATATTGCCAGTTTTAATTTTTTTCTATAGTTTTCCCTAAAATTAAAAATGTATATGTAAAAAGTCTCTCCAACTATAACATAATACATGATACTGAAGCATAGTATATCAATTTTAAAAGAGTGAAAAATGTTCTTTGTTCTTCTTTCAGATTGGCTATAGTAAAACAATTGCCAAAATCGTATGTTGCAAGTGTATTAGAAAAGGGTAGGGAAAGGAGGAGCAAGATGGCAGAGGAGCAGGAGACCTAAATTTTGTCTGGTCCCAGGAGTTCAGCTAGATAGGGATCAAACCATTCTGAACACCTACAAACTCAACAGGAGATCAAAGAAAAGAAGAGCAGCAACTCTCTGAACAGAAAAGCGACCACTTTCTGGAAGGTAGGATGGGAGGAGAAGTGAATCCGAGGCGATATTCGGGAGGATAGACAGCGGGGGAGGGGGCCTCCATCGGCCGCTACCAGCAAGTGATGGAGTTGCAGAGCACAAAATCGGAACTTTTAGAAGTTGGCTCTGCTACAGTGGCTAAGTGGGGGTGGAACCCTCGCTGGGACAATGTGGTCTCAGGACCCTTGGGGTCACAGAAAGAGCAGGGGTGCCTGAGTGTGGCAGAGCGCCCAGGTATGGAAGCAGGGAGCCAGCTGCAGAGACAGAGCCGAGGAGTGGGCTCTCAGCTTGGGGTTGCCATAAACCATGATCCGCGGCACAGTTGGACAACTGCGCTTCCAGCAGGGACCCAAAAAGCAGCTGATCCGGGGAGACCCCCCTTCTTCCCCTGGAGGAGCAGTGCTAGAGTGCACCGCAGAGATCTGCTGGGTTTGGAGACTCCAAACGGGGTTGGGTGCCAGAGATAGAAATGCTTGGTCACAGGCTGGGTGAGCGCGCAATGCGGCCAGAGACCGGGGAGATGGGAATGACTGACTGCTTTTCTCTGGGGGCTCATTGAGGAGAGGGGCCCCGGATTCTCGGTTCCTCCAGGGCGGAGATTGGGAGGCCACCATTTTCACTCTTGTGCTCCAAAGCTGTATGGAAAGCTTGCAGGGAACAAAAGCTATGGAGAGCAAACCTGAGCAGATTACTTAGCCGGGCTGGCAAGGGCTGGGCAATTCCGCCTCCAGCAAAGACATTTAAGAACCATGGCAACAGGCCCCTTCCCCAGATCAGCAAGAACAGTCAGTCAAGACCAAGTTTACCAATCAATGAGAACGGCAGAACTCAGTGCTGGGGAATACAGAACATAGAATTCATGGCTTTTTTCCCCCTGATTCCTTAGTCTTTCAAAGTTAATTTTTTTCATTTTCTTTTTTTTCATTCTCTATTTTTTTTTGAATTTTTCTTTTTCCATTTTTCAACGAACATCTTATCAATCCCTTTTTAAAAAATCCTTTTTATTTTTCATTTTTTAGAGTCAGATTCTATCCCTTCATAGTAGTTAACCTTATCTTTGGTATATATATAAGTTTTTCTCTCTTTAAAATTTTGGGCTACAGTTTCTACAAACAGACCAAAATATACCCTAAATCTCTAGTGTATGGCTTTGTTCTAGTCTCCTGCCTGATCACATTCTCTCCTTTTTTTTTTAAATTTCTCTTCTTTTTTCAACCAACTTATCAATTCCTTTTATAAAACCTTTTATAATTTTCATATTTACAGTCATATTCCAATGCTTCATCATATTTACCCTTTATCTTGTACATAAATAAGCTATTCTTTCTTTAAAATTTTGGGAGGCACTTTCTTCTAACAGACCAAAATACACCCAAAATCTAGTGTGCAGCACTGATCTATTCACTAGCCTGATCATATTTGATCATATTCTTTTTTTTTTATCTTTTATCTTTTTCTTTTTCTTTTTCATTTCTTTTCCTTTCTTTTCCCCCGGTTTCAGGTCTCTTCTGATTTTTTCAGCATATATTTTTCTGGGGTCATAGTTACCCTGTTAGCATTTTGTTCTCTCATTCATCTATTCTCCTCTGGACAAAATGACAAGACAGAAAAAATCACCTCAACAAAAAGAACAAGAGGCAGTACCTAATCAATATAGATATTAGTAAGATACTGGAACTAGAGTTCAGAACGACAATTATAAAGATACGAGCTGGGCTTGAAAAAAGCATGGAGGATATTAGAGAAACCCTTTCTGGAGAAATAAAAGAACTAAAATCTAACCAAGTCAAAATCAAAAAGGCTATTAATGAGGTGCAATCAAAAATGGAGGCTCTAACTGCTAGGATAAATGAGGCAGAAGAGAGAATTAGCGATATAGAAGACCAAATGATGGAAAATAAAGAAGCTGAGAAAAAGAGAGATCAACAACTACTGGATCATGAGGGCAGATTTGAGAGATAAGTGATACCATAAGATGAAACAATATTAAAATAATTGGGATCCCAGAAGAAGAAGAAAGAGAGAGAGGGGCAGAAGGTATATTGGAGCAAATTATAGCAGAGAACTTCCCTAATTTGGGGAAGGAAACAGGCATCAAAATCCAGGAGGCACAGAGAACCCCTCTCAAAATCAATAAAAATAGGTCAACACCCCAACATCTAATAGTAAAACTTACGAGTCTCAGAGACAAAGAGAAAATCCTGAGAGCAGCTCAGGACAAGAGATCTGTAACCAACAAAGGTAGAAACATTAGACTGGCAACAGACCTATCCACAGAGACCTGGCAGGCCAGAAAGGACTGGCATGATATATTCAGAGCACTAAACGAGAAAAATATGCAGCCAAGAATATTATATCCAGCTAGGCTGTCACTGAAAAGAGAAGGAGAGATAAAAAGCTTCCAGGACAAACAAAAACTAAAGGAATTTGCAAACACAAAACAGGCCTACAAGAAATATTGAAAGGGGTCCTCTAAGCAAAGAGAGAGCCTAAAAGCAACATAGACCAGAAAGGAACACAGACAATATACAGTAACAGTCACCTTGCAGGCAAGACAATGGCACTGAATTCCTATCTTTCAATAGTTACCCTGAATGTAAATGGGCTAAATGCCCCAATCAAAAGACACAGGCTATCAGATTGGATAAAAAAACAAGACCCATCAATATGCTGTCTGCAAGAGACTCATTTTAGACCCAAAGACACCTCCAGAATGAAAGTGAGGGGGTGGAAAACTATTTACCATGCTAATGGACATCAAAAGAAAGCTGGGGTGGCAATCCTTATATCAGACAAATTAGATTTTAAACCAAAGACTATAATAAGAGATGAGGAAGGACACTATATCATACTTAAAGGGTCTATGCAACAAGAAGATCTAACGATTGTAAATATCTATGCCCTAACATGGGAGAAACCAGTTATAAGCCAATTGATAACAAAAGCAAAGAAACACATTGACAACAATACAATAGTAGTAGGGGACTTTAACACCCCCCTCACTGAAATGGACAGATCATCTAAGCAAAAGATCAACAAGGAAATAAAGACTTTAAATGATACACTGGAACAAATGGACTTCACAGATACATTCAGAACTTTCCATCCCAAAGCAATGGAATACATATTCTTCTCTAGTGGCCTTGGAACATTCTCCAGAATAGATCACATCCTAGGTCACAAATCAGGTCTCAACCGGTACCAAAAGACTGGGATCATTCCCTGCCTATTTTCAGACCACAATGCTTTGAAACTAAAACTCAATCACAAGAGGAAAGTCGAAAGAACTCAAATACATGGAAGCTAAAGAGCATCCTACTAAAGAATGAATGGGTCAACCAGGAAATTAAAGAAAAATTAAAATAATTCATAGAAACAAAAGAAAATGAAAACACAACAGTTCAAAACCTTTGGGATGCAGCAAAGGCGGTCCTAAGAGGAAAGTATATAGCGATACAAGCCCTTCTCAAGAAACAAGAATGGTATCAAATATACAACCTAACCCTATACCTAAAGGAGCTGGAGAAAGAACAGCAAATAAAGCCTAAACCCAGCAGGAGAACAGAAATAATAAAGATCAGAGCAGAAATCAATGAAATAGAAATCAAAAGAACAGTAGAACAAATCAACAAAACAAGGAGCTGGTTCTTTGAAAGAATTAATAAGATTGATAAACCCCTGGCCAGACTTATCAAAAAGGAGGAATGACCCAAATCAACAAAATCACGAATGAAAGAGGAGAGATCACAACCAACACCAAAGAAATACAAACACTTATAAGAACATACTATGAGCAATTATATGCCAGCAAATTAGATAATCTGGAAGAAATGGATGCATTCCTAGAGATGTACAATCCACCAAAACTGAACCAGGAAGAAATAGAAAACCTAAACAGACCCATAACCACTAAGGAAATAGAAGCAGTCATCAAAAATCTCCCAACAAGCAAGCACCCAGGGCCAGATGGCTTCCCAGGGGAATTCTACCAAACATTTAAAGAAGAATTCATACCTATTCTTCTGAAACTGTTCCAAAAAATAGAAATGGAAGGAAAACTTCCAAACTCATTTTAAGAGGCCACCATTACTTTGATCCCAAAACCAGACAAAGACCCCATCAAAAAGGAGAATTACAGACCAATATCCCTGATGAACATGGATGCAAAAATTCTCACCAAAATACTAGCCAATAGGATCCAACAGTACATTAAAAGGATTATTGTCCACAACCAAGTGGATTTATCCCTGGGCTGCAAGGTTGGTTCAACATCGCAAATAAATCAATGTGATGCAATACATTAATAAAAGAAAGAACAAGAACCATTTGATCCTCTCAATAGATGCAGAAAAAGCATTTGACAAAGTACAGCATCCTTTCTTGATCAAATCTCTTCAGAGTATAGGGATAGATGGTCCATACCTCAATATCATAAAAGCCATCTTTGAAAAACCCACAGTGAATATCATTCTCAATGGGGAAAAACTGAGAGCTTTCCCCCTAAGGTCATGAACAGGGCAGGGATGTCCACTATCACCACTGCTATTCAACATAGTACTAGAAGTCTTAGCCACAGCAATCAGAGAACAAAAAGAAATCAAAGGCATCCAACTCGGCAAAGAAGAAGTCAAAGTCTCACTCTTTGCAGATGATATGATACTTTATGTGGAAAACCCAAAAGACTCCACCCCAAAACTGCTAGAACTCATACAGGAATTCAGTAAAGTGGAAGGATATAAAATCAATGCACAGAAATCAGTGGCATTGCTATACACCAACAACAAGACAGAAGAAAGAGAAATTAAGGAGTCGATCCCATTTACAATTGCACCCAAAACCATAAGATAGCTAGGAATAAATCTAACCAAAGAGGCAAAGGATCTGTACTCAGAAAACTATAAAATACTCATGAAAGAAATTGAGGAAGACACAAAGAAATGGAAAAACGTTCCATGCTCATGGATTGGAAGAACAAATATTGTGAAGATGTCAATGCTACCTAGAGCAATCTACACATTCAATGGAATCCCTATCAAAATACCATTCACTTTTTTCAAAGAAATGGAACAAATAGTCCTAAAATTTGTATGGACCCAGAAAAAACCCTGAATAGCCAGAGGAATGTTGAAAAAGAAAAGCAAAGCTGGTGGCATCACAATTCTGGACTTCAAGCTCTATTATAAAGCTGTCATCATCAAGACAGTATGGTACTGGCACAAAAACAGACACATAGATCAATGGAACAGAATGGAGAGCCCAGAAATGGACCCTCAACTCTATGGTCAACTAATCTTCGACAAGGCAGGAAAGAATGTCTAATGGAAACAAGACAGTCTCTTCAACAAATGGTGTTGGGAAAATTGGACAGCCACATGCAGAAGAATGAAACTGGACCACTTCCTTACACTACACACACAAATAGACTCAAAATGGATGAAAGACCTAAATGTGAGACAGGAGTCCATCAACATCCTAAAGGAGAATACAGGCAACAACCTCTTTGACCTCAGCCACAGCAACTTTTTCCTAGAAACATCTCCAAAGGCAAGGGAAGCAAGGGCAAAAATGAACTCTTGGGACTTCATCAAGATAAAAAGCTTTTGCACAGCAAAAGAAACAGCAACAAAACCAAAAGACAACTGACAGAATGGGAGAAGATATTTGCAAATGACATATCAGATTAAGGGCTAATACCCCAAATCTATAAAGAACTTCTTAAACTCAACACCCAGTCAAGAAATGGGCAGAAGGCATGAAAGACATTTTTCCAAAGAAGACATCCAAATGGCCAACAGACCCATGAAAAACTGTTCAACATCGCTGGCATCAGGGAAATCCAAATCAAAACCTCAATGAGATACCATCTCACACCAGTCAGAATGGCTAAAATTAACAAGTCAGGAAACAACAGATGTTGGTGGGGATGTGGAGAAAGGGGAACCCTCCTACACTGTTGGTGGGAATGCAAGCTGGTGCAGCCACTCTGGAAAACAGGATGGAGGTTCCTCAAATAGTTGAAAATAGAGCTACCCTACGACCCAGCAATTGCACTACTGGGTATTTACCCCAAAGATACAATGTAGGGATTCGAAGAGGTACGTGCACCCCAATGTTTATACAGGCAATATCCACAATAGCCAAGCTATGGAAAGAGCCAAGATGTCCATTGACAGAGGAATGGATAAAGAAGAAGTGGTATATATATATATACAATGGAATATTATGCAGCCATCAAAAGGAATGAAATCTTGCCATTTGCAACAACGTGGGTGGAACTGGAGGGTATTATGCTGAGCGAAATAAGTCAATCAGAGAAAGACATGTATCATATGACCTCACTGATATGAGGAATTCTTAATCTCAGGAAACAAAATGAGGGTTGCTGGAGCGGTGGGAGTGGGAGGGATGGGGTGGCTGGGTGATAGACATTGGGGAGGGTATGTGCTATGGTGAGCACTGTGAACTGTGTAGGACTGTTGAAGCACAGACCTGTACCTCTGAAACGAATAATACATTTTATGTTTAAAAAATAAAATAATATAGCAGGACGGGAAAAATGAAGGGGGGGAATTGGAGGGGGAGACGAACCATGAGAGACTATGGACTCTGAGAAACAAACTGAGAGTTCTAGAGGTGAGGGGGTTGGGGGGATGGGTTAGCCTGGTGATGGGTACTAAAGAGGGCATGTATTGAATGGAGTACTGGGTGTTATATGCAAACAATGAATCATGGAACACTACATCAGAAACTAATGATGTAATGTATGGTGATTAACATAACATAATAAAATAAAATTAAAAAACATAAAATACAGACTTAAAAAAAATAAAAATAAAAGGGTAGGGCATGGCACAAATGAAGAAAAACACATAGGAGAATAAACAAATGAGTTTTCTCTCAGCCATGTGCCAAATTCTGCTTATTGACTGGCTCTTCTCCATGTAGTGATTCATGGAACTGTGCCACTTTCAGTGTAGAACCTAATGCCAATCTTTATCTACAGCAAGTCACCAGAAAAGAAAATGAGAAAATGTAGGAGACATATTTTTTCATTAAAAGTGCTATCCCAAATTGATAAGCCCTCCACACATCCATGCTGTCTTCTGTATATCCACAAAGGGGAGACCAGAGACAGTTCAAACAATCTACACAACCCTAGTTAAATGAGGACCGTAATCTCCCCAACCCACACATAGATCCATCAGAAAAGGCTGAAACACCAATTGGCTCAAAATGTTTGATCACAAACTCGAATCGATTGTTAGTCGACACCTAAGCAGTATAGACTAAGACCACTAAAACTCATCCTAGGCCACCTCTAAAATCCTAAATTTTAAAAATGAAAACGAGGTTAACAGCAACAGCAACCGCAAACTGAAAAGAGACATCAGTGGCCATACACTGCAGAGGAGACTGGGTAGATTTAGACAAGTAAAGTTACTAAAAACACAAACAAATCAAGAAACATTAAAACAATGAAATAAACACAGAGAAAATAATCCAAAATTGTTGATATTATCTAAAAATGCTTAGTTTTAAACAACTAGAAGGAATATGAAATATCCAGGGAAACAGAAAAGTGTGCCCAGTACTCTGAAAATATAACAGTCAAAAACACTCTCACCGAGAGTCCCAGATGTTGTATTTAGTGGATAAATACTTAGTAGGCATTAGGCATTTGGACTTCTCTCTATACATTCAAATGTATACATATCTAAATATTGTTATTTTTCACACCCTAAATACTAGTCTTGATAGTAACTTGCATATCCCCACATTTAGACAGATAAAATTTTAACATGGAAATTTAGTATGTATATAATATATTCAAATATTTTCTAATTCTTGGATATTTAGATTATTAAAGTTTTAAGAAAGCATTCTACAAACAAAATTCTTGTAATACATATTTCAATATCTACTATAATTTTAGACAATATACCAAGCACACAATAAAAATTAAACTCACAAATAAGCAGGAAAATGAGATTCATAGTTAAGAAAAAATCAATATACATACTTATTGACAATTTGTATGCTAAACATTTGGGTTATATTTTTCCTCCAATTTTTGAATATTATTAATAAAGCTACAGTGAACATTCTTATACTGGGATAATAGCATAACAGTATCATTACAGAGTAGATGTTTGTGCCCCCTCAAAATTCCTATATTGAAATCTGAACCCTGATCATGATGGTGTTTAGAGGTGGAGTCTTTGAGAGGTGGTTAGATTTAGATGAGGTCATGGGAATGGAGCCCTGATGGGATTGGTGACTTTCTAAAAAGAGTAAGGGACCAGAGCTCTTTCTTTCCTTATTATGTGAGGATACAATGAGAAGACAGGTGCCTGTAAACCAGGAAGAGGTTCTCACCAGAACCCAAACATAGTGCCACTTTGATCTCACACTTCCCAGTCTCCAGAACTATGAGAAATAAATGTTTATTTCCTGAGCTGCCCAGTCTAAGGTAGTTTTGTTACATCAGACGAAATTAACAAAAACAAGTATCTTTTGAGGTGGTAAGTGTTCTATATCCTGATGCTAGATTTAGTTACCCAGATGCATACTTTTTGGTTTTTATTTATTTATTTATTTATTTGGGGGGGGAGAGTGAGAGGGAGAGAATCTTAACCAGGCCCAGCATGCAGCCCAACATAGGGCTCTATCTCATGAGCCTCAGATCATGACCTGAGACAAAATCAAGAGTTGAACATTTAACTGACAGAGCCACCCAGGCGCCCCAAGATGCTAACTTTTGTCAAAACTCATCAACCTACATACTTTAAATATTTCATTTTATTTTATAGCTTATATTAGTAGTTGATCTAAGAATTTTCAAAAGTCAAGGATGAAATATTTACAACATTTAAAAAAGTTAATTTAAAGACTTTATTCAAAGCAGGAAAAGACCAGGAATAAAATGGAAAATTGGACAAAGAACTGAAATACAAAAATGTTTAAACCTATGAAAATAGGTTTAACCTTTTTTTACTCATAAGTTTAGCAAAGAACAAATGATCTGTAACATCACTGAAAAGATGCTATGACGGTCACCCTTGCATTTATAGTACAAATAAAATTGCCCCCACCACTACATAGGGGAATTCAGCAATATTTATTGGAATATAAAATGTATATGCCCTTTGTTTACCAGTAAAAGAACTTTAAAATTCATGCCCTCACACCTCTTACTTTAAAATGGAGAAGCAGCTAAGAGAGAAAAGTCATATATATAAAATATATATTATATATACTTATACATATTTTTCATATAACTATAACATAGTTACATGAAGAATTGAAAAGCAAGATAAGATAATTAAGAATCCCAGGGCTGCTGGTTGAGATAAAATGATGAAAAAAGTCTTTTCTGAGGAGGAGACTTTCAAGCAGTGATACAAATGAAGTCACGAGTGAGTTTCTAGGTTGATGGGACTAGAATGTCATGAGGATTGAATGAGGTTAACTTATTCAAGAATCAATAAGGAGTTCAGTGTGTTGGACACCATAAAGCAAGACATAAAAGGGTAGGAGATGACATTAAACATATTATCTGGGGATTAGGCCCTGTTAGGACTAATAGAACCTGGTAAGGATTACATTTTTAATATGATAAAAACATGATGGAGTGAGACAGTGATTTTAAGTGGATCTGTCCAGCTTGTGGAGAAAAGTTTAAAGGAAGCCAAGAGTGGAGGCAAGAAGATGGGTTAGAAGGTTACTGCATTATTCTCGGTAAACAAATATTTTGGTTTAGGATGGGATGTTACCAATTGAAGAGGTGAAATGTGGTTGAATTTAGAATATATTATGAATGCACTACTGACCTGATATAGTATGGTTTATGAGAGTAAGAGAGGAGTTTAAAATATTTTCTAGAGGACTGGAGCAAGATGGCGGAGGAGTAGGAGACCTGGATTTCGTCTGCTCTCAGGAATTCAGCTGGATAGGGATCAAACCATTCTGAACACCTACAAACTCAACAGGAGATCGAAGAAAAGAATAGCAACAACTCTCTGAACAGAAAAGCGACCACTTTCTGGAAGGTAGGACGTGCGGAGAAGTGAATCCAAGGCGTTATTCGGGAGAATAGACGGCGGGGGAGGGGCCTCCGTCGGCCGCTTCTGGCAAGTGATAGAGCCGCGGAGCACAAAATCGGAACTTTTAGAAGTCTGCTCCGCTGAGGGACGTCACTCTGGTGGCAAAGTGGGGGGTGGAACCCTCGCGGGACAGTGTGGTCTCAGGACCCTCGGGGTCACAGAAAGACCGGGGGTGCCTGAGTGCGGCAGAGCTCCCAGGTACCGGAGCAGGGAAGCCAGCTGCAGAGACGGAGCCCAGGCGCGGGCTCTCAGCTCGGGGTTGTCATAAACCGTGATCCGCGGCACAGTCGGGCCACTGCTCTTCCAGCAGGGACCCAACAAGCGGCAGATCCGGGGAGACTCACCTTCTTCCCCCGGGAGGAGAGGTGCGGGAGCGCACCGCGGGGATCTGCTGGGTTTGGAGACTCCAACCGGGGTCGGGTGCCAGATAGAAAGGCGCGGTCACAGGCCGGGTGAGCGCGGAGTGCGGCCGGAGACCGGGGAGACGGGAGTGACTGACTGCTTTTCTCTGGGGGCTCGCTGAGGAGCGGGACCCCAAGTTCTCGGCTTCTCTGGGGCGGAGACTGGGAGGCCGCCATTTTCACTCTCCGCCTCCAAAGCTGTACGAAAAGCTTGCAGGGAACAAAAGCTCCGGAGAGCAAACCCGAGCAGATTACTTAGCCCGGACCAGCAAGGGCGGGGCAATTCCGCCTCCGGCAAAGACATTTGGGAACCACGGCAACAGGCCCCTCCCCCAGAAGATCAGCGAGAACAGCCAGCCAAGACCAAGTTTACCGATCAGTGAGAACGGCAGAACTCCAGCGCTAGGGGAATACTGCACATAGAATTCATGGCTTTTTTACCATGATTCTTTAGTCTTTCAAAGTTAATTATTTTTTTTAACTGTCTTTTTTTCTTTTTTCCTTTTTTATTTTTTTTTTTTTTTTGAATTTTTCTTTTTCCCTTTTTCAACCAACATCTTATCAATCCCTTTTTTAAAAAAAAACATTTTTATTTTTCATTTTTAAAGTCATATTCTATCCCTTCATAGTAGTTACCCATATTTTTGGCATATATGTATAAGTTGTTCTCTCTTTAAAATCTTGAGATAGTTTCTTCTAACGGATCAAAATATACTCTAAATCTCTAGTGTATGGTTTTTTTCTACTCCCCTGCCTGATCACATTCTCTCCCTTTCTTCTTTCTTTTTTTTTTTAATCCTCTTCTTTCTTTTTTCAAACAACTTATCAAATCCTTTTTTAAAATTTTTTATAATTTCCATCTTTACAGTCATATTCCATCCCTTCATCATATCAACCCTTATTTTTGTACATATATAAGTTTTTCTTTCTTTAAAATTTTGGGAGGGACTTTCTTTTAACAGACCAAAATACACCCCAAATCTAGTGTGTGGCACTGATCTATAATCCAGCCTGATCATATTTGATCACATTCTGTTTTTGTTTTGTTTTGTTTTGTTCTGCTTTTGTTTGTTTTTATCTTTATCTTTTTCTTTTTTCTTTCTTTCTTTCCTTTTCTTTTTTCTCTCTTTCCCTTTCTTTTCCCACTGCTTCAGGTCTTTTCTGATTTGTTTAGAGTATATTTTCTGGGGACGTTGTTACCCTGCTAGCATTTTGTTCTCTCATTAATCTATTCTCCTCTGCACAAAATGACAAGACGGAAAAAATCACCTCAACAAAAAGAACAAGAGGTAGTACCGACTGCCAGGGACCTACTCAATACGGACATTAGTACGATGTCAGATCTAGAGTTCAGAATCATCACTTTAAAGATACTAGCTGGGCTTGAAAAAAACATGGAAGTTATTAGAGAAACCTTTCTGGAGAAGTAAAAGAACTAAAATCTAACCAAGTAGAAATCAAAAAGGCTATCAATGAGGTGCAATCAAATATGGGGGCGCTAACTGCTAGAATAAATGAGGCAGAAGAAAGAATCAGTGAGATAGAAGACCAAATGATGGAAAATAAAGAAGCTGAGAAAAAGAGAGATAAACAACTACTGGATCACGAGGGCAGAATTCGAGAGATAAACGATACCATAAGATGAAACAACATTAGAATAATTGGGATCCCAGAAGAAGAAGAAAGAGAGAGAGGGGCAGAAGGTATAATGGAGCAAATTATAGCAGAGAACTTCCCTAATTTGGGGAAGGAAACAGGCATCAAAATCCAGGAAGCACAGAGAACCCCTCTCAAAATCAAGAAAAATAGGTCAACACCCCGACATCTAATAGTAAAACTTACGAGTCTCAGAGACAAAGAGAAAATCCTGAAAGCAGCTCGGGAGAAGAGATATGTAACCTACAATGGTAGAAACATTAGATTGGCAACAGACTTATCCACAGAGACCTGGCAGGCCAGAAAGGACTGGCAGGACATATTCAGAGCACTAAATGAGAAAAATATGCAGCCAAGAATACTATATCCAGCTAGGCTGTCATTGAAAATTGAAGGAGAGATAAAAAGCTTCCAGGACAAACAAAAACTAAAGGAATTTGCAAACACGAAACCAGCCCTATAACAAATATTGAACAGGGGTCCTCTAAGCAAAGAGAGAGCCTAAAAGCAACATAGACCAGAAAGGAACACAAACAATATACAGTAACAGTCACTTTACAGGCAATACAATGGCACTGAATTCCTATCTTTCAATAGTTACCCTGAATGTAAATGGGCTAAATGCCCCAATCAAAAGACACAGGCTATCAGATTGGATTAAAAAACAAGACCCATCGATATGCTGTCTGCAAGAGACTCATTTTAGACCCAAAGACACCCCCAGATTGAAAGTGAGGGGGTGGAAAACCATTTACCATGCTAATGGACACCAAAAGAAAGCTGGGGTGGCAATCCTTATATTAGACAAATTAGATTTTAAACCGAAGACTGTAATAAGAGATGAGGAAGGACACTATATCCTACTTAAAGGGTCTATCCAACAAGAAGATCTAAGAATTGTAAATATCTATGCCCCTAACATGGGAGCAGCCAATTATATAAGGCAATTAATAACAAAAGCAAAGAAACACATCGACAACAATACAATAATAGTGGGGGACTTTAACACCCCCCTCACTGAAATGGACAGATCGTCTAAGCAAAAGATCAACAAGGAAATAAAGACTTTAAATGACACACTAGACCAAATGGACTTCACAGACATATTCAGAACATTCCATCCCAAAGCAACGGAATACACATTCTTCTCTAGTGCCCATGGAACATTCTCCAGAATCGATCACATCCTAGGTCATAAATCAGGTCTCAACCGGTACCAGAAGATTGGGATCATCCCCTGCCTATTTTCAGACCACAATGCTTTGAAACTAGAACTCAATCACAAGAGGAAAGTCGGAAAGAACTCAAATACATGGAGGCTAAAGAGCATCCTACTGAAGAATGAATGGGTCAACCAGGAAATTAAAGAAGAATTAAAAAAATTCATGGAAACCAATGAAAATGAAAACACAACTATTCAAAATCTTTGGGATACAGCAAAGGCAGTCCTAAGAGGAAAGTATATAGCAATACAAGCCTTTCTCAAGAAACAAGAAAGGTCTCAAGTACACAACCTAACCCTACACCTAAAGGAGCTGGAGAAAGAACAGCAAATAAAGCCTAAACCCAGCAGGAGAAGAGAAATCATAAAGATCAGAGCAGAAATCAATGAAATAGAAACCAAAAGAACAGTAGAACAGATCAACGAAACTAGGAGCTGGTTCTTTGAAAGAATTAACAAGATTGATAAGCCCCTGGCCAGACTTATCAAAAAGAAAAGAGAAATGACCCAAATCAACAAAATCATGAATGAAAGAGGAGAAATCACAACCAACACCAAAGAAATACAAACAATTATAAGAACATATTATGAGCAACTCTATGCCAGCAAATTAGATAACCTGGAAGTAATGGATGCATTCCTAGAGATGTATCAACTACCAAAACTGAACCAGGAAGAAATAGAACACCTGAACAGACCTATAACCACTAAGGAAATAGAAGCAGTCATCAAAAATCTCCCAAAACACAAAAGCCCAGGGCCAGATGGCTTCCCAGGGGAATTCTACCAAACATTTCAAGAAGAATTAATACCTATCCTTCTGAAACTGTTCCAAAAAATAGAAATGGAAGGAAAACTTCCAAACTCATTTTATGAGGCCAGCATTACCTTGATCCCAAAACCAGACAAAGACCCCATCAAAAAGGAGAATTACAGACCAATATCCCTGATGAACATGGATGCAAAAATTCTCACCAAAATACTACCCAATAGGATCCAACAGTACATTAAAAAGATTATTCACCACGACCAAGTCGGATTTATCCCTGGGCTGCAAGGTTGGTTCAACATCCGCAAATCAATCAACGTGATACAATACATTAACAAAAGAAAGAACAAGAATCATATGATCCTCTCAATAGATGTAGAAAAAGCATTTGACAAAGTACAGCATCCTTTCTTGATCAAAACTCTTCAGAGTATAGGCATAGAGGGTACATACCTCAATATCATAAAAGCCATCTATGAAAAACCCACAGCGAATATCATTCTCAATGGGGAAAAACTGAGAGCTTTCCCCCTAAGGTCAGGAACGCGGCAGGGATGTCCACTATCACCACTGCTATTCAACATAGTATTGGAAGTCCTAGCCACAGCAATCAGACAACAAAAAGAAATCAAAGGCATCCAAATTGGCAAAGAAGAAGTCAAACTCTCACTCTTTGCAGATGATATGATACTTTATGTGGAAAATCCCAAAGACTCCACCCCAAAACTGCTAGAACTCATACAGGAATTCAGTCAAGTGGCAGGATATAAAATCAATGCACAGAAGTCAGTGGCATTCCTATACACCAACAACAAGTCAGAAGAAAGAGAAATTAAGGAGTCGATCCCATTTACAATTGCACCCAAAACCATAAGATACCTAGGAATAAATCTAACCAAAGAGGCAAAGGATCTGTACTCAGAAAACTATAAAATACTCATGAAAGAAATTGAGGAAGACACAAAGAAATGGAAAAATGTTCCATGCTCATGGATTGGAAGAACAAATATTGTGAAGATGTCAATGCTACCTAGAGCAATCTACACATTCAATGCAATCCCCATCAAAATACCATCCACTTTCTTCAAAGAAATGGAACAAATAATCCTAAAATTTGTATGGAACCAGAAAAGACCCCGCATAGCCAGAGGAATGTTGAAAAAGAAAAGCAAAGCTGGCGGCATCACAATTCCGGACTTCCAGCTCTACTACAAAGCTGTCATCATCAAGACAGTATGGTACTGGCACAAAAACAGACACATAGATCAATGGAACAGAATAGAGAGCCCAGAAATGGACCCTCAACTCTATGGTCAACTAATCTTTGACAAAGCAGGAAAGAATGTCCAATGGAAAAAAGACAGTCTCTTCAACAAATGGTGTTGGGAAAATTGGACAGCCACATGCAGAAGAATGAAACTGGACCATTTCCTTACACCACACACAAAAATAGACTCCAAATGGTTGAAAGACCTCAATGTGAGACAGGAGTCCATCAAAATCCTAAAGGAGAACACAGGCAGCAACCTCTTCGACCTCAGCCGCAGCAACTTCTTCCTAGAAACATCGCCAAAGGCAAGGGAAGCAAGGGCAAAAATGAACTCTTGGGACTTCATCAAGATAAAAAGCTTTTGCAAAGCAAAGGAAACAGTCAACAAAACCAAAAGACAACTGACAGAATGGGAGAAGATATTTGCAAATGACATATCAGATAAAGGGCTAGTATCCAAAATCTATAAAGAACTCATCAAACTCAACACCAAAAGAACAAAGAATCCAATCAAGAAATGGGCAGAAGACATGAACAGACATTTCTCCAAAGAAGACATCCAAATGGCCAACAGACACATGAAAAAGTGTTCAATATCGCTCGGCATCAGGGAAATCCAAATCAAAACCTCAATGAGATACCACCTCACACCAGTCAGAATGGCTAAAATTAAAAAGTCAGGAAATGACAGATGTTGGCGGGGATGCGGAGAAAGGGGAACCCTCCTACACTGTTGGTGGGAATGCAAGCTGGTGCAGCCACTCTGGAAAACAGTATGGAGGTTCCTCAAAAAGCTGAAAATAGAGCTACCATATGATCCAGCAATTGCACTCCTGGGTATTTACCCCAAAGATACAAAAGTAGGGACCCAAAAGGGTACGTGCACCCCGATGTTTATAGCAGCAATGTCCACAATAGCCAAACTGTGGAAAGAGCCAAGATGTCCATCAACAGATGAATGGATAAAGAAGATGTGGTATATATATACAATGGAATATTATGCAGCCATCAAAAGGAATAAGATCTTGCCATTTGCAATGACGTGGATGGAACTGGAGGGTATTATGCTGAGCGAAATAAGTCAAACAGAGAAAGACATGTATCATATGACCTCACTGATATGAGGAATTCTTAATCTCAGGAAACAAACTGAGGGTTGCTGGAGTGGGGGGTGGGGTGGGAGGGATGGGGTGACTGGGTGTTGGACACTGGGGAGGGTATGTGTTCTGGTAAGCGCTGTGAATTGTGCAAGACTGTTGAATCTCAGATCTGTACCTCTGAAACAAATAATGCAATATATGTTAAGAAAGAAAAAAAGAAGAAGAAGAATGTAGCAGGAGGGGAAGAATGAAGGGGGGGAAATCGGAGGGGGAGAAGAACCATGAGAGACAATGGACTCTGAAAAACAAACTGAGGGTTCTAGAGGGGAGGGGGTTGGGAGGATGGGTTAGCCTGGTGATGGGTATTGAGGAGGGCACGTTCTGCATGGAGCACTGGGTGTTATGCACAAACAATGAATCATGGAACACTATATCTAAAACTAATGATGTAATGTATGGGGATTAACATAACAATAAAAAAATTTAAAAAAATATATATTTTCTAGAAGAACTTGTAGTTCTACTCACTGAGTAGGCTTTGTAGGGGGAAACAAGAGTTCAGTTTTATGGATGGTAACTTTAAGATGGTTATTATAGGCCCAAGTAGTGATGTACGGTACCTGGTTCCATATATGAGTAGTTAATTCAGGGCAGTGGTAGAGCTAGATGGGATCATCCAGTGAAGATGTGCACCTGAAAGGAGAAATATTTCATTGGCAAAAGCCTGGGACACTCCAACAATCGGAAGGTAAAGCAGTAAAAAGCAGATGTCAGCAGAAGAGACCAAAAAGGAGCGGCCAAAATTTCAGGAAAAAACAAAACAAAACAAAACAAAAAACATGAGGATATGATATCCTGGTAGCTGAGATTTTAAAAAAAAGTTTTTTTTTAAAAATTTATTTATCTCTTTGTTTTAATGTAGGGAGTGATCGACTGCCTCTAAATACTACTGAAGAGTTGACTAAGGTAAGAGCATTGGAATTTCACAATGTGAAGGTTACTGTTGACTTGCCATGAGCTGTTTTTGTCCAGTGATAAAGATAAACTCCTGATTGAGAAAATGAGAGCTGAAAAATTAGAATTAGCAAATATAGATTAGTCTTCAGTGAGTTTAGCTTTCAATAATAGCAAACAATAGCAGAGAAATGGCATAGGAGCCAAAGAGCGATTTGATGTTGATAAATGCTTTTCCAAATTTGTAGTCTGGTTAGAATGACCCACTAGAGAGAGAAAATTGGTGCTGTAGGAAAAGAAGAAAAATATTCCCAGAGAAGAACTGAGTCACTGAATGGGCAAAAGTGGATGGGATTTATTGTAGTTTTTTAGCTTGGGCTGCCATAACAAAACGCCATAGGCTAGGTGGCTTAAAAAACCGAAATTTATCTTCTCACAGTTCTGGTAATTGCAGATCAGGATGGCATATGGTAGGTTTCTGGTGAGAGTTGTTTTGTTTTGTTTTTTTTCTAGTTTACAGACAGTGACCTTCTCACTGTGCTCTTCATGACTAGAGAGAGGGGGAGGGGAGGGAGAGAGACAAAAAAGAGGGAGGTAGGGAGAAGAGAAAGGGAGGTCAATCTCCAGTGTCTCTTCTTATAATGGCACTAATTCCATCATGAGGACCCCCCCCCATGACCTCATTTCACCAAATTGCCTTCCAAAAGCTCCATTCCTAAATATCATATGAGTGGGGGTTAGAATTTCCACATACGAATTTTGGGGAACACAATTCAGTCCAAAGTGTCATTGATAGAAGCATAGGCATATTTTGGGGGGATATATGCCCTTAGGTTGGCAGATCCAGTAAAATATTTTATTTTTCTTATAAATGTGGTTATGTATTTTTATTTTGATGTATTTCTAAGCCATTTTTATTTCCTTCCCTTTGCCCAGAAAACTCAAGGTGTGTGTGTGTCTATGAATAGTTATATTTATATTTATACTTTTATTAACATAGAATACTGCTGAAATAAGAAAAATCCATTAACAGAGATCGGATCCACTGCATTTATTTCCTTATTATCTGTCTTACTCATAATTCTGTGAATTCTAAAAGTTCATTAACATATATACTTATATATACATATTATATATACAGGCATTACATATATTGTAGAGGAATACAAAGTAGAAAAAATGTGGAAGAGAGAAAGAAACAGAGATTGAAGCTTCTGCCATGCTTCCTAACACAATAGTCCTTGGTATATAGTATGCATTCAATAAATAATTCTAAAAATTAATAATAATGCCTAAATAGAGATTGAAATTAGTATGCTGTTTTGTAAGCACTTTTCAGAGCTTCTATTGAATGTGAAGCATTAATCTGTTATACATTTCTTTGAAATCAAGTTTAATGTATTTCATACATTTATAGTATAGAACTTTAATTTGAAGTGCAAAATTTCAACAAAATACCTTTCTTCCGCTTTACAAATTACGCTATGTTTCAACCACTAGATCCTACATCTCATATCTTTTGGCACTGAATTAAAAGAAGGAAAAGAGGAGGAAAAATAGACTACTAATCAGAAAAAGCAGGGCCACAGCAACCACCTTGTTAGTGTCAAATTTTAATTTTCTCATTTGCAAGGAATTTCAACTGCATCAGTAGATGGGTTCTTCATGCACATGCCTCTTCTGGCTTTGAAATGCTGTTCCAAGGGGCTCACAAAATAATCAGCCCCTTTGAAATCATTTGGCTAGAGCTAAGTAAGTCCTAGTTCCAATTATATTAATGAAGCAGTAAAGGGAACTGCTCATTTGGGAGCTGCACTAAAGCGTTCAATTGTTGCTTGTACAGCAGTCTGCAAGATATCCATGTCAGTATCTTAGAATTCTATAGATAAAACAATTTGTCTCGGTTAGTCTTTATATGTAATAAGATGCCTAGGGTTAATAAATCTGTATGATTTTATTAGTTTATCAATGAAATTCAAATTTATGTATTTAATGATTGTCCAAAGCCCATCAAAATAGAGAATTTATGAATTATAATATGCGGACCACTGTAGCCTTGTTGAATTATGAAGTTTTATATGAGTCTAATGACATTCACGGTGGTTGATGTGAATTAGCTTTGGGTTGTACTTCTGTAACCCACCACATCCTCCCTTCATTCTTCTGTATATCGTCTATTGTCAGCTATTTTGGCCATTGTGCTTGTCTTATCTGAAAGAGAGGGATTAGTTGCTTGCTGAAAGATTTTATTACTGATCTGATTTTAAAGATGAAATTAAATATAGGAAGTTTAATTATTTCTCATGAACTATGCGAAAGCTGATCACTCCATTACATCTCTCTAGGCCTAGTGGTCAGAGTTAATCTCATTCTTTCCCACATTCATATTTCACAACTTTTTCTCTAGTATGTTATTTCAACATTATGGAGGATTTCTTTTTTGGGTGAGTTATTAGGGAAACGTATGTCTTCTTCATTAAAGTGATCTTCAGGGGCATAGAAGACTACCTTTCACTTCAACTAACTGTTCAACTCAGTGTTCTCCATGGGACATCATCATGATGGCTCTGATTGATCACTGTACTACAGTAAATTACTGAAAGTTCTATGAACGAGATAGAGCACGGTACTTATACCACTCCACTATATCTAACAAGTATAGATCTTATATTTTCTATATTATACCACCCTAAAAATTCATTTAATGCTTGACCCTTTCTGGTTAAAAATCAAATTTTTTCCAGCAAGTTCTATATATATATATATGTGTGTGTGCATGTATACATACACATATAGTTTATATATATTATATATATATATATATATATATATAGAATTCTAATATATTGACATGGTTATCTTGCAGGCTGCCAGATATATATATATGTATTCCAAATACAAAGTGATGATCAGCTAATTCACATATGTCTGTGAATTCCTGCCTCCTCTTTTTCATTTGTTTCCATTGTAAGAGCATTGCAATAAAAGAAGGAAGCAGAACAAATCCGGGAGACTTTAGACTACAAAGATCAATAGGTTGTATGTTGTCATATATATACAGAAGCAATGAAACATGGATCTAAAGATAAATGATCACTTGTTAGGTCCTTATAAATCAAAAAGAAAGAAAATACAAGAATATTTAAGTTAAATAATAATTTGCTCAGAAATAGGTATTTAAAAGGTATTACCTTTAATTTTGATGTGGTGGGAATTATGCCTTCAATACACCTGAATTCTATACACACACACACACACACATACCTACATTAATTTTATATATACATATATAAACATGTTCAATTTAGGACGTTCATAAAATACTGGAAAGTTTAACACTCACTCAAAATAACCATAACCAACCCATAATGTTACCACCACAGGAAACATCATTAACAAATTTGAGGTATTTTGAATTTTTTGCAGATCTGACTCTCTGTAAATGGTGCTGAGTATGACCTTTGGAATCTGTCCAGCTCTTATACTTATTGACTGTGTTATATTGGATGAGTTATTTAACCACTGAATATTTAAGACTGAAATTTTATCGGAAAAATGAAGAAGGTAAATGTAATATGTGCTAATCAAAATGTGTGAAACTTTAGCTGTTGTAGCTCTGATACCAAAGGTGGGGATGATAACAAAGATGATGATGATGATGATGAATTCTGCCCCAAAGTAGCAAAATTGGAAAAAAAACTCATAAACCAACAAAATTATTCCTATAGGCATAAATCAAATGCATATCTATATAATAACTTTTATTTAGTTGAAGACTTTGGAAATGAGTTACAATAAATTAAAATATACTGGCAAGTGGGGTTAAGCTAAATAAATAAATAAATAAAATAAAATGTTGGAAAGAAATCCTAGGATTGCTCTTCTGAAAGCCTAAGACATTTGGACATGAAATTCATCTTGTATTCTACTGCTCCTTTTCTGTTCTTATAAGTACAGTGGATTCCCTCTTCACTAGGAAAAACCTGCTAAAGGTTTTAGTTGTATTTATTGCTTGGCCAGAAATAGTCTAAGGTCTACATTTAATGTGGGAAGCAGGATAACCAAATCTAGGCCAGTGTTGTTGGTGAAAGAAGGAGAAGACAAAGAAGAAGGGGAAGAAAGAAGAGATGGTAAAGAAAATGGGTTTGGGGGAAGGAGAGAAAGGGAGATAGAAAGTATGTTGGGAAGAAAAGGGGAAGAGATAATAATAAAAAGGCAGTAATAGGGGCACTTGGGTGGCTCAGTCGTTAAGTGTCTGCCTTCGGGTCAGGTCATGAACCCAGAATCCAGCCCCACATTGGGCTCCCTGCTCAGCGGGAAGCCTGCTTCTCCCTCTCCCACTCCCCCTGCTTGTGTTCCCTCTCTCGCTGTGTCTCTGTCAAATAAATAAATAAAATCTTAAAAAAAAGAAAAAAAGGCAGTAATAATTTTGTATATGAAAGAGCTTTACATCTTCAATATCCAATTAATATTTGATTAACAAGAATCAATTTCTTAAAAAAATTCTCTTATGCAAGTGGATATTTATGTACACATGACTTAAAGCAGCATTCTGGAGTGCAGTGGTTTTCACACTGTATTCCACAAAATTCTATCACTGCAGATGTACAACATGACTTCACATGGTAGGTTTAGGGGTTGCTATGAAAATCTGAATGAGAGTAGGTTCTTTATTACCACTCTAAGGTGCAGAAGTTTGTTAATTCCTTTGTAGATATTCAACTTGAAAAAAAAAAAAAAACGGTGGAGAGGAAAAAAATTGAAAATCCTGGAAAGAAGGAAAATTAGAATTTTTAAAGAAATATAAAAGCTCCTCATTTTTAAAAACCATAGCATCATTGAAGCCATATAATATATGATTTGGCCCCCTTGCATGTGGTATTGACATAAGTTGAATAAGGTATAATAAGTTGAATAAGGTATAATACTCACTTTTGTGGAGACAGAATATGAATCCATATGCTATCAGGTAACCCCTTTTCCAGAGATGTGTATTTTAAAAAACTATCATGCATAGTTACTATTGCTATATATGTACGTTTCAAAAAGTGTCTTGAATGTAAAAGGATGTGAGAATTTTTTTCATAGCCAATTAGTTGTACTGCCTACCAAAATCAAACAAACAAACAAACAAACAAACAAACAAACGTAAGTCCCAGTTCTTAAAAAAGTATGCAGCTGGGCATGCTGGCCCAGTATTAACCTCAGGGAACTCACCTCCCTTCAGTGTTTCAGAGATTCACCAATTCCAGCACTGATATTAAACTGCCTGACTTTCTGCCAGGGCATTGTGTTTTCTCATGCCTCCAAAACATGCAGAAGTATTTCTCTGTAATTAGAATGCTACCTTCCTAAGAAAGCAACTTTCTAGATGCAGCTTGAATTAATGCCCCAGACTGAGTTATACACTTTTTCCTTTGTGTTTTATTAGTATCCTCATAATAGTTGTATAACTAGTCACATTTTAATATAATGACCTGATAACTATAAGAGACTACTGTCTTTATCTTAGTATTTTTTCTGTGAAGACACTTGGCACTTATTACACAACATTTATGTTTTTGTGTGACCCCTGATACTCTCAGCTTTAATATAACTTTTTATATAATTTATTTTATCCACTAGATTGAGCTCAGAAAGGGGGATAATTTAGTTATACCTAGGGAGGTTTGGGATCCTATATTCCTGCACTGTATTTGAAGATGTATTTCAAAGTAATTACAGTACTCTAAGATTCCATGGGTGAGTGAGTACATTCTGAAATTATTAATGTAACACTCTAAGTCCTAAACTGTTCCCAACACATAGGTTTTATCACAGAAAGGAGTTTGCAAAGTGTGATTGTTTAGTTTTATGTGTCAACATGGCTGGGCTACAGTATCCAGCTATTTAAATCAAGCACTAATCTAGGTGCTGCTGTGAAAGCATTTTGTAGCTGTAGTTAACATCTACAATCAGTTGATTTTAAGTAGTTTAACCTTCATAACGTGGGTGGACTTTTTCGAATCAGTTGAAAGGCCTTTAGAGCAAAAACTAGAGAGGTTTTTCAAAGAAGAAATTCTGCCTCAAGACTGCAGGCACAAATCCTGTCTTGCTTTCAAATCATGCAGTTCTAATCTTCATGCTTGCCCTCCGCAGATTTTGAACTTGCTTGCCCCCACAATCACATTGAAGTCCCCACAATCACAATGCTTGCCCCCACAATCACATTGAACCAATTTAAGTGAAACACACACACACAGACACACACACACACACACACAGAGTTGACCCTTGAACAACAGGGGTTTAAACTAGATGGGTCCACTTATATAAAGATTTTCAATAACTATGGTACTATAATGTAAATGTATTTTCTCATCCTGCTTTTCTTAATAACATTTACTTTTTCTGGCTTATTTTAAGAATACAGTATATAATACATAAAAAATACGTGTTAATCAACTTTATGCTATTGGTAAGGCTTCTGGTCAAGAGTAGGCTATTGGTAGTTATGTTTTGGGGCAGTCCAAAGTTATATATAGGTTTTTGACTGTTAGAACCCCTAACCCCCACACTGTTCAAGTATCAACTGTATGTTGTATGTGTATGCATGTGTGTGTGTGTGTATATATATATATATTTGGGGTTTTTTTGCCCTCTCTGGAGAACCCTGATACACACAGAATAATGAGTTACAAAGAATAAAACAAACAAACAAACAAAAAACAGGTAGCATAATAAATGTTAATGTTTTCAGCTTCAGTACAAAGTGAAAAAAATGTAAAATTAATGGTCTGATAATAGCACTAAATACTCAAGATACAGACTTTTAAGACCATGCTTTGGTTGAGTCCATGTGATGCTTATATATCAAAAATGTAAATGTGCAATCAGATAACAAATGACCACCTTATATTCACATTAAGCAAGAAAACAAAGAACATAAAGCAAACATAACATTTCTTACTTTTAAACCTTGCAGTATTTAGGCTGCTAGATGTAGTATCTGGTAGTAATAATTTAACACATTGCACTAAGCTTACATTTAGATGTCAAGAAGTAAGCCGTCCAAATGAAATGCAGAAAAAACCATTATTATGCTCTAAAATATGTAAAGGAACAATATAGCATGTTCTTTTAACTGTTTATTACACCAGAACCTCTTGGTTTCTTTTCTCAAAGGAGACAGAAAGGGAGGGATGGAGGAGGAGAAGGGGAAGGGGGAGAAAGGGGAGGAAGAGGTGCAGGATGGGGAGGAGAAAAGGAAGAGGGGGAAGAAGGGGAGGAGGAGAGAAATGTATTTTTATTTTATTTTATTTTATTTTAAAGATTTTATTTATTCATTTGACAGAGAGAGAGAGACAGCGAGAGAGGGAACACAAGCAGGGGGAGTGGGAGAGGGAGAAGCAGGCTTCCTGTGGAGCAGGGAGCCCGATGCGGGGCTGGATCCCAGGACCCTGGGATCATGACCTGAGCGGAAGGCAGACGCTTAATGACTGAGCCACCCAGGCACCCCTTTTTATTTTATTAATAGAGAGACTATTTTTAATATTTAAGTGTCCTTGGGGACTGCATCATGTATTTATAAAAAAATTTACATTTTCCCACCCACTTTTGACAGTTATCATGTATTTCTATTTTTTTAATTCACATTGCATTCCCAAAACTGTATTGCATTTCTATGATTGTTTCTGACAGACCCTGGCCTGTTACTCAATTATCTGCACATAACTGATGACTTTCACACAAATGCTAAACCTCAAAGATTCGAAAACAAATCCTGGCCAAGGTATGAAATGTGTCAGAATTCTTAGCCTCATGGTAGGTTTACTTCAGATTTGGAATGGGGAGTATTTGTGTAGAGAGCCCTGTGAGTGCCCATGGTGCTCAGTCATTAGCCTGTTCCTATTCTTTACCATACTGACCCAAACCAAAAAACTAGGCTTCTGCCAACTTTTTCTGCATCTAGTTTTAGTTTTTCGCTAGGTGGAAATTCCTGTCAGAACCTCAGATCCTGGAAATAGTGTCCTTGGTGAGTAATACATTACCTACCAACCTAAATAAACACTTTCTCTAGGAAACTGTATTTTCTCCCCATTTCCCCGATAAACTGACCTTCTCCATGCTTTCAGTGGATGAATTTTTTAGACTCTTTGGGTAGCTAACTATATTCTTCAAGAATCTGAGAAACTAACAACTTAGCCCAACCAATCCTATCTAGTATCATCTTTCTTATTCCTCCCCACATCTTGGTGTTAGGGCCCTAGCATGCCTGAAACCTAAATCAAACTGAATAATAAAAGTATGCTTTCAATTACTTCAGAGATTGTAAACATAATAGAATATACACTATGAAGTTAAAATTATATAGACAAAAATGATAGTTTCAACAAAGACTTCCTATTCCTCTAAAGTTCGTAACTGTGCATTACTTAACTAACTAGAATATTTATCTTCAAGGTTAGTATCTATTGAATATAGACTTAAATAACTATCACTTATATCACTTATATCACTAGTAATAAAAACCTAGTAAAACGCCAATATTGTGTGAAAAAGACCCTGCAAAAATGGATTGTTTTAAAACACAAGAAAATTATATAATGTCAGGTTCATTGTTTCCAAGGAACTTATAAGTGAGGAAACAGAATAGTCAATGTGAAAGACTATATAGCCAGTTTTGGCACAAAAACAGACACATAGATCAATGGAACAGAATAGAGAGCCCAGAAATGGACCCTCAACTCTATGGTCAACTAATCTTCGACAAAGCAGGAAAGAACGTCCAATGGAAAAAAGACAGTCTCTTCAACAAATGGTGTTGGGAAAATTGGACAGCCACATGCAGAAGAATGAAACTGGACCATTTCCTTACACCATATACAAAAATAGACTCAAAATGGATGAAAGACCTAAATATGAGACAGGAATCCATCAAAATCCTTGAGGAGAACAAAGGCAGCAACCTCTTCAACCTTGACTGCAGCAACTGCTTCCTAGACACATCACCAAAGGCAAGGGAAGCAAGGACAAAAATGAACTCTTGGGACTTCATCAAGATAAAAAGCTTTTGCACAGCAAAAGAAACAGTCAACAAAACCAAAAACAACTGACAGAATGGGAGAAGATATTTGTAAATGACATATCAGATAAAGGGCTAGTATCCAAAATCTATAAAGAACTTACCAAACTCAACACCCAGAGAACAAATAATCCAATCAAGAAATGGGCAGAAGACATGAACAGACATTTCTCCAAAGAAGACATCCAAATGGCCAACAGACACATGAAAAAGTGCTCAACATCGCTCGGCATCAGGGAAATCCAAATCAAAACCTCAATGAGATAGCACCTCACACCAGTCAGAAGGGCTAAAATTAACAAGTCAGGAAATGACAGATGTTGGCGAGGATGCAGAGAAAGGGGAACCCTCTTACACTGTTGGTGGGAATGCAAGCTGGTGCAGCCACTCTGGAAAACAGTATGGAGGTTCCTCAAAAAGTTGAAAATAGAGCTACCCTATGACCCAGCAATTGCACTACTGGGTATTTACCCCAAAGATATAAATGTAGTGATCCGAAGGGGCATGTGCACCCCAATGTTTATAGCAGCAATATCCACAATAGCCAAACTACAGAAAGAGCTTATATGTCCATCAACAGATGAATGGATAAAGAAAATGTGGTATATATACACAATGGAATATTATGCAGCCAACAAAAAAAATGAAATTTTACCATTTGCAATGACGTGGATAGAACTAGAGGGTATTATGCTAAGCAAAATAACTCAGTCAGAGAAAGAGAATTATCATATGATCTCACTCATATGAGGAATTTGAGAAACAAGACAGGGGATCATAGGGGAAGGGAGGGAAAAATGAAACAAGATGAAACCAGAGGGGGAGACAAACCATAAGAGACTCTTAATCTCAGGAAACAAACTGAGGGTTGCTGGAGTGGAAGGGGGTGGGAGGGATGGGGTGGCTGGGTGATGGACACTGGGGAGGGTATGTGCTATGGTGAGCGCTGTGAACTGTGTAAGACTGATAAATCACAGACCCATACCCCTGAAACAAATAATACATTATATATTTAAAAAATTTAAAGAAAAGAATATATAGCCAGTTTCGAAGACAGTTTTGTACATACAATGAGTAATCCATAAGAACAAGAATTTCTCTACATCTCTAACTAACTAGTTTTCCTCAATTTTTACACTTCTGTCAAAGTATGTGGAAGGTAAATGCAATATTCATGATTTTCTAAACCAGCTACTTTATTTTACAGATGGACAGAAAGCCATCAATTAGAGATTATACTTTTTGAAAAGTTTTAAAATACAATGTCTGGTTAAAACCTTTGTGCCAGATGAATTTCCTACCTTGGCATAAATCAACATCTATGGCCACCTTATACTCTGTCAACCACTCAGCACAGTTAGGTGTTTATTAACATTTACAATGAATATAAATGAGTAAATAACCTTTGCTAGGCAAGAAACACCATGATGAACAGTAGTGAATAGTTCGTAATTTTCTTCACGGACTTCACTGCACTTCATCTTTTTATGATTAGATTGGGCTTATTATTATAAGACAGCACATGAACAAACAAATTATAAATTACAGATTTGAGATATGTGTTTTACACACTCCATAGTCAGCTTTCTCTTTTTCCTCATGGAATCCTATACAAGGAAAAGGCTTGTACAGAATGTAGGGTCCTACTCATATGCTTTGTATTCATTAGGATATTGGTTTGCTTTCTTCACCAGAGGCTAAACAGAAATCTGAGCTGGTAAGGCAGTCCAGAAAGATAACAATGTCCTGCAAGGTCCCACAAAGGCTCAGGCTCCTCTCTCTTAACTACAGGGTGTCCAGCACTCATAGTAGGTACTCAATAAATATTTTGAGTGAGTGAATGAATGCTTGAATGAATGATATAATCTATGTGCTTGCTCTTCCTCTCAAATAAACCCTCTCTCCTACACACACACACATACATACATACACACACACACAGTGGTAAAACAGGACAGACTTTAATTTAAACAAAGACTACCAAGCTCTGGCAGTGCTATAACACAATAAACGGATGATATGTTTATTTCACCCAACACTTAGTTTCATTAGGTAAATAGCTGCATATGCTAGAACTTCTAGTGTCTGCGAGTCTCTGTTTTCCTAGAATACACTACGGGATGTAATTCTTGTTGTAGATGACATGACCCATATCTATCTACTTGTTAAGGCATATGCTTTCAAAAGAAAGGATTTTATAAAATGCCTTTTATCAGGATCAAGGATGTACACAATCCGTTTTTCTTCAGATATAAGCAGGGAAATACAGAAATAATAGGAATTGGCTAGTCAGTTTTTGAAAAAAAAAAAAAAGTTACCATCTCTGAATCACTACACCAATAGTAATGTTTCAATTTTTATAGATATGATACTCCTTTAAATATGGACATCATAGGGGTGCCTGGGTGGCACAGTTGGTTAAGTGTCCAATTCTTGGTTTCAGCTTAGGTCATGATCTCAGGGTTGTAAGGTCGAGCCCCGCGATGTGCTCTGTGTTCAGCGTGGGGTCTGCTTGAGATTCTCTTTCCCTCTCCCTCTGCCCTTCCCCCCCCACCGCCAATAAATAAATCTTAAAGAAAATGGACATGATACTCCATACTATTGTGGCTTTCTTATCATATATATAAATCATGTTTATACCTCTTACATGTATTTATATTACACATAAACTATGTTTATACTTCTTATAATATATAAAAGTATTAAGGTAGGATACCTGCAGACAACTCAAAAATACAAAATATAAAAATATTTTTTGAGATAGGAACATCTTATTAAATCAAAGGCCTTCATCTCCAACATCTTATAGGAAAAGAGATTTTATATAAATTTTACAGGTTTCCAGAATGCTAAATAATGAATTTCCTAATCAATTTTTCCTGATGAGTTTTGGGTTTAACTACAGAAGATCTACAATCTTTATTTCTAATATGACTTTGGATAAAGTCCATTAGCAGTAATTTAGTAAACAAAGAAAGAATCTCTATGGATTCAGAATATGTTAAAGTAGGCACTCAATGATGCTCCTCAAATTAAATGCAAATTATTACATACATTAATTGCCAAATAACTCTAAGAGTTATGTCAGAAATCTCCTGAGAAATATTAAGGTTTAAATTTTACTAAAGTCATCAGGTTATAGGAAAGGGTCATGTTTAAGGAAATACTGTGCATAATTACAACAATTATTTTCAGAGAAATTTGATACTCTAAACAGGTATGATAAAAATTATAATTCTTTCTCTTTTATTCATTATTAATGCTTTAAATCAGTGGTTCTTGATGAGGGGTAATTTTGTCCTCCCCCCGCTTCCCACTAAGGAGACATTTGGCCATGTCTTAGAGATATTTTGTCATGACTCGAGAATTGCTACTGACATCTAGTGGGCAATACAATGGCACTAAATTCATATCTTTCAATAGTTACCCTGAATGTAAATGGGCTAAATGGCCCAATGAAAAGACACAGGCTATCAGATTGGATTAAAAAACAAGATCCATCAATATGCTGTCTGCAAGAGACTCATTTTAGACCCAAAGACACTCCCAGATTGAAAGTGAGGGGGTGGAAAACCATTTACCATGCTAACGGACACCAAAAGAAAGCTGGGGTGGCAATCCTTATATCAGACAAATTAGATTTTAAACCAAAGACTGTAATAAGAGATGATGAAGGACACTATATCCTATTTAAAGGGTCTATCCGACAAGAAGATCTAACAATTGTAAATATCTATGCCCCTAACATGGGAGCAGCCAATTATATAAGGCAATTAATAACAAAAGAAAAGAAACACATCAACAACATTACAATAATAGTGGGGGACTTTAACACGCCCCCCTCACTGAAATGGACAGATCATCTAAGCAAAAGCTCAACAAGGAAATAAAGACTTTAAATGACACACTGGAACAAATGGACTTCACAGATATATTCAGAACTTTCCATTCAAAGCAACAGAATACACATTCTTCTCTAGTGCCCACAGAACGTTCTCCCAAATAGATCACATCCTAGGTCACAAATCGGGTCCCAACCGGTACCAAAAGATTGGGATCATTCCCTGCCTATTTTCAGACCACAATGCTTTGAAATTAGAATTCAATCACAAGAGGAAAGTCGAAAGAACTCAAATACATGGAGGCTAAAGAGTATCCTACTAAAGAATGGATGGGTCAACCAGGAAATTAAAGAAGAATTAAAATAATTCATGGAAACAAATGAAAATGAAAACACAACAGTTCAAAACCTTTGGGATGCAGCAAAGGCGGTCCTAAGAGGAAAGTATATAGCGATACAAGCCCTTCTCAAGAAACAAGAATGGTATCAAATATACAACCTAACTCTACACCTAAAGGAGCTGGAGAAAGAACAGCAAATAAAGCCTAAACCCAGCAGGAGAAGAGAAATAATAAAGATCAGAGCAGAAATCAATGAAACAGAAACCAAAAGAACAGTAGAACAGATCAACGAAACTATGAGCTGGTTCTCTGAAAGAATTAATAAGATTGATAAACCCCTGGCCAGACTTATCAAAAAGAAAAGAGAAATGACCCAAATAAATAAAATCACGAATGAAAGGGGAGAGATCACAACCAACACCAAAGAAATACAAACAATTATAAGAACATACTATGAGCAACTACATGCCAGCAAATTAGATAATCTGGAAGAAATGGATGCATTCCTAGAGATGTACAATCCACCAAAACTGAACCAGGAAGAAATAGAAAACCTAAACAGACCCATAACCACTAAGGAAATGGAAGCAGTCATCAAAAAGCTCCCAACAAACAAGCACCCAGGGCCAGATGGCTTCCCAGGGGAATTCTACCAAACATTTAAAGAAGAATTAATACCTATTCTTCTGAAACTCTTCCAAAAAATAGAAATGGAAGGAAAACATCCAAACTCATTTTATGAGGCCACCATTACCTTGATCCCAAAACCAGACAAAACCCCATCAAAAGGGAGAATTACAGACCAATATCCCTGATGAACATGGATGCAAAAATTCTCACCAAAATACTAGCCAATAGGATTCAACAGTACATTAAAAGGATTATTCACAACGACCAAGTGGGATTTATCCCTGGGCTGTAAGTTTGGTTCAACATCGCAAATCAATCAATTGCAATACATTAATAAAAGAAAGAACAAGAAACATATAATCCTCTCAATAGATTCAGAGAAAGCATTTGACAAAGTACAGCAGCCTTTCTTGATCAAATCTCTTCAGAGTATAGGGATAGATGGTCCATACCTCAATATCATAAAAGCCATCTATGAAAAACCTACAGCGAATATCATTCCCAATGGGGAAAAATTAAGAGCTTTCCCCCTAAGGTCACGAACACAGGAGGGATGTCCACTAACATCACTGCTATTCAACATAGTACTAGAAGTCCTAGCCACAGCAATCAGACAACAAAAAGAAACAAAAGGCATCCAAATTGGCAAAGAAGTCAAATTCTCACTCTTTGCAGATGATATGATACTTTATGTGGAAAACCCAAAAGACTCCACCCTAAAACTGCTAGAACTCATACAGGAATTCAGTAAAGTGGCAGGATATAAAATCAATGCACAGAAATCACTGGCATTGCTATACACCAACAACAAGACAGAAGAAAGAGAAATTAAGGAGTCGATCCCATTTACAATTGCACCCAAAACTATAAGATACCTAGAATAAATCTAACCAAAGAGGCAAAGGATCTGTACTCAGAAAACTATAAAATACTCATGAAAGAAGTTGAGGAAGACACAAAGAAATGGAAAAACGTTCCATGCTCATGGATTGGAAGAACAAATATTGTGAAGATGTCAATGCTACCTAGAGCAATCTACACATTCAATGCAATCCCTATCAAAACACCATCCACTTTTTTCAAAGAAATGGAACAAAGAATCCTAAAATCTGTATGGAACCAGAAAAGACCCCGAATAACCCGAGGAATGTTGAAAAAGAAAAGCAAAGCTGGCGGCATCACAATTCCAGACTTCCAGCTCTATTACAAAGCTGTCATCATCAAGACAGTATGGTACTGGCACAAAAACAGACACATAGATCAGTGGAACAGAATAGAGAGCCCAGAAATGGACCCTCAACTCTATGGTCAACTCTTCTTTGACAAAGCAGGAAAGAATGTCCAATGGAAACAAGACAGTCTCTTCAACAAATGGTGTTGGGAAAATTGGACAGCCACATGCAGAAGAATGAAACTGGATGATTTCCTTACACCACACACACAAATAGACTCAAAATGGATGAAAGACCTAAATATGAGACAGGAGTCCATCAAAATCCTAGAGGAGAACACAGGCAGCAACCTCTTCAACCTCAGCCGCAGCAACTTCTTCCTAGAAACATCGCCAAAGGCAAGGGAAGCAAGGGCAAAAATGAACTCTTGGGACTTCATCGAGATAAAAAGCTTTTGCACAGCAAAAGAAACAGTCAACAAAACCAAAAACAACCGACAGAATGGGAGAAGATATTTGCAAATGACATATCAGATAAAGGGCTAGTATCCAAAATCTATAAAGAACTTACCAAACTCAACACCCAAAGAACAAATGATCCAATCAAGAAATGGGCAGAAGACATGAACAGACATTTCTCCAAAGAAGACATCCAAATGGCCAACAGACACATGAAAAAGTGCTCAACATCGTTCAGCATCAGGGAAATCCAAATCCAAAACCTCAATGAGCTAGCACCTCACACCAGTCAGAATGGCTAAAATTAACAAGTCAGGAAACAACAGATGTTGGCAAGGATGCGGATAAAGGGGAGCCCTCCTACACTGTTGGTGGGAATGCAAGCTGGTGCAGCCACTCTGGAAAACAGTATGGGGGTTCCTCAAAATGTTGAAAATAGAGCTACCATACAACCCAGCAATTACACTACTGGGTATTTACCCCAAAGATACAAATATAGGGATCCGAAGGGGTACATGTACCCCAATGTTTATAGCAGCAATATCCACGATAGCCAAACTATGGAAAGAGCCAAGATGTCCATCAACAGATAAGTGGATAAAGAAGAAGTGGTATATATATACAATGGAATATTATGCAGCCATCAAAAAAACCTGAAATCTTGCCATTTGCGATGACGTGGATGGAACTGGAGGGTATTATGCTGAGTGAAATAAGTCAATCAGAGAAAAACATGTATCATATGACCTCACTGATATGAAGAATTCTTAATCTCAGGAAACAAACTGAGGGTTGCTGGAGTGGTGGGGGGTGGGAGGGATGGAGTGGCTGGGTGATAGACATTGGGGAGGGTATGTGCTATGGTGAGCGCTGTGAATTGTGTAAGACTGTTGAATCACTGACCTGTACGTCTGAAACAAATAATACGTTATATGTTAAAAAAAAAAAAAAGAAGAAGAAGAAGAAGATAGTAGGAAGGGAAAAATGAAGGGAAGGAAATCGGAGGGGGAGACAAACCATGAGAGACTATGGACTCTGAGAAACAAACTGAGGGTTCTAGAGGGGAGGGGATTGGAGGATGGGTTAGCCTGGTGATGGTATTAAAGAGGGCACGTATTGAATGGAGCACTGGGTGTTATACGCGAACAATGAATCATGGAACACGACATCAATAATAAATAAATATATAAATAGGAAAAAAAATGCAAATTTATAGTGCATATCTGAAAAAAACCTAGTAGCGAATAGTGGCATCAATTAGTAGGACTTTGCATGCCCTATGACCCCAGCAATATTCAGGAATTGGAGGCACTATATATATTTAAAAATGAGGGCTAAAAATTTGTAGCTGAAAATAAGATTAGTTGTACATTTTTCTGAGAAAACTTTATTTTTCCCTATCTTCTTCCAATCCTCAAAAAAGCAGAATAAACTTTAGTCTCCTGAGAGTATTAACTGGAGAAATTGCAGTTATGAACACCAAGTCTAGTGTGAGATCAGGGGTGATGTTCTGCATTTAATATTAGTGCAACAATCATTCCCCCAACCCTTGACTCCGAAAATACTGTCTGGAAACTTATTATAACCTTAACCTCAATGCAAACCTACTAAAGATATACTATCATTCAACTGATCTGCCTAACAGAAAACATCTGACCTTAGGGGTTGATTAAATTAAAAAACCTAATTCACTCACAATGAGGCTTATCATGTATCACTTAGCCCATCCCTAAAGAAAGCACACCCACATACAAATTTTGTGTTTATTCTTCAATCTCAAAGCTAAGCCATAGTTTAAAAACGCCAAATATTTAAGAAAAGTCTGACATGAAAAGCATGGACTATGAGAAATAAGAGGATAAAAGGATTTTAAGATAAAAGGAAAATGCAAATAATAGAATACATTTTAAAACAATAATTAATAATTCAGAGAAAACATATGCATACATTAAAAAAGAATATAAGGAAATAATAAGGGAACAGAGAATGAAAAGAGGCCTTGGAAATTATATATAATTCCAAATATAATGACAAAGAACATAATAAGAATGTAATGACAAAACATAATATTCATAGACATTTGGAAAAATAGTGTTGCCAGAAACAGAAAAATGAAAAGAAAAAAAATCTATTAAAAAGTAAAGAAAAAATATTTTGTAAAGGTATAATCAGTCCAGGAAGGTCAATATACAAAGAAGAGTAGTTCTATGACTTAAATTGAAAAAATTATAAAAGATCAAAATGGCCTACATAATGTGGTAGTCATTATGTGATATTAATCTAAAGATACAAATATATTGAGAGTAAAGAGAAGAGAAATACTCACAAAGGGTGGTGGCAGGCTGAAAAAGAGTTAAATCCTTACCTTCTAAATCAAATTAAGATGTGATAGATTATATATATAGTAAAAATATCAAGTAGTAGCCCTACACATAAGGAGTAGGTGTATTTCATAGTTTACACTAATGAAAACTAAAAGTATTATGGTATATAAATTAAAGTATTATACAATAGAGTGAATGAAATAAGTTATGTATATTATCATATAAATACCATGGAAATACTGAATGAATAAAATTTCACAATAATCTCATATCAGTTTCATTTGTCTGCAAGTAAAAATAAAAACTTCCCAAATCATCTCAATAATAATAAAATTTGTCATTCCATTTTTAAAGAACTTTAGTACTTGTTCGAGATTTTTTTTTAAATTTTATTTATTTGAGAGAGATAACAAGATTGAGAGAATGAGTGGGGGGAGGGGTAGAGGAGCAGGGAGCCCGCAATGGGACTTGGTCCCAGCACCCTGGGATTATGACCTGAGCTGAAGGTAGATGCTTACCTGACTGAGTCACCCAGGCACCCAAGATTTTTGATTAAGTCAGTAATTCAATGATATTGGTAGGTCCCAATTCTTTCCACCTCTCTTCTTTGTTAGTTTTAAGAGATGGCTTCACTTTTAGGCTAGTAACAAATTGAATATGGAAATACCAGGCATTATGACAGATTTGACAGAATTAGGTGACAAGATAGAATGTCTTCATGTTTTTCTTAGTAGAGAAAAATATTTTCTGAAAGGAAACTCTCACCCAGGAAACTCTCCTATGTTATTGGTCCCAATTAAATCACAATGTGTAGTAATATGGAAAGATTCGGAGTTGTTCAAAAAAAAAGATGACCATGAAGGGAAAGTAGCACTCAATAAGCTTGAGAAAACAAAATAAATGTCTATGAGTATATACATACATATATATGTGTGTGAAAAGTCATACAGATATATACATCTGTGTCATAAAAATGCATGGCATATGCAAACTACAAGATAATTTACAAAGAGAAGGGAGGATATTAGGCTGTCAAAGAGGACACAAGGTGGACCTCAGTTGTGTGTATTGCACTTCATTGATTTAAAAAGATTTTATAAATCTGAAATAGAAAAATGTTAAGATATACTAAATATCGTCTGCACATAATGAGCAATCTTCCATGCATTTTATCTACAGTCGATATAGTAAATAGAAAATGGGAAAATATGAAGGAATGCCTATATATTAGAATGTTTAGAGGATTAAGAGTACACAGGAAAAATATTATATAAAATAATACCATTACATAAAGTTAGCCAGAATAAGTCTATCACATCCTAAAATTTTGAAAATTCCAAAGTAATGATCATTTGTTGTGCCACAAAAGTATATAACTTTTAATCATTAAGATGATTCCAGTTCAGGGGTGCCTGGGTGGCTCAGTCTGTTGAGCCTCCGACTTTTGGTTTTGGCTCAGGGTCCTAGAATGGATCCCCGCCGTATCCCCGCTGTGCTGCTTGAAAGATTCTCTTCCTCTGCCCCTCCCCCAACTCACGTGCGCACCTTTTTTCTCTCTCAAATAAATAAATCTTTGAAAAAACAGATGATTCCAATTCAATAATAAATAAGAATATAAATGAACCAATCCCACTGGAATGTAAATTGGTATAGCTATTGTGAAAACAGTATGGAGGTTCGTCAAAAAACTAAAATCAGAACTACTGTATGATATAGCAATTTCAAACCAAAAGAAATGAAATCAGTACCTCAAAGAGATATCTGTGCTCCCATGTTCACTGCAACATTATTCACGATACCTAATATATGAAAACAATCTAGAAAATATAGTATCTGGAATTATGTGACAAATTTGTTACAAATCTCTCAGTCTCCTCAAAATAAAATTTTTATAAGAAAACACAAACTTTACCTTTACCTCATGAGAACTAGCTATTTCAAAAACTGTGTAAAAAACTTGACAAATCTTCGCCCCAAAAAAAGTTTGAAAAAATTCTTTGACAAAAATGTCAAGAATTACCATTTAAGTCACCTATGTTAAAGAAGCATTGTGCAAAGTCAAAAACTACCATATTAAGACCATACACCTCTAGCGGTGCAGAACGTGTGCACCTGTGCAAGGCCACACACTATCAGGAGCAACAAGAGCGAAAACGTGTAAGCTACTGGTCCTTGACTAAAAGTGGCACAGAATTGTTAACTTCCTAAATCATGACCAAATGGAATTTATCTCAGGAATGCAAGGTTGGGTTAACATCAGAAAATGAATCAATGTTACATTCTACATCAAAAGAGTACAGAACAGGGGCGTCTGGGTGGCTCAGTTGGTTGGGCGGCTGCCTTCGGCTCAGGTCATGATCCTGGAGTCCCTGGATCAAGTCCCCTGTCGGGCTCCCTGCTCGGCGGGTGGTCTGCTTCTCCCTCTGACCCTCCCCCCTCTCATGTGCTCTCTCTCTCTCAAATAAATAAATAAGATCTTTAAAAAAAAAAAAGTACAGAACAAAAACTCCAAAATCATCTCACTGGATGAAGAAACATCTGACAAAATCCAATACTTACTTATAATAAAAATTCTCAATAAACTAGGAATAGAAATATGAAAATATAACATGTGAAGATGGGAAAAGATTAGAGCTAACATCATATTTAGTGTGAGAGACTAAATACGTTATTCCTAAAATCAGGATAAAGGCAAGAATAGCTACTCTCAACATTTTTATTCAGCATCATACTGAAGGACCTAGGAAAATAAAGAAAATAAGGCAAGTAAGGAAAATAAATAAGTGTAACCTGAATTGGAAAGGAAGAAAAACTGACTTTATCCCCAAATTACATGATTTTGTAGAAGAGTAACAGAAATAGTGATTTAATCCATTCTAACCCATTCTGTGGTGGTAGAGGCAGGGCTTCCAACCATAAATGTTTTACTAGACGAAATGGCACCTGAGCTTAATATTGAACCATGATTAATACTTTCAGTTTAAGAGGTTTTTGGAAGAGAAATCGAGAGAGAGAGAGGGAGAGGGAAAAAATTGAGAACATGGTATGTGTGAGAAATCCCAAGCTCTTCAATGTGGCCAAAGTGAACAGTGTAAGGTAAGAATGATTAGAAAGATTAACAGAAGCTAAACAAAGGATGAATATTTACCTCTGTACCGTGGTTGATGGAAATTACTACAGTTTTCTAAAACATGTGGTGTCATTCGCATTAAAAAAAAAAATCACTTGGGTGATTTTTGGATGATAATTTGAGAAAGACATTACTGGCAACACAAAGACAATGTAGCTAGGTGACAGAGAACTTCAGACAATGAATGGTGGGGACTTCAATCATGACTTCAGTAACAGAGATGGAGAAGAGGAAATATTTCTTCCGACATGTAGAATGTAATATCAGCTGAGCTTTATGATTAATGGGTTTGGATAGATGAGGAAAAGAAGAGACACTGATGCTTCAAGCTTGGGTGACAAGGTCAAGGTTGTCTCATTACAGAAGAAAACATTGGTTTGGAAAAGGATGGATCAAGAGGACACCTTTCATTTGAGATATGTTAAGCTTAAAATGCCTGTCAGTCAAAGTACAAATGTATGGTAGAGAGTTAAATATATAGCTTTAAAGATCTTAATAAATCTATGAATAATGTTGTTCTGGAAATAAAATTCTAAGGAAGTGGAAGTAAACAGCAAAAGCATGGTAACTGATACCCTATAATGAAATCAGAAGTGAGAAGAACAGAGCCAAATATAAAATACTAAGGAGTAATTACATATAAGGTCATATAATAGTGCATAAAGAGAGACCAGTGCATGAGAAGGAGGAGGAGAAGTGGATAGAGAGAAGGGGAGAAGCTGAAGGAGGAAGAGGAGAAGCATAAGGAGAAGGAAAAGAAGAAATGTTTAGATATATGTAAAGATAATCAAAATACAGAATTTTAAGAAGGTAGAAATGGCGAATCACCCAATATGGCAAAGAACAAACGAGATTCATTCCACGTAACATTAGAAAGTTTACTGCTCAACTTAGTAAGAAGCGTTTAAACAGAATGATGAGAGAAGCCACGTGACAGTAGTTTTAAGACTGAGACAAAAAAGAGGAATTGTTCAGAATGAGCTACCGGCACAAGTAGTTTAATTTAATAATCAACTACCCACAACTAATAATCATCAAGGGATAATCCAAGGGAATATAAGCAAGAGATTTCACAGCTGCCTGTGATGTATTTCTTCCTTGAGAACCAGTTACTCTTGTTATCACTGCTGTATTTTTGCTATTAATAGAGGAAAACGGCATTACAGAAGATGAAATAAGGAGCCCACAAATAGAAAAATATTCTGAATGTCAGACAGATATTAATGACTATTAAAAATTATATAAATCAGTTGCAAGTGAAGATCTAATAAGTTTTTTAAGTGTTTCTGGTCTTTGAAAAATTATTTTATTATAAATATTTTCTTGTTAGTCACAGATAATAATTTCTAAATAAGTGAGGAGAGTTCAATTTGAGTTTCATTTTTATGGGAAAAAGATAAGGCATTTAATTTGAAAATTCTCTTAAATGACAAAATGAATCATTTTTTTTCTAACTCAAACATGTATATAAATATGTAGGTGTTAATGTAATATAATACTCCACAAATAAAGCAATTTGGTGACAGTAATCATTTAAAGCAGTCTAAATTATGGATAGAATTTTAATCTGTTTATCTATAAGATAAATAAATGTAACTAATTTAAAGTATAATTACATTGGAATTTGGGTTATTATGATTCTGTTAACAATATGTTGGTTTATTGTGGATAAAATATCAACTGCATGAAAAGTTATTTCTTTTCGTGAGTTAACACTCAATAGAGTGGAAGGAAAAGCATAAAAATTTCTACTGAAAAGAAGCTCCTTATTCATGTTTCCATATAGTATAATTTATTTTGTAAAACAACAATGATAAAAATAATTGCAAGACTCCCACTCAAATAAATAATCACAGTGATTTCCCAAAGGAAAAAGAAAATTCCTCTAAAGCAGCTTGGGTGTACTCTACTGCTTTTATTTTTAATATGTTTGTGAATATATTATGTAATATTTTGAATTTTCCAGGTAATTCTTTTCACTCTAACATCTATCTTATTTTGTAAACTTTCACTTCAGGAAATAATTAAGAGTTATAATTAAATGAAAAGAGGAAAAACTTGATAAGGATTTCTGAGGGGGGACAAAATTGTTTGTTTTTTTTTTTTCCTTTTATTTAATCAATAATCTCTCCCTACTGAAGATACCCACGATCAAAAACAGAGCAAAACTCCCAAACAGCAATGCAGTATGTGGTGTGTGGGCTATTTTCCTAGTAGCAAATCTTATAAAATGTATCCTTTCATTTGCATGTCTAAAACATTATGCCTGTATCTAACAGATTAGAATAATAATTTTTCCACAGAATTGCTAGGTCACAATTCAAGGATTCCTGAACTGGGAAGGGACATGTAATTGCTGTAAGCCAGTTAAGGATTATGCAGTTCTTTAAACTTGTGCAAAGTTCACTGCCTATCACAAAACTCCACTCTGCATAATATGCATATAGCCTGGCATTTCCTTAGACCTCAGTAGGTCTAGTCATGCCCTTGGGAGAGCTATGTTGTGACAGCTGGAAGGCAATTAGTTGGGGTATAGAATAAGCTGCTGCAACGACAACAACAAAAAATCATAGAAAACAATGGAAAAAATTAAAGAGAATCTTTTTTTCTCACATAGTAGCCCAAAGTTAGGAGGGGATTCCCAGGTTTGCAACATAATTTTGCCATTGTCAACATGTGCTTCTATCCTTGCATCCAAGACAGTGCTCCAGTTCTTGCAATTTCCACCCAAATGGAAGAAAAGAAAAATAAAGGGTAGGAAGAATTCAAAAATTCTTTTTGAAATTATGGTTAAGCCAACAGTTCATACCAAAATAATGGTATATAGCCTAGCACAATTTCAAAATTAATTTTTCTTTCTTCCCTTCCAAAAACGGATCCATGTTTTAGAGAAGTTACAGTTGCTGGGTTACAGTTGGAAGAGAAGAGGGGAAAGTATTTCTTCTGCTTGCTAACTAGTCTGTCCTTGTTGCACAGACTTCTTTATCCTCAGTACAAAGTCTGGGTTCTGTCTGACCTCTGAATCTCTCCCACAACCACTCTCTAGGGTCTAGGGGCTTCCTAAATTGCCCCACCCAGTCCAAGATAGACAGCTTCTGCCTCCAAGGTATGCAGGCCCCTGCTCTTGCTAGCATTACCCTCTCAAGTGCCCTAAAGGAATCAGACCTTTAAGATCAAGTTCAAATTTAGAGTTACTGAGCTCCTCCGCAATTCTGCATAGGAACATGGTAATATAAGTAGAGCAGACGCCAGGGTCCCTTCTTTTCCTATAATCAGGTTCATTCCACAGATTTCAAGGGCTTCCTTCAAACCTGCCCAAATAGTTATTCTTTACCTAGCCTTCAGGTATAGATATTACAATTACTAGCTCCATCCCATAAGATAGCATGGGAGAAGTGGGCTGCACAAGACCTAAAACCAGGCTGGGGGGTTTGGGGGCAGAGACTTTCTAACAATTTCCCCAGAGACTGGTCTAAAAGGCAGGGCAAGTCCCTTTGACCCCAAGCTCCTTTGCTGCAGAGGAAAGCCAGAGAAAGGCCCCGTCAATACATGGAGCTACACTAGGACCCTCCTACTTGTCCACAGTCAGTGCTGATACTGTGGGACTGTAAAGGAGACACACTTAACCAGACGAAAACATGTGAATGGAACACTGCAGGGAGGCATGTGTGTGGGCTTGGCTTTGAAAGATGAGTACATCTGGGGGAAGACATCTCTTTTCTATAAACCCCAAACTGGTCAGGATCCATATTCCAGTTCTTGGTGGCTATTAATCTTCCAGCCATAACCTCCCTTCTCTGTTAGAATATTGTTTTGAAATATTTGAATCACTGAGTGTTCATAAGTTTTTCTCTTTCAGTCATTCTTATTTCTTCAGTCGCTTTTTTTCTTTGTTTTACTTTACGTTCTACTCAGATTTAATTTTAATTTGATTCTGCTTTTTCTCCTTAACATAAATATCCTCTTTCTAACTTTGATTCCCACTCTCTTTTTCCCACCCACACACTTTCCCGTAGTATCAATTTTCCTTCTAAAGATCTCCATTAACCTTTGTTAACACACGTTAATAAGTGTTAATCATCAACAATTTGAAATAAGGAATGTAAGAAATACAGACAGAGGGAACAGAAGAAGTGGACTGGGTTTTCTCCAATTCCTGTGATGATGTCTATCACCAATAATCATTAGTGTAGATACTATATGCCAAGACAATAGATTCTCAAATTAATAATAAATACCCTTTATTAAAAATAAACACATTAAAAATATTTAGAGCAAAAATCACAAATCTCTGTCTTACCACTCATTGGTTTATATTGTTTACATGTTTGAGTATCTTCACAGATTGTAAAGACCTTAGGTCTTTAAGTTTATCTTATTTACCTTTAAGTTTAACAAAGTACCTGGTACATGGTACATGGAGAAGGCTAATTATCTGGTATTAAGTTATGTGTTTCTTTAATTTATGTTACCCCCAATTTCTTGTCAACAAAATTAAAGCAGCTACTGCTAAGTATATAAATAGTAGCTTTAAGAAAAGGATGGTAAAAAAAAAAAAGTATAACTCTTTGCTTTTGAACCTTTCTAAACTTTCTGAAAATTGTTAGCAGAGCAAAATCTTGAAAGCCACATAATATTTGCCAGAACTAGTTCCTTAAGAGGTACAGGGGGAAATTATGAAAATCCCAGGCCTTCAAAAGGAATATGTAAGTAGTTGAAAGGATTGGAACAAAAAAGAAGGCCTTCAAAATTTATGAAAGAACAATTTAGAGTTTCTTCCACAACTAGGTGTTATCTAGGAGCATAGATTATAAGTAGATAATGCCACAGGGACAAAGGAAAACTGCCCATATACTTCAGGATGACTTAGAACTGAGTGGAGTCTAGCAAGAAATAGTACAACCATGGACAGCCACTTAAATCATCCCTGACCCAATGCTACATTGTAGGCCTCCTGGAAACCCACATATCACCTTACAGGATGAGCATGAATTAGAGAGAGAGATAAATACTAACTCATTTAATAGGGACAGCAAAAAGAGTGAGTATAGACCGGCAGTGCTGAAGTTAGGAAAATTATTCCATGAGCCAACTTAGTCTCAGTTACAAGAAATCAGGATTACATATATTTATACATAAAATTTATGTTTTTAGGATTTTTTAGCTACTATGAAACAACAGTGATATTTAAATGATTGGATAATTTCTTACAAACTTAAGTTTGACACAAGGTTTGATCTCCTGTATCTGACACAATCTCCCAAATGCAAATCTCATTTCAACTCACTCTTATGGATCCAGGCTCCAGTTTCTTTCCCAACATCTAATTGCTATCAGTATTAACATTTCCATAGGTTAAAGCCCCTTTATCTGTTTGCCAACCCCTTATTAAAATTTTGTCCCAGTTTTCCTTGCACATTTGCATCACTAAGATACATTTAGCCGCAAGCAATAGAAGCCTAATGAACGTAGGCATAAGTGCTATAGATTTGAGTTTTTTGTATTTACTTAATAAGAGGTTTGAAGGCTGATTATATCAGGTTTAGTGTAATACTACTGCCAAGGGACTGGGATCTTTTCAGATTCTAAGTGGACCATACATAGCTGTTGAGTTTTTAATCATGAAATTTTTCTACTCATGTGGTCACAGGGTAGCTGGTGTAGCTTCAGACACTTCTCAGGTACAAGGAAGAAAGAGGAAAAAGAATGGTGCCAGGGAAGAAATCTCTAGCATCTTTGTGTTAACGTTTGGCGAAGACTATCCCTGAACTTTCCTAGTAGGCTTCTCCTTATGTTTCATTGGCCATAAGTAGGTCAAATAATGATCCCTAACTCTCAGGGATGTCGAGGGAAAAAAAAACTATCTTCACAAGGATTGTTACATTAGTTTGATTTGTTTGTATTTTAAGATTTATTTATTTTATTTGAGAGACAGAACACGAGAGGGAGGGGCAGAGAGAGTCTGAAGCAGACTCTACGCTGAGCACGGAGCCTGATGTGGGGCTTGATCTCAAAACCCTGAGATCACCACTTGAGCCAAAACCAAGAGTCAGATGCTTTAACCAAACAGTACCACCCAGACACCCCGCTACATTAGTTTTGGACAGAATCAGAGTTCAATAAGCTCAGACAGCAACAAAGTATGTATTCCTCTTGTTTGTGATGAATTCTAAAGATCATGTCTCTAGCTTTTCTAACAGAAAGTTATATTCATTTTCTTCATTCTAAAAGTCTATAATTTCAAATGATATTCCAAATGAACTTGTACAATATCTTCGTTGTTTATGCATGCTGAGACATGTTTCTTATCTTTCCAGAAGTCAACATGGTAGCCCAAGGAAAATAATTGTATGAAGCCAATTGGAATAAGATTGTCTCCTTCCCAAACTACCACTATTTGGCTCAGAAGTAAATTCTACCAGATCGTACCACTTATCAACACAATACTTCTGGTTTCTAGAGGTGAATTAAAACTTTACAATTTAAATGCATATGAAAATACATGATTCAGATGGTTGCCTACAATTTCAATGAGTTCTGCCTTCTGAAAACTTTTCATCAACAATACCAAAAACACCCTAATTTTCTCTTTCACGGATAAAAGCCTCTAAAATTCTGGAAACATAATTTTCTGTATTGGTTCAAAATCTCAAGATAAGAATTATTTCTGTTTCACTGTCTTGAAAAACCAGTGCACCAAAGTTATCTAATACAGGATGTATTGTCACTTTAAACGCATGAAAATCAGATTACACATTCATTAAATATCATATTGTAAAATACTACAAGAAAATGTTACCATTTTTATATATGTATTGAGAATATAGATAAAATACCACCTTAACTTTTTTTTTAATCAATTACCTTTACCAAGTTTTACTGACAAAGGAAGAAAGATATTCAGATAGTGAATGGTCCAGAGATATTCCTTACCACTTCATAATTTTTTTCTAAGAGCAGCCCATACCCAAATGTATGTGGGAAAGAGATGAAGCAACCTGGATTATAACATGGAGAAGTTACATTATTAGTGAGTGACTGTTTTACTGTCATACAATTTTTAAAGTGAACAATTTTTAAATAGATTTTACTCTTACAGAAGATTAATTTAGAGTCTGAATCATTATAATCTTTAGTGAGTTATAAAGGTCAAATGCCACAGTCAACAATTCAAAGTTAGTTAATGTCTGTCCCTCAAAACTTTACATTTATTTTCTTAATATCTACAGTTTCCATTCTTTAGGCAAAATATATCAGTCACAGCACTTTATTCTTGTGCTTATGTGTTTCATACCTACATGTTTAGATTTGGTCCCAGATCCTCAAATGATTGCCTTAGTTCAGAAATGCTATTTTGCAGGAAATTTTAAAAAGCTCATAAATACTACTAGTTTCCACATACTACTTTGATTACAAATTGTTTTACCCTTTATCTACCCTCCACAGTTCTTACCTTGCCATCTTTTATTTATTTATAGCAATCCTGGAAAGCCAAACCACTGGATGCCCCACCTTGATTTTGATTATGCTTCCAGTTCTCAAATTAATCAGATAAAAATAGAGGGACCCATTTCACCAGTAAAGTCATTCAAGATATTCAAGGAATTCTTTCTTTGTCCCAGCCTTGGATTCATGTCTCTCAACTAAAAAAGATACAAAAGCTACTGTGAATGGAAGTTCACTCCAAATGACAATGTTAAACTAAGGCTCTCTCTAAGAGCCCCCAGAAGCACGTAATGGCATGAGGTAGAAATCTTCCCCAGAACCTTGGACCAAGCAGATGAAATCATGAGGTCATAATTTTCCATCCAAGATGTCAGAACAAGACACCATAGGATTCCCTTTCCTATTTTCGATTGTCACCATTTTTACTGTCCTTTGTATATCCTTTTTCTCTATCCTCATTGTAACTGCAATCTTCTATGATGAACCTTACATTGTACTATCTCCTCTTGCTCCTCCTCCTCCTCACCCAAGTAGTCTTTTTTTTTTTTTTTTTTAAGATTTTATTTATTTGCAGATAGAGACACAGCGAGAGAGGGAACACAAGCAGGGGGAGTGGGAGAGGGAGAAGCAGGCTTCCTGTGGAGCCGGGGTGCCCGATGTGGGGCTCGGTCTGAGGACCCTGGGATCATGACCTGAGCCAAAGGCAGACACTCTAATGATTGAGCCACCCAGGCGCCCCACCCAAGTAGTCTTTTAATGATAGCCATCCCTTGTCCCACCAGGGACCCCAGAATCTATGGCATTCTTTCACTCGACTTGTCTCAAAATCTTATAATACTATTTCTTGATTGCTGCTTATATACTACTTTTCCTTTGGAAGCCTCAGCTTCCCCCAAATTGCTAAACCTATCTCCAATTTAAGGGCATTCTTTGTGTTAACACTAGGGAACTTTGCTTTTTTTCTGTAGATTTCAAAAGGAATATTCTTCAACTTTAATACTTTTCAAAAGAATGACCTATGCTTCTACCTTAACATAACCAAGGGTCCCTTCTATGAACCTAAGTTTTTGCAATTACAACTAGTTTTCTGCCAATACCTACTCTATAATTATAGGAGGCATTCCTTACCTTGTTCTATGTATCTAATAATAGATTCTGATGATCTTGAGCACAATTTTACCTGGTATATTTGGAACTGTCCATCCTGCTACAAAAACCTGAGAATTCTTCTCATCCCAATTGTATGGGACAGTGTCTCCATCAAAAGAACTCATATGAAGTCTAAAATACAAATCTATGGGCAATTATTCTCATGAGCATTGCATAGCCCCTGATAAAACGTATTTTATTTGTGGCAACTGTGCCTATAAGTATCTGCCTATTAACTGGCCTAGAACCTATTTAGTTAACCTAATCAGTTCTTATCTAATCTTTATAAAAACTGACTTCTTTTCTTACCTTAACTACTTTGTTGCCTCTTATTTAAGTTTTCCCGACACTAAATGATCCCAAAGGTCAAAACTGTGTTACACCTATAAGTTTAGGTGCAAACCCTAGTTCCAAAAGGAGGATGTGGCCTTCTTTTTTTTTTTACTAGGTTCTCAAGAAGCTTTAGAACAAGAGTCTAAGAGACTGAAAGTAAACCTGTAAGAGTTAACTACCAAAGCAATTCATGTATGAGCAACTTTGGTGACTGCAGCTCTGGAAAATAACCAGGGCTATGGACAATCTTACCGAAACCAACATCATTGCTAGAGAACTATGGGAGCTCCAGTGAGTGGTTCCCTAAAATGGAGTGGCATCGGGTACGGCTGTGGCTTCTCATGGTAGCTGTCAGAAGTGACTGCTGTACATATATTCCCCGCAACTTCTCTGCTGTCTATGCCACCACCAAAAATATTCAGACTGTAAAACAGGAAATTTACTAGATCTCCACTGTCTTCATTCTATCATCTAAAGACATTTCAGGTCCAACCTCTTAGGATATTCTCAACTAGCTCCCTTCAAATCTCAAATTTTGTTTTTATTACTTTATTCAACCTTTAATAATTAATTAGTCTTTTGAGGCTAACAAGAACATGAAGGTCAGCCCCACTCTAAAAACCATGTTTGCAAAACTTAATTTCACAATGACTTGGATTCTTTTTTTTATTTTTTTAATTTTATTTTTTTATTATTATGTTATGTTAATCACCATACATTACATCATTAGTTTTTGATGTAGTGCTCGATTCTAACCATAGCAGTGTTTAAGGGCAGGTTTTGTTTTAAACAGCAAGGGGTAGGAGGCTGTTCACAATTACCTATAATTTATCCATTGACCCGACTTGATCAAACTTTAGTCAGGCTTTTCTCCTCCCCTAAGGCCCCTGAACTTTGGCTCACCAAGATTAAGTAAGCACTAAGGTGCAGAACATCTCTCCTTAACAGCTCATTCCAAGAATGAACCAACTTCCAAGAAAAACATTTCCTGCTGAAGCATCCTACTTTTCCACCTGTTCACTCCACCACCTATCCTTTTCACCCACAAAGTTTCTGCTAGGCCTACTTTCTCTTCTCTATAAAAGAAAAATCTTTCCCTGTTTGATTTTGAGACACTTTGTACATCCTGAGATGGAAGCATTCTCCCTACCGCAATACTCTTTTTGAATAAAGCTTCTCTTTATCTAAGTTGGGATTTATTTTTAAATCACACCAGTAAGCTTGGAAGAGGTCCTGCACCTCAGATGTTGATTGCAGCCTTTAAGACACTAATCGTCTTAGCTAGGCTGTGATTGGACTCCTGACACACAGAAATATAAGATAATAAGTGTGTGTTGTTTTAAGCCACTAAGCTTGTAGTAATTTGTTACATAAAAACAAAATCAATAAATGTAGAAATGCACATGAACTTCAGTCCCAGTATAGAACACAATTTAAGCCTGTTTTTTTTTTTAAACAGAAAAACTACCTTAAGCATTTAATATATTCCATGTAATTATTTTCTTCTGTGTTTTACTTTATGTTAACTAGAAAAATTCTTTATTCTAATTTACTATAGTTAATATAATAGTCTCTACTGATTCAAATCAAATTTACATTAAAAAAAAGCTTTAAAAATGAATTATAACATTTAAAATAAACTCTTCTGGGAGATGCCTTGGGAGTGATGATATTTCATGACTAAGATATTTCCCATCTACACATATGAAAAACTATTATAATGTTTACTTAAAATTGATATTGCATACATTATTTGGATACAGAAGTACTTCCCATAGTACATTACATCTACAAATGAAAAAAATGTTCTGTTGGTTGAACAGTAATATTCAATTAAAGTAAATATTAGCAGACATGATCTCCAATTCGTTTTCATTAGTGGAGCCTTTTCAGGCAGATTAGGAAATCAGGAGATCACTTGGTAGAGACGATAATGTGGGGACATAGTACAAAGATGGTTCTGACATTTAGTAAATATTTTTGTGAGACAACAAAGCTAAATTTTAGAAATTCAGTTTTGACTTGGTTAATAAGCAGATGCTTATTTTTACCAGTTGTGCAGTGGTTCTCACAGACCATTACTGTGGTGATTTATTGAAGTTCGTTTAATCTTATCCAGATGTACCTGGAGATATTCTTTAAATTGTAATTTTAGAAAAAAATATATTTAAATATTTGAACCGGAAGTCCATTTTATACATATTCTGTGACTTGCTGAACTGATATAGAATCCTGGATTCCCTTTGTCCCTTGCAGGAACTGTTAAGGATGTTCAAGGAAATAGCCAGTCATCCACTAGGACATACCCAAGTTCTTCATGCTAGCAGAGTGTAGCTCAGAGGAGCACAAGAGGCTGAAATTGTAACAATAATAATGAGGTTTTTCAATTGTATCCAACAATGAAAGAACTGAGAATATGAATGTTTCAGCATGTTCTTCCCTATTTGTTACAAGAAATTTAAGGATAGTCAAGGATGTGTTATTTTGTTAAGACAACAAATACACAACGCTTTCTCCAGTGTGCTGTGGATTAAGTTTGTAAAAGGGAGCTATTGTTATTTGTGCCTCAAGACGCAAAAAGTAAAGTTGACATAAAAAGGGTGACAAACTTGTATAACTACATACACAATTTTTAAACATGCCCACCATAAAATTCTTAAAAGGAAATACACATTTGCAATTTTTTAGTAACAGATATGTTCAATAAGCGGCAAACCGTACATGAACTTCAAATATCTGAGAGCTTGGCCTCATAGAAAACAAAAAGAAAAGCCAACGTATTGTAATGAATTCACCATATTTTGAATTGTTTTAAAATATTTTATTTATTTATTTGACAGAGAGAGACAAAGCAAGAGAGGGAACACAAGCAGGGGGAGTGGGAGAGGGAGAAGCAGGCTTCCCACGGAGCAGGGAGCCCGATGCAGGGCTCGATCCCAGGACCATGGGATCATGACCTGAGCCGAAGGCAGACGTTTAAAGACTGAGCCACCCAGGCACCCCTATATTTTGAATCTTTAATATAAATGATATAAAACTTATTTTTTTAGGAGTAGCATAAGGCAAAAATTAAAAGGACAGCTGCTCATAACAATGTCTTCTTTCCCAAGTCATCAGTAATAAGAAATCAAATAAATTTAGGTAAATGAATAGATGTAGCCTCTGTCACTGATAGCTTAAAAGAAATAGGACTTAAAAATTATTTTACGAATTTTCTAATGTAGAAAATGTAATGCATCCCTACTCTAGTGTCTAAGCTGGCTCTCATATTGAGACAAGAATATAACAATAAAAATAATATTCATTTAATGTTTGTCAGGTAAGTATTATAAGCATTTTAAATATGCTTTCTTTTTTAGCCTTCCAAACAACCTTATGAGGTAGGCACTGTTATTATGCCTATTTTACAGTTAGGGCAACTGAGGCTCAGAGAGATTAAGATTAATTTACCAAAGATTCATAACCAGTTGTAGAAGACTTCACCTACTCTATGCATTCTCACAAAGGTCAGCTGAGATTAGGCAAAGTGCTGCAAAATGAAGAACCGAAGAACCATTCATTCTCCGACCCTTGGGTCCCTTCCTGCTCCCTCATTAGCATCTATCCCATATTCTGTCGGGTTCCATGCGACACCAGGTGCCAACCAACATTCTCATATAAAGGGATTTGAGAGACATTCTTCCTTTCATTAAAACTCACTCATTGCCGTGTGTTTCTCAGAGAATGTGTAGTTTTAGTGCTTTCCCTATAATCATCCCATGAGAGTGGCCTCTTTTTTGAAGTTCCGTGCGACCCCCCCATCTATGGGGAAGTTATGAGGAGAGGGGATATGGGAGGCAGACGGTTTCGTAGCTGTGCACGATGGCACTTCTGAGAGCACAGCTGCCCTTTGCCGCTGCCTTTGCTCGGCAGCCTCGGGCTCTCTTCTCTCGCTTCAAGCCTGCAGATACTGCCAGCCATGATCCGGCTGCTGTGGTCTAAGAAGGGTTCATCCACACAGGTCCCAGAACTTCTGCTGCCTCAAGCCTGCCGAGAGCCGGGCTACAAAACAACTGTTGCGTGAAGCTATCACCTCACGGATGTCGATCTGTGAGAGGAACTGTACAAAGGTTTCTGAGGCCGGGAAATGCCAGGACAGAGCCAAGTCTTAATGCGGCTTCTTTGTCAGGTGACACTTAGAGGTGGTTTCAAAACTACTTTCTCTGGTCACCAAATCACTAGATTTTAGGCACGCTCCCCCTTGATAATCTATATCAATTTATTTATGAATTTTGCATCTAAAGTAGCCTCTTATGTTCATTCCAATCTCACAAATGGAATTTAAGAAGGATGAGATAAAAAAATTGTCATTTATTCCAGAATCCCTACGCAATCCTTTGTTTTTGTCAAAATGAGCACACAATACACTTTGAAGACTGCCACTCCAGAAGTCTCAAAGAGTCTGACTTCTCATAAACTCATTTTTAATCTCTCTTGATTTATTTCCTTTCTGGTACTGCTGATTTCCCCCTGCTTTATCCTAAATGTAGTCTGTCTTCTTAGAGTCACTTGGGATTGTCCACTTGGCTTTACTGTCAGTTTCATGTTATTTGTGGAATTATTTTAGATTCATGTTTTACTTCATATGGACATGCTAGAAAGAACTCCAGGCCCGGAAGTCATAAACATGACATTATCAAAACATAGGTGTATGAAAATAAATGTAGATGTAAAGTTGATAATGCTTTATTCATTCTCTGATTCTATAAATATTTGAGGGCCTACTATGAGCCAGACAATACTCTATTGAATGAGGGTCAGCAGTAAAAAGAAATGAAAAAGCAAAATCTGCACTCCTATAGAGCTTGCATCCTACTGGGCAGAGAGAAAAACATAAATAGATAAACACACACACACAAATATGCAAAGGGGCAATAAGTTGTATGAAAGTACAGATGATTTTATATGGTTACTTAGGGAACAAATTATGGAAACAGACTGTCGGGTTTTAACTGGCAGGCGCCAGACTGGCACCCCTCCCTTCACTTATAGCTTAGCTGTGTGACAAGGGACACGTTAAGTCTCTGCATGTCTATTCCCTAGTTTCTAAGTCATGGAATATCCCAATGTTGTTGTGGGTATTCAATAAATTAATATTTGTAAAACAGAACAGTGCTTTATGGGCTAGCTATATTGCAATAAGTGTTAGCTACAATTATAAATAAAGGAAAAAGAAAGTGTATTAGGAGAATGGTGTGAAGCTTGGGGAAATGCTATTTTACATAGGTTGGTCATGGAAGAAAATCCTTAGGATAATGAGGTCGTACTGTACTTGATCAAAAATATGTATAATGGATAGGGGCACCTGGGTGGCTCAGTTGGTTAAGCGACTGCCTTCGGCTCAGGTCATGATCCTGGAGTCCCGGGATCAAGTCCCGCATCGGGCTCCCTGCTCAGCGGGGAGTCTGCTTCTCCCTCTGACCCTCCCCCTGCTCGTGCTATCTCATTCTCTCTCAAATAAATTAATAAAAAAATCTTTAAAAAAAAATATGTATAATGGTATTTTATGTATAAGATCATGCTAGTGCCCTGGGTTTCTGAAATAGTAGTAATTTCTCCCTCTTGTAGTCTTAAAATTTGAATCTCAGTTTGAACAATAAATTGTGGGTTCACTCTATTGTATGTAATGGAGAACTAACGCCATGCAAAAAAGACAAAGCTACATAATCATTTGGGAAGTTACAAATATTGATTTTGTGTTAATGGATAAAATATATGCATTAAGTTGTCACCTGGAATAATAATACATATCTTATTACTTAATACTTCAGATAAACCTGAATATCATTTTTCTTTTTTTTTTTAAGATTTTATTTATTTGTCAGAGAGAGAGCAAGAAAGAGCATAAGCAGGGGGAGTGGCAGGCAGAGCAGGCAGAGAGAGAGAAGCAAGCTCCCTGCTGAGCAAGGAGCCCGATGTGGGGCTCGGATCCTGGGCTCATGACCTGAGCCGAAGGAAGATGCTTAACTGACTGAGCCAGCCAGGTGTCCCTCATTTATTTCTTTTTTAAAAACATGAAGCATCTTAATAAACTCTATATGTACTGATTACATACAGGACAAATCATACAGATCTCCCCACAAAGAAATTTATCATCTGACAGGTAGCATGTATCATCTATCATATAACAAGAAAACACATTTGTGAATAAAGCACAATAGACATTGTGAGAGAAATCTAGGAGAGAAAGTGAGCTGATTTTGGAAATGTACAGAATGAGAACACCGGCGCTTTGCTGTGAACCAGACTTAAACCTGTCCCAGCATCAAAGCGTATGCTATGAACTTCCCAGATTTGGGTTACGGAGCTATATTTCATTACAGTAAGTTTGGTACATATATGAATAGTCTCCAGATTTGGCTGCTCGAGCTGTACGTTTTTCCACCTCCAACAATCACAAAATTGGAGGTGTCATTAGTCTCTACCTGGTACCCTTTTTCTTTTGTTCTTCTAATACCACTAATATCCTTTCACAGACCTTGAACAGGAACACTAAGTGGGATTTAATTACTTGTGCCCAAAATTATACACCTTTTCCTCTATTCCTGCATGAGAAAGACTAATCAAACTGTCATTCAGCATTATCTTCATTTCGGATATGCGATGTCTTTGGAATTTTTTCCTTGGAATCCGGCTTACTGTCACAAGCCATGAAAAACAACCAATTTTTAATTTAACACAAGAACTGCAGTCTAATGTATTCTCCAATATATCACTGTTTTCAGAAACCCATGATTTTGGCCAAGTTACTCAAGGAAATTTTTAAAACATGAGATTCTTGTTACATAAGCTTACAAACATTTTATGCTGAAAAATACCCGATAATATGAATCAATAATTACAGAAAAACTAGAAGGGTACAAAATCCTCACTTTCCCCATGTAGGGAGCTTCTGTATTAAAGGGCACCTTACCTTAGCTGGTTAGCCCGAATCCAGAGCTCAGGACTCCGAGTCCAAGTCCTCTTTCCACTATTCCAGCTCAGGTTGATGATGTCTCTTCTCAAACCATGACAAGGAAAACGAAACAAAACACCACATTTTGTTGGTTCCTTAGAACCAAAGAGCTTTTCTGTGGTCTCCTTTAACCACAAAATAACCAGTGCCGGACGCTGGGCCCACCTGTGCTGTGAGGGGAAGGTGGGAGAAACGAAGGGCCTGCGGCAGCACAGAACAAGCCGGAAGCCCATCGGGCAGCTCCAGCCCAGGTGCAGCTCCTGCGGAGAGGGAGGGGTTGAGTTTATTGGAAGCAGCAGCTGAGCTGGCAGTTCCAGGAGTCCTCTATTAAGAGGAGGCAGAGAACTTGGTGAAGTTTGAGGTGAAGGAGGACAAACCCATTGTATAACCTCCAGGACTCCAACAAGATTTCCCAGATTTCCAGCTTGTAAGAAGCCTGTCCTCGGCAGATGTACGCAATAGGTCAGGAACAGTTCCTGGAATTTGAGTATCTGACCAAGCAAGTGGAGCTTCTGAGGCATCAAAAATAGCATGCAAAGGGTTATGGGCAATAGATGTCATAGCAAGGGAAGTGGAGAGAAACATCCAAGGCATTATAATTAAAGATTCTAAATCTAGCTGAAACAACTGCTGCCTACAAACCAATGTGGATAGTCTCCAGAACCAGTGAGAGCCATTGAAAACTTTTGGCCAGGGGGATCAGAACCAGGAGAGATGTGACCCGTAGAAATCAGAGCACAACTTCTCATGTCTGTCACAGCATCATGTCCCATGGGGAAAGGCAAAATGAAAACCACCACATACCACTGGGCAAATATCTTTCCATAGTATTCTTATAGAAGACAAAAGAACATCTATGAGAATTGGGTATCTGCAAAGATTATCATAAAGTATTGAAGATCAAACAGAAAATTTGGATGAAAGTCATTATTGGAAAAAGCAAAAAGATTTTTCTGAGTTAAGATTGGTTTGGTCAATGAGATGGCTGAGTTCCAAAAGATGTCTATACCATTCACTTTCTGAAAGTACGTAAGTATATAATAAAGACAACAAAAGCATGAAGGCCAAAGATGATAGCAATGTTCTGAAAATTGGTAAATTTTACATGCTATCGAATATGGGGTCAATAAAAGGATTCTGGTAAATCCTACTAGTAATGTAACATGGCTCTATGTAACACACTGAAGCTGATTTTTTTGTCTAGTGAAAATTCCATGAACAGTACTCATGAGACTTGCTAAATAAAGTATACCATCGAAAGGACAAAATGAGGGGCACCTGGGTGGCTCAGTCAGTTAAGCGTCTGCCTTCGGCTTCAGGCCTAGGGTCCTGAAATCAAGCCCCATGCCGGTAAATACTTACTAGTGCAATTGCTGGGTCGTAGGGTAGCTCTATTTTTAACTTCTTGAGGAATTCCATACTGTTTTCCAGAGTGGCTGCACCAGCTTGCATTCCCACCAACAGTGTAAGAGGGTTCCCCTTTCTCCGCATCCTCGCCAACATTCGTTGTTTCTGTCTTGTTAATTTTAGCCATTCCGACTGGTGTGAGGTGGTATCTCATTGTGGTTTTGATTTCTATTTCCCTGATGCCATGTGATGTGGTGCATTTTTTCATGTGTCTGCTGGCCATTTGTATGTCTTCTTTGGAGAAATGTCTGTTCATGTCTTCTCCCCCTTTCTTGGCTGGATTATTTATCTTCTACATATGACTGTCCAATTTCTTCATTTCTTTCATTACTTACCAGTGTGGTTTTCACTTAAGATAATTGTGATTCCCAAGAAATGTTTTGGAAAAATGGGGAGGAATGTTTTTAGTTATCACAAGCATTGTAGATAGTGGCTTTAACTAGGTGAAGATAATTTTGCTAGATATAGTTTGATACATGGATCACTTACTTATAAGTAATCAAGAATTGTTCTACATCCTCTCCAACCTTCCAGCATCACTACAGAAAATCATTTAGGTGAAAAAAAACACTGTAATTTTTGGAGGTAAAACACAAATCTCTTTCACATTTTTCCCAGTTATAAGTTGAGCTTTCAGAAATGCATTGATTGTATAGTTCAAGGAGATGTTGAATGTTTTGTTTTAATCTTACTAGAGATGATTACTCTAGCTGAAGGTATGTAACCTTAAGTAAATCTGCAGAACCCCTTTTGAGATGTAACATAACATATTCACAGCTTTCAGAGACACCTTTGGTGAGCCATTTACATGGACATCTTTGTTGGGTCATTCTGCTACAACAGTTGACTAGCTGTGGTTTGATAGCTGATCCTAACCTCTGGCCTTTATCTATTTCTTCTCTGCCTTCTTACCCATTCTCTGCCACACAAAGTCCAGGGCTGAGTAAGAACTGGAAAATATGCTGGAATGCCCATTACCAAGATCTTAATGTCCTATTCTTTCTTAAATGCACAACCTAATTTTGTGTTATGGTCAATGTCTTTAACATCTTTACAATTATTCTCTGTTCTTTCTAAGGTGGTTACTAAGTAAAAATGAGAACATACTTATATGTTGATATGCCATGAATAGCCCTCAAAATTATTTTTGCCCTTTAGAATCCTATGTAACATATGCTTTTTTAGGAGCAAAATTGTTTTATTTAGTAGGAACAATATTTTTTTTAAAAAGCCAGATATTCAGATTAAAAAAAAAAAGTAATGCATCTGAAATGCTATTAGGCAAGATAATTGTATTTTCTGTCATTGCAGTAAATGTAACAGTAACATGAAGCTATAGACATAAAATTTACCCTAATAAGTCATTATTCCAGGGACATGTTGAATATTTTCAATAGTAATTTTCAATTAATGCTCATTTGTACAGTAAAAGAATTAATAGTGAATAAGACAAAGCAATGAAGCAGTGTCAATGAAGTTAAATATTTTTTAAAGCTTAGAGAAATAAATTGTTTTTGAGTGTTTAAATATGATTTATATTCCTTGGAAATTATGTTTTCATTATTCTTTTTTAAAGATTTATTTATTTATTTATTTGAGAGAGAGAGAGAGAGAGCACAAGCAGGAGGGGCAGAGGGACAGGGAATCTCAAGCAGACTCTGTGCTGAGTGCAGAGTCCATCGCAGGGCTCAGTCCCAGGACCCTGAGATCATGACCTGAGCCAAAATCAAGAGTTGGAGGCTTAACTGACTGCACCACCCAGGCGCCCCTATGTTTTCATTATTTTAATGTAATCTGCTAGCCACAGAATTTCTTTCAACTCCTTGCAATTACGTCAGTATCATCTAAAGTCTGTGGATGTCTTAATTTTAAAAGATCTAGAAATACTAAATAAATCAAGAAATAAATCAAGAAATAATTTAAAAATTTTGAGTTTTATTCGTATTCTATCATAAATTTTACTTTTACAAAAAATATTTTCTTTCTTGAATAAAATATTGTTTCTAACATAATTGTAATGGCATTCATGAAAAAATAATTAACACTTGTTAGTCCTCTGCTATGGGCAAGTCATGAATTAGATGCTGTATAGAAGCAATTACTTTAAATCATCACAACAATTCTATTGGGCAGACGATTTATAATCACTATTATATTACTTAGGAAATTTTGGCTTGTAATGGTTAATAGAAGTCCAAGGTTTTGGAGCTGATAAGTAGAAGACCCAGGTCTGTTTGAAACCACCAACTGTGTTCTTCATCTAAAAGCAAACCTATCTTAAAATATGAATCTGCCTATCTGTAAAAATGTAGACAGAATGGTGATGTACTGACTAAAAATGTAACTAACTAAAAATGTAATAAAAAAAGTCTGTTATAATTTTTACCAAGCAGGCTGGCACTATTGGTAAAGTTCGGTGGGAGTGGAGAAGGTTGCCCTGTGGGGGTCATAAGTGCCTATGACCGTCCATTGTCATCACTGGATTCTGCTATTGATCATCTTTGGAACTTCACAGGGCAATGTGGAATCAACCTTACCGAGAAACATAATTTCAGATCACTATGTGGTAGAAGGGAACTGCTGTTACTTACTGAAAAACAGCTCTCACACTCATTTTTAAGTCTTTTCTTTTGAACAGTTATGTTATTTTTGAGGGGAAGTAAGATTTTTGTTTTTCACTCTGAAAACCTGTCACGTGCTATACACATTGAGTAAGTGGCATATTTTATTCTATTCCTATGTATAGTTTGTGTGTAGAGGATGCATGTGTCATGTGAATGAAATGAACTGTATAAATAACATTATTCCATATGATATTAAAGTAAACCACAAGGCTGAAGTGAACTTTAACAAGGTAATCTTTTCAAAAAGGAACACAGACTATCCTGACTCTATGTTTTATTAGTATTAAAATACAGATACTTGAGGAAGCCAAAAGTAAAATAAAAATGCAAGTTTTTCTTATTTGTTTTAGGGCTGGTATATTTTTTTTTCTTTGAAAAGTTGGTTATGCTTTATATATTGCAATTCCAAATAATAATGATTTTGATCCAGGTCAGATGATGCATGATTCTAGAAAATGCCAATAAGCAATAGATGATTTAAAAAAAAAAAAGCAACTTATTTTACTCTTTCGTTAGGTTAAAAAATATTTACACTCAAATTTACTCATACATTATGAGTTTTTGCAGTCAGTATAGATATATTGCATGTGTACCATCTATTATTATTTCAAATGAAAAAAGTCCACAATTACAGTCCTGGCTCCAACCTGCTCTCCTTTCAGTGCACTGACCATCTTTGACTTGGACTCAACACAGTGCCTTATAAATTTTATGATCAAAACTTCCAAAATACACATTTAAAAATTTTTAACATTAGTATGTGGTGTATTAATGTTATATATATCAATGTTATTTCTTGTCTCCTCAGAACTCTTGCCCTGAATTTCCATTGAGAGGTCTTGAAATGACCTTAAAACCAGCATTGTAGAAGTAATTTTTTATTTTCTTTTTTACCAACTCCAAACCTTGATTCTTGTAGTTCTGTTCATTGAACCACCATTCTCCAATTCTCCCAGGCTAAAAATGTGCTATTGTCATTGATTCGTCCATAGTCTTTTCTCCTGGTAGCTAACTAGCCAATAGATCTTGCTGACTGAGTCTGCCTTCAGCGTACCACTTGGAGTCATCTCTTTCTTTCTATTCCCCTTGCCACAACCAACATTCATGCCACTTTTACCTCTCACTCTGCATAGCTCCTTAAATTCACTGTCCTTTGAAACACACACACAAACAGTCCTATCTCTCTATCAATCTATAAAATAATTAGAATTGAAAGATAACTCCACTAGGGCTTTATGTGTGCTATAACTTTTGGAAAATTACTTAAACCCTTGAAATTCATTTTTTAGCCAGTAAATGGCAATGATAATATCTAACCCAAAAAGCTAATATGAAGATTAAATATTTTTATAAACATATTAGTCTTATGGAAATATGACCATAATTGGCAATATTATTCCTTCACTGTTTTGTCTTTAGTCTACTCTTTCTTCAATCAACCCATTATTTATTTAGTCATTTATTTATCTCTTCAACAAATAACCATTTGTTTGAGAGGCATTAAGTGAGGTTCTGGAAGTATGGATTGGGTTTATGTGAATTTGAAATTACACTGTTAAGTCTGTTATTTCTCACAACAGATTAAAGGCAGTTCAGTTCCAGAGCCCACAGCGTATAATTACTCTCTCTCTCTTTCTGATTTGGTCCCTGGCCTTAAGGAGTACATTTCACACCAGGGTAACAACTGTATGTTAGTCCTATAATGTTTAAAATACTATTACAGAAGTATTTACAGTATTTTTCAGTACATAGGGTATATTTAAATCAGAATAAAAGTTAGGGAAAGACTTTTAAAGCAGGTGACACTGGACCTGATCCCTAACAGACAGTATAAATTGGTTAAACAAGTAAAGGGTGCGTAGAAGACAGATAAAATTGTATGTAAGGATGTACATACAGGGAATAGTATCCAATATTCAAGCCCTTAATTCTAGATCGGGGCTATAACTATTAAGAGAGACTGGTATTGTTTAGAGATTATTGGAATCTAATCATGAAGATGATATAGATCATTTTAAGTGTGTGTGTAGGAGAGAGAATTATTTTTAAGGTGTTTTTTTTTTTAAGATTTTAGTTATTTATTTGACAGAGAGAGACACAGCGAGAGAGGGAACACAAGTGGGGGGAGTGGGAGAGGGAGAAGCAGGCTTCCTGCTGAGCAGGGAGCCCGATGTGGGGCTCGAACCCAGGACCCTGGGATCATGACCTGAGCCGAAGGCAGACGCTTAACGACTGAGCCACCCAGGCGCCCCAAGAGAGAATTATTTTTAACTTTGAGATGAATATATGCCAAATATGAACAGGTACTGCAAGCATTTTTTAGAAAGCAGCTTGTCTTAGTTTGTGTTCCTGGGAAACAGTCTCTGAGACAATGATTTGCCTGAAGGATGTTTACTTGGAGTACTCTGGGTAACAACATCTATGAGGGCGTGAGCGAGTGGACTAGTTATTTCATGTGGGCTATCTCTGGGGAAAGGATTTAACTGTGGGTAAGCTGTGAAGGGCAATTCCAGCAGAAGGATTCAGATGTCTACCATAAACACATACCCTTTCTGACTGTCGGGGGAAGTGCCTCAGTCCTTAGGTGAGATCTTTGTGGAAAAATACAGCATCCGGATGCCTGGGTGCCTCAGTTGGTTAAGCATCTGCCTTCGGCTCAGGACATGATCCCAGGGTCCTGGGATCAAGTCCTGCATTGGGCTCCTTGCTCAGCAGGAAGCCTGCTTCTCCCTCTGCCTGCCGCTCCCCCTGCTTGTGCTCTCTCTCTCTCTGACAAATAAGTAAAATCTTTTTAAAAAAGAGCGAAAAATACAGCATCTACAAGATTCTATATATTACCCACTTAGGACCCACTTACTGCATATAATACAGTCATCCACCTGGGAACAACTCTTACAGGGTTCATGTTGCTCTCTCTTTCTGGGTAAACTCAAAAAAGGAAGGATAGGAGGGTAAATCAGTGTCCCTGCCCCTGCCTCTAGTCTTGGTGCCTTCGTTGGTACCAGTCATCTTTCTCCATTATTCTAGATCTTCTTCATTAGAAGTTCCTTTCACCCTTAATCAGTACCTATGCTAGATTATATTACACCAGATGACTATAGCAGTGGTATGACTCAGACACAGATCCTCAGAACTGTCACCTTGCCCTTGCAAGATTGTAACTGCTGCACTTGTCCACCTAATGTCCAAAGTGGATAGGTAAGTAACAAGACCCACTCCCCATAAATCACCTTGTCACTAAAAATATTATTGTATAACAGCATCCCTACCACTGCCTAATGATCAGTTATTATACTGTTTATTTACCATTTAACGTAGCCAGGAGATGGCGACTCCTTTCTGTGACTGCTTTTCTCTTGCTGCAAGGAACTTAAGATTACCATGACTAAAATTAAATGGAACCCTTGAGGACCCCTGATGAAAGTGTTCCTTCTCCAGAACCAAGACCTATAGTTAGCAGTTCCTAGATTTGCATGGCAGAGGGGGGAGGGGGATAAATTCTCAAGTACGAATGAGAGTAAACAAGGTCGCTGTTACTTTCTTTTCTTGGTTTCTTCTACTCACTGGCATCAAGAAACAATATAATTTTATTGCTGCAGATTGTATACTATCTCCTAGAGGATGATGCCCAATTCTCACAAGGTATCATCTCACAAGCTGACACCTCAACTGCCTCTTAAAAGGACTCCTCCATCAGGATGTTAGCTTCTGGGTGGTATGCTATAAGCTAGGACCAGTGTATCCTGTAGTTATTCACCCATTCTTCATTTACTTTGCTGAATGCTGATCTCTTGATCCAAGGAAATGTTATGTGAAATATGAAGTCAGTGGACCAAGCACTCTGAAGTCTTCATATGCCAGTGCAGACTGAAGTATTTTTTCCTTATTCTTTATTTATAAGATTGAAATGCATAATGAGCCACATCTAAACAGCCTACACAAAATGTTCGTTCTCCAAATTGCATGTGCAAATCTCATTATTTCATTGAAAATCTATGTTTTTCAACCAAAGGTATTAGGAACATTACTGAACCCTGTTCTGCACAGTTTACATAATATTAATGCATTTTTTATTTAAAATAACTGAGCAAGAAATTTTTGGAATTTCTTTGGAAGAGAAATATCAATGAAGACCACAACCATTATCTAAACTGTAAGTACCTGGAGAAAGACAGAACAATGAATCAGAAGAAGAGAAACAGCACTTTCCCCATTGCTCTACTGAATTTATTATTTTCAGAAAATATCATTTACCCTCCACGAGTCAGACTGAAATTGAATTGTTTTCTCAAGATGCACTCATGATAATGCCTTCTATTTTCCCAACACATATAAGGTATTATGTCAGTTTGGTGGAGAATGTGATCTTTGAATTGAGTCTTTTGGAATGCACAGGAAAAGTAAAGGAAAAGGGAGGTAGGTGACTAAGGAGTTGGAAACAGGTTGGGAAAGTATATGAGAACCACTTTTTTAAGCAAGTTGAATGCCAGGCTAAGGAGAGTAACTTTTATCTTGTTTTAAAGAAAATGCATGTAAGGTCTCTAAACGGTGATCAGAATGCTGTGACAGAGATCTTAATCTGAAAAAAGTATAGGGAGTAGAACTTAGGAAATAATAATCTGCATGTATGTGGCGAACTCTTTGCTAGGTTACAAAGCTGATTATGACTGTTTCCTTTAGAAACTTATCACATGATAGGGTATCTGTGATTTTTGCATCACGCCACATCCTTTGTGTAATAATGCCATGTGCTCTGCCCCATATCTCCTTCCACTTTTTGTTTTTGCCACTGTTGCAATAATTCCCAGGTACAGCATGATAGCACCTCACACATCATCACAGCTGAACTGTCCTAGAGCTTTTCTGATTTAAAAGCTTAGGGATGCACAGAACAGTCCGTTAGGCACTCGAGACAAGTGCAACCTGAAGGGGTGAGGCAGTTAGCTCTGCTATAGGCCAACTATTGCCCTTGAATACAAGAGCTCTTTTTCCATCATTCAGGCAGAAAATTCTAAGGTGCATTCGACATTGCTCCTCTCAAGTATCTGAAAGGATCAAGCCACATTTGCCCACAATTGCGAAGAACTCTAGAATAGTGGCTTTCTTTCTTCTAATTCTCTAGACTCAGACTCCCACTCCTGTTTCCTAGGATCACTTCCTGACAAACTGCCTGAATACAGCTACATATCTAGTCTCCGCTCTAGTGGTGGTGGTAGAGGAGGCGCCAAGGCCTAGATGAGGTTTAAATATGAAATTCATAAATTATTTGGGATGCATCCTAGACCAATGCAGGCAATTCAAAAAGATTACCAAAATACTGTAAGATTAATCAAGCATCGAATTATATCTAGATGGTATAACTTCTGTATTTGTAGTTTAACTGATTACATTATATATGGTACCAAAAAATTCTCTTCCTCATTAAAGTATCGCAATTAAATATTTAATTACAACAGAAATTTAGTGCAATACTCAGAAATTACTATTCTTTAGAGAAAGACAATTAAAGCTAGTATTTTAATCCAACAGTATTATTACTCAACTGCTTCATTTAAAAAAAGGGAAAACACTGACTCTAGGGTCTTGAAGAAAAAGTTTTGAAAGCGGGATGGGGGCAATACCTCTAGCAGACAGCAAGTTGGCTACTGTGGAAGAGCCTTAGCAAAGTTCTCATAAACCACAGTGAGATACACAGCATGCAACCTTTGTCAGATGGCATCTCTGGTACATTTTTGTGACTTTTCTATTGTTGTTTCTTAGTTTTTCCTTCAGTATACAAGGCATAATGTTAAATATATCTCCAAAATTCCAACAACATCATCTTAGGAGAGAACATTTATGAAAAACCCATGAAAGCAATTTAGGTAACTAGATTTAGTGAAAAGTTGCAAAATGCATGGGATTTGGTGAGGATCTTCTCCTCTTACTCTATAATCAGCAGCAACTTACTTAAGGCCAAACTCTGGGGCTTCTGTCTCTGTTACATATAAAAGCTACTATTATACTTATTTTAAAGTCTAGTGTTCTTTAGGCCTGTAGGATATTAAAATCCTAAAGTGCTAAAAAAATCATCAGCACATTTTCAAAACTGCATTATTACTGCAATTACTGTTTTGTGTTTTAGAGTACTTTAAGGCTTATAAAGTATATTTGTATAAAATATTTGAACCTCACAATGATTTCAAAATGTAATAAGTAAATACTATTAATTTCACGTATAAGCAAAGCAACTTATGGTTCCAATAGGTTATGAGAAAAGCCAGTTTTGAACCAAGATCTTTAATTTTCTAAGTTTTCACAGATCTACAAAATGGAGGAATTCTTGGAAGAAGGAACGGTTCTCTGTGAGGCAAAATCAATACGTACAAGTTATCATCCAGGCAGCCGATGAACAACTTTGAAATGAAGTCTTTCATTCACCTCTCCCTCAGTTAGAGATAAAATTGGAAATCACTGCTGATGGCAAGGTTAGACTCTTACCAGTAAACAACTGTCCAGGTCTACAGGGAGATATAGTTATCATATAATTACAGCTTTTCAAGTCACTATTAAATGGTACCTTCTTAAAACAGACTTTAGAAATGTGAAAGGTTTGCCTGTTTGCCTATTTGATTTAATGAAACAATTTTTTTTAGCAAGGACTTTTTGTATACTTGCATCTCTGTATTGTTTTTAATGAAAAAATATACTCTAATTTCTTTTTTTAAATAATATATTGCAATCCTAGAAGATTGTCCTTTGAGGCCCCAAAGAGACAAAAGATACCATGGCCTCAAAATTAGGTTTATTGTGAATCATCAGCAGTAGGAGAATGTTCACAAATACCCGTAAAGCAGAAGATAGGAGGATCATTAGAATGGATTAATTCAATATTCATGTTTGAAATGCCTATTGAGAGAAACAAACTGCAACCTCTTTAACAATGTAGTATTGCTTTTTTAAAATGTGAACAATGTCTACTCAGGTTAATCACATACAAAATTAGCATTTGAAGAAGGAAGTGTATCCTCCCTTGATTTATAGTTAAGATTAACATGTCTTTATTCCATCATAGGCAAATGACATTTTAATTTCTTACATAATTCTTAAAAATAGGATTCCAAAAGTGACTGTTATAAGGAGTAGGGAACTTAAATCACATTAGCCATGTTTTAGTCCAGGCCCAAATGATTCATACTTACATTAATGGTCAAATTACCTAGCTCTCTTAAGTCTTATACTCCTCTTGTATGGGATTAGATATACTAATGTATTTTATGTACAGAATTATTTTATATTGGTATGAGAAAATGATTTTAAAATGTGTTTTCAAAAATGGTTAGCACTGTAAAAATAAGATATCCTATCTATTTTTATTATGAACAGTCCAAATTGTTTAACGAGGTATGATCCTCTGATCCACAATCCATGTTATATTTCAGAAATATCAGGTCTCTTCACTGAAATAAGAAAACCTTTAAGCATTTGGGTATGTCTTCCACCTATCACTAAACCTTGATTTCAATAAAAAATACGTATTACATTTTTCTTGCCCCTCCTTCAAGATGTGTTATGACTGTTGCCTTTAAATGAAAAGCCATATGCAGAATTATTAAAGATCGGTGCACTGATTTTTAATTAATCCTATATCACTTTTTCATTTTTGATTAGTCAGCTATAACGGACTAACAATTACCAAGCCAAAACAAAAGTGTCCCTAAAATGACCACAAAATGTACTACATACCTAATTCTTCTTGAATGTAGTGGGTATTGGGCTCACAAAAAAAAATAAATATAAGTGTGAGGATGGGGTTTTGGGGTTATTATAGGAGCTTTGCAACCACCTAACTGAGCGAATTTTGACAAGTCACATTATCTCTCTGGATCTTTTTTTCCTATGCGATCAAATCTGTACCTTTCTGTCTTGAAAGATATTTTTCTGTCAAGATATCATGTTCATTTTATTCTCATATTTGATAGCTTTTCTAGCCAATTAAAAGATTTTGTTTCCAAAACTAACTATATCATATGGTTAGTGTAAATATGATGGTATAAGTTTTTTTTTTATTATGTTATGTTAATCACCATACATTACATCATTAGTTTTTGACGTAGTGTTCCATGATTCATTGTTTGCGTATAACACCCAGTGCTCCATGCAGAACGTGCCCTCTTTAATACCCATCTCCAGGTTAACCCATCCTCCCACCCCCTTCCCCTCTGGAACCCTCAGTTTGTTTCTTAGGGTCCATAGTCTCTCATGGTTCGTCTCCCCCTCCGATTCCCCCCCTTCATTTTTCCCTTCCTGCTATCTTTTTCTTTCTTTCTTTCTTTCTTTCTTTTTAAACATATAATATATTATTTGTTTCAGAGGTACAGGTCTGTGATTCAACAGTCTTACACAATATGATGATATAAGTTTTAGGAAAAAATTAAGCTAAATGGAAATGAAATGTATCATTAAGAAATATTAGAGGAAGAGAACCCAGAAATGGCCCTCAACTCTATGGTCAACTAATCTTCAAGAAAACAGGAAAGAATATCCAATGGAAAAAAGACAGTCTCTTCACAAATGGTGTTGGAAAAGTTGGACAGCCACATGCTGAAGAATGAAACTGGACCACTTTCTTATACCACAGACAAAAATAGACTCAAAATGGATGAAAGGCCTAAATGTGAGACAAGAATCCATCAAAATCCCAGAGGAGAACACAGGCAGCAACAACTTTGACCTTGGTCACAGCAAGTTCTTGCTAGACACGTCTCCAGAGGCAAGGAAAACAAAAGCAAAAATGAACTATTGGGACTTCATCAGGATAAAAAAACTTTTGCACAGCAAAGGAAACAATCAACAAGACTAAAAGTAGAGTGATGAGGGGCACCTGGGCAGCTCAATTGGTTAAGTGTCCAACTCCTAATTTCATCTCAGGTCATGATCTCAGGGTCGTGAGTTGGAGCTCCCACCCCATCCCCACCCTTATCCCACATTGGACTCCTCACTTAGTGGGAGTCTGCTTGAGATTCTCTCTCTCTCCCTCTGACCCTCCCCCAGCTCACGCATACTCTCTCTCAAATAAATCTTTTTTAAAAAAAAAAGGTAGAGTGATGATACGTCTCCAAAAAAAAAAAAAAAAAAGACATAAGCCCTTTGAACTGAGAGGACTAGGAGAAAAGGAGAGGGTAGTACAATAGTAGTTTTTTGGAAAATGCAAAGTGAAATGGAACTTTAACTGGTAGATTTAGCTCATCCAATTAAGCAGAAACCCAAGCAGCACAGAGGAAATAGAGATTCAATTCTACTTACATGAAATAATTCCCTAAAACTTTAGTAGTTCCAGAAGTAAAAATAGGGAATACAAGAACAGAGAAAATCATCAACAAAATAATTAAAGACAACTTTCCAAAATTAAAAGTAAAAAGTTACCAGACAGAAAGGACCCACCTGATGCTCAGAAAATTAATTAAATAAAATCTCATGATCATTATTTCAGAACATTAGAGACAGAGAGATCAGAGAAAAGTCTGCAAGTTTTCTCATGGAAAATAGGGGTAAAGAATACATGTATAAGGAGTGTGAATGATTTTAACTTTGGAATTCCCATTAACAACATTGGATGTTGGAGTCATTGGGATAATGCCTTCAAAGTTTTGCAAAAGCTTATTTTCTAGCCTAGAATTCTATACCCAAACATTAGTCAAATGTCAGGGTAAATTAAAGACATTGTCAAATATTCAAGATCTGAAAAACTAACTGCCCACATATAGCCTTTCTGAAGAAGTGACTACAAATTAACCTCCATCAAAACGAGAAAGCAAATAAAGATCAACAAATACATGAGACATACAACCCAAATCCAACACAGGAGAGAAGCAAAAGCATATCCCCCAGGAACGGTAAATGCATATCCTGTAAATCAGATAAATGAGTCTGAATACCAATTTGGAGCAGGTCAAAATGCACATAGGGGAAAAAACAAACAGGTAAGCAGTCATCATAGAAACCTCTGATTAGATGGAATTGAAGAACTAGTCTCAATGTTCTAAAACATTATTCTGTTATTTAAGGTTCATGACTTTTTTTTTTTCTGTGACCAGCAATAAACATGATTAAGCCCACTGAATTTTAAACCAAATTACTGTTAATTATTCTTTATGTGAAAATTTCTATGTATTTCTCCTTCAGAAAGAATGTCACAGTATAGCACTATAGTTGTAATATCCAGAGAACAATAACAATGGATGTTTTTTATTTCTAACAGATAAAACATCCTTTAACTTGTTTATTGAGGTATTTATGATCCATCTAATATTTTTGTGAATAATAATAAATATACTTAGAAATGTGTATTGTTTGGATATTTTAAGAGTAAACTAGTGAGATATGGTCACTGAAAACTCCTTACGGCATAATGATATAACCCAAAGATTAAAGGAAGATTCAATATAATCTTTAATACTATCAAGACACTGTGTTTTAAATACTGGCAACCACAATGTATATGATCATGAGCTATAGTATGTGGTTCTTAAAACATTTAATAGTTTCATTGAAAGCCCTTTTCAAATTAACAAGAAATGAAATATTTTTAGCAAGAAGTCATTGTTTTGAAGTATCCATTTCCTTTCTTTTAGTCCTCAAATACTGGTTAATTGAGAAATTTTATTACAGACATGATGAAAAAAATCTGAATTATTAGGTACTAGAATTCAGAAGTAAAGCTGATTAATTATATTAAACTGAGTTGTCAAAAACTTAGATCCAAGTGGGTTTTCTTTGTTTTTTGTTAGTGTTTGTCAAACCAAATTTAGCTATATATCTCAGCAGTTAGGGAAATACATAAGATTTCCACTTCACTGTTATTTGTGCATGGAAAAAATAAAAGAACATTTATAGAAGATTAATTGGGTAAACAGAACTGAAAATTATTGTCTTCCAACATGAACAATTAGGTGTGCAGCAGAAATGAATATAATATGAAGAATCAAGGTTCATTTCTCAGCTCCTGCCACATACAGCTGGATTAATATTACTGTATCTCCATTTGCTGAAATAGGATTACATAAAGAAAATTCAAGCCTATGGGGAAATTCTATGAGATCAGCTTTTGAACAGGTTCAATTTAAGGAGTGAGTAGATCATAAATATATCCATTAAGCAATTGGATTCTAGGGTAGTGCTCATGGGAGAAATATGAATTAGGAAGTAGATACAAAGTCAGAAGTAGGTGAGTCCATTAAATAACCCAAAGAGAATATATAGATTAATCCTAAAATTGGACTAAGATATAATCCTGGGAAATACCAATATTTAAGTTGTGGTTGAAAAACTTAATGTCCAGATAGTAGAACACAATCCACAATAAAACAGCATTCTAGAAGCCAGTAGAAGAATGTGTTTCAAGGGCTAATGACCAACAATAGCAAGCACTTAAGAGAGAGAACTTTGTTAGTTTGGTAAGATTAATAATGAGTATGGGAAATAAGTTTTAGTGCATGATGATAAACAGAGGCACTGAACAGAGATAACTATTTAAATAAGCATGCCAGAAAACCACCTGTGACTGAGAGTTAGTCCAACTCTATAGTTCCAGAAAGGAGGGATGCAGCAAAGAAGTTGAGCTTCCAGAAACGTGTCATCATCCTAAAGGTGTTTTTTGGGGAAAAACAGTGGAATCATAAAAAACAAAACAAAACAAAACAAAAACAAACAAACAAAAAAAACTAGGTACCAATTCTCTGTTCCAAATTCTACATTATTTCTGATATTACAGGATACTTATATAGTGCTTACCATGTTCCAGGCACTCTTCCAAATGCTAAACACTTACTAAGATGTAAATTTGTGATAGGGCGCCTGGGTGGCTCAGTCCTTTAAGCGTCTGCCTTCTGCTCAGGTCATGATCCCAGGGTCCTGGGATCGAGTCCTGTGTTGGGCTCCCTGCTCAGCGGGAAGTCTGCTTCTCCCTCTGCCCCTCCCCCTGCTTGTACTCTCTCTCTCTCTCAAAAATAAATAAACAAAATCTTTAAAAAAAAATTGTGATAATTACTATACAAGGTAGGTTGTAGTTCTTACCATCATCTCTTATTTTACTTACTCTACACTTCAAAGGAAATGGATACTAGAACCAGGACATGACCCTAGCCTATTTGATCCAGAAAATATGCTCCTAAATGTTCTTAGCCCCTTTTTTCCCTTTTGTGTAACAAACTATATTTATTGGCTAACTAAAAGAACGAAAACATGGTAGATAGGAATTAGGAAGAAAGAACTATGGCTTGGTGCATGAATTAGCATCAATAATCCTGGATCAGTTCTTGTATCTGCCTTTCCTTCTCTCAAGTATTACTAATCATCAGACTTAAGCCTTTTACATAAATGATCACCTTCAGCTTCCCCAAATGGCAAGATCTTCTTCATTTATAAATGCTATAATCATCACATGGCAGGTTACTACATACCCATCAGTTCAAATTATAGTAATTGATTTTTGAAATTATTGGTCATATGAAGGAAAATGCTTCCAAACAGTAAAAGCAGCTTTGGTTTCTGAAAATAGAAAAAAAAAAAAAGAGCATGTCTAAGAGTAGAGAATGAATATTAAAAGTGACAATATTATAATATCCCAAAGCTTATGTTCAGATAAATAAATTTCTGAAAGAAATCATTTGTTTTAGAAAAAAGATTAATAGGCCATAATGTACAAAGTTGTCAAGGTGATAGTAGAACATAGCATATAAAATTAATAACAGTAAGCAGGGCATTATTTGACATATAAATAAAATAGATACATGATGGATGGATGGATATAAATAGATAAAAATATAGAAACAAAAGCAATAGATATTTATCACTACTATATCTCTGTATTAGTTTGCTAGGTTTCCTTAACCTAAGTGGCTTGCAAAAGGAAAGATATATCTAACAGTTCTGGAGGCCAGAAGTCTGAGATCAAAATGTGAATATATATCTGTTTTAAAAAGGGGTTAAAAATAAACATCAAATTCTGCATAATGGTTATTCCTGGGAAGAAATAGGGAATGGAGTAAAAAAAAAAAAAAAGAGAGAGAGTGCATAAGATAACAGTAATGGCTTAGTTATTAGGTAATACAGCCATTTAAAATATCATCCTTCAGAAACAACATAGTAGTTTTAAAATTATACTCCAGAGTCTTACTCCCTGAGTTCAAACCCTTGTGTTTATACTGAGTAGCTTTACATTTTCGGGAAATTCATAAATCTCTCTATATTAGGTTCCTTTCTAAAAATGTAAATAAAAGTAACACCTTCCTTCTGTATATATTTAATGATATGATAGTTGTAAGGCATTTGGAATTGTGCCTTACGTATTGTAAGCATTTTAGGAATGTGTGCCAAATAAAAATACAGCATTATATTATTTAAATAAAATCAAATACACGTCATGAAAATAGCATTCATAAAGAATTGTAATTAATTCAATTATTTGTGACTGAGTACCACAGGATGGGAAGAATGTGGTGAGGGAAAATAGCAAGAAACATGTTAACATTTATACAATCCATGTCTTTTTAGATAGAAATGTACAATTTATGATTTTTTATTTGGTGGAGGGACAGTTTGTAAAACTGTCGTTTTTCCTAAAATTAATTTTAACTATAAGGGTGTAAGCTGTTCACAGCAGGAGAGATGCCTCATTTTTCTGTTAACCTCCCTCAGACAGTGTTCAGAAATCTCTTCCACACAAGGAAAATTTAACCATTGTCATGCTCTTATTATTAAGCCTCAAATCACAATATTTGTTATAATCAGTTATTCAACAACAGACCAGGAATGGAGCCCTGGGCAATGGAAAGTGAGAGGCTAAATGTATCACCACCATCCATTCCCAAGAGCACACAAGAATGGACGGGATAGGGAATACAGCTAACATTATGCACCTTAGACGTTATATCATCTTTGCAACAGACACCATTTCCACCTCCAACTCTCATCCTTTTTCTAAAACTGAACAGCATGTGGCTTTGTATGTGTCTCTGTCTAATAGCTCCACTCGTCCTTTTGTTTATATCTGTTCTTGGGTCATAGTTTTCCTACTTGTATACTTTTTTAAAAATTTTATTTTGTGTCCATTAGCATAGCAATCTAACTGTAAAATTACGTATGGCAGATTGGGGGTTGGATCTAGGGCTTGGGATTTGTAGGAAAGACAGAGCAAATGCACACTGATAGGAAAGAACTGAAGATGGTGATGAGAAAATGGTCCAAATGATTAAGCAGATAGTTTTAAGGACAGCAAGACATGTTAGAATCCGAGTAAAAATTTGAAGTTCTTTGGTGTCTGAAGTCTCTAAGAAATCAGAGAGTAGTGAGAATGAAAAGAGTAAAGGGATAGCAAGACAGATTGCTGTGATCAAAAATTGGGATACTGAGGGGGTCTGAGTGGATCAGTTGGTTGAGCATCTGACTTTGGGTCGTGGGAATGAGCCCTGTGTCTGGCTCTATGCTTAGTGGGGAGTTTGCTTGAAGATTCTCTCCCTCTGCCCCTCTCCCCAAATAAATAAATCTTCAGAAAAAAAAAAAAAAAGATTGGGGTATTGAGTTTTAATATAAAGTATCCTTTCACTAGTTAATTGTGTTCATTGACCATTATTTATCAACTACTAATTTGTGCCAAGCCTTGTTCTAAACAAAGTCTTGAACATAAAAGACAAACATTCCTGAATTCCTGATGCTTATGTTCTATTAGAAGGAAATAGAAATAAACAAAATAACATATTTAGACTATGTTATTGGAGGAAAAGAAACACTGATGGGCATAGGGAGTATCAAGAGAGGTAGTAACATTAAATAGGGTGATTGGGAAAGGCTTCACTAAAGACACACTAGGATAAAAAACCTTAAGAATATGAGGGAATAAACTAAGCAGATATCTTGAGAAAGAGCATTCCAGAGAGAGTGAACAGAAGTGCAAAGGCTGAGCTCAGAGGGGGTGCCTGGCAAGTGTGAGCTACAGCAAACTGGCCTCTGTTATCAGCTGAAAGGGAAACATGTATTCTAACAGGTTTATCTGGGTTAGTGCTACAATGTTTCACTACTATTTTGGAAAAGAGAATGACAAACAAAAAATATAATTTAAAAATACATAGGGCACCTGGGTGGCTCAGTAGATTAGGCATCTGCCTTCAGCTCGGGTCATGGTCTCAGGGTCCTGATCGAGTCCCGTATCAGGCTCCCTGCTCAGCGGGAGCCTGCTTCTCCCTCTGCCTCTGCCCCTCCCCTTGCTTGTGCTCTCTCTCTCACTCTCTCAAATAAATAAATAAGGTCTTTTAAAAAGTACATTAAAAGTTTTCTTCTAAAAATAAAATCTACTTAAATTGTCCCAAGATTGTTTGACATATTCATTAAACAAAAAAATAAATGAGGTTTGGTCATGAGCCTTTGGTCAAATAACAGGTTAAGGGCGAAGTGGTCTCCTTTCCATTAGTGACATAGAGCAGAGTAGCAGAAGAAAGCCATATGAACACCTGAAGAAAATCACAAACAGGAAATAACATGCACTTTAAAAAAATCTTCCTTTTTTCTATACACAATTTTAAGTGCCTCTGGGGACCCTGGAGCACTCCTCCCTTCTGCCCTACTTTGGTTCACTGACTTCTATACAGACTGAGACTCTGACCTCCTTGGGGTATCTCATTTCAGATGCCAGCTAGGTCCATGTATAGCCATAATTGTTCTAGAAGTAAACACTATTTATTTTTATACCTCCTAACCTATCATCTATGTGACCATTCAAATTAAAACATCCTTAACATCCCCGACCTTTATACATAAGCTATTTTTCTGTGTGGCAGGGCAGTGATGAAGAAAAACAATTCGGAACATTGTCTGCCATTCCTTTGCTCACTCATTGGTCCCAAGGACACACAGTTCTTAATCGAAGGTTCCAAAGAATCCTGGTCCTTATGATCTAACAAACAGAGGATGAATGGAAAATGCTCTTCTGTGTACATAATCTATTATCTGAATACAACTTATCTCTCTATTCATTCCTACCAGGGGAGGTATTAAAAAGCCAGGGATAAAGGAAACAGGCAGAAGACACCCACTGCCTTGATCCTAACCATCTTAACCATCTCACCTTGAATCAGGGACTTAGTCTTTTATCACCTTTTTTCTTTAGGATTAAGGATGATTCTACAAAAATGATATGCAGAGATAGGATCACTACAAGATTAATAGATGTATCTTTATCTCTAATATAAAATTCCAGTATCTTTCAAATCAATATAACAGCAGGAGATAAACACAGAAGGTGCACACACATGCGCGTGCACACCCCTTTGAAATGGTTGTCCTGAGTGGAAGCTGGTACAAGGAGTAGGAACACTCTTTCCGACAGTGTGCAAGCAAAATATAACTGTCGAGTCTGTATGAAACAGACAAAGCAATTTTGTGAAAAAGTTTACAAAAGAGTTAAATAATTAAACTTACACGATAATATATGTGTGCATTTTTATAAAATAATTCAGTTCAGCTAATGCATCTTAATAGCCAATATTAGAGAATAGCTACCATTTTTTACTCTTAAGCTGCTTTATTTGTGTGCAGAATTGTAAAGAATTGAGAATGCATTATCGAAAAATTTCCCATAATAATGAAAAATGTTAAATGTTTAAACAAGTAGCCAGAGTTGGATATTAGTCCTCTTAGGTTAGGATACCTAAAAAAAAAAAAAAAAAAAAAAGAAGAAGAAGAAATGTAAAAGTGAGCTTACCAAAATTATGTGTCACATATTAACATTTAATATATGTTTTTAACAAAAATATAAAAATAAAATAAAATTTAAAACCCTAGCGTAGATGATAGTTATAGACAACCTAGCAGAGAAGACATGTTAACTAATAATCTGCAACGTAACATAGAAAGTACTATTCTAAAACTATAAGCGAATGTTATATGTGTACAGAGGAAGAAACACACTTGTTCCTAAGTTATAAACATGATTCAATTATTTGTCTTTGTATGATTTTCTTAAATATGTCTACCAATATCATCATATATTATAAAATTATTTGACACATAGCCTTTTCCTCAACTACAAATTTACCACTGTATACCATTTGAGGTCATTAAAAAAGTAAGCAAATTAAGTTTCTAAATCTAAACTTTATTGTAGAAAAATCCTTTCAATTTTCTCAGATTTCCCATGTTGATATGTTTATCATGGTTAGTAAATAGCTAAATGGTACTTACTCTCAGTTTCTGATCACCACTCACTTTTTTTTTTTTTTTTTGGCCAAATAAGAACTGGTTCCAGGAGCACAGAATTATGTGTTTTTTTAATTGTAAAACATTATTGGACAGTATAAGCAAAGTATTCATATATCAAAAATTAAAAATTATCTAATATCATTATTCAAATACTGCATACCTAATAAGCTTTGCCTGATTTACACAAAAATATAAAGGCAAATGGTTTTCAGTTATACTACATATCTCTTAAGAAAAAATAAGAGATTTGTGACTTTCTTAGGACAAATGTGTTTTAAAGGAGAAAATTCAGAAGAAAGTTCCACATCTTATAATTTTTATGTAAAGTGCTATTTTACCCACAAAAAAAGACCTTATACTGTCTTTCTCTCTTCCTCTCTCTCTCGCCTTTCTCTCTTTCTTTCCCTTTTTCCTTCTCTTTCTCTCTCTCTCTTTTTTTTTTCTGTGAAAAGGACCCAGGCTTTTGATAACTTATGGCTCTCTGGAAAAAGCCTATTCTATTCTTATATTCAGCTCCCTATGCTTTCTATACTAGATTCAGAGTATTCTAGGTCTGTTTTCAGGAAATAAAATGCATTTTTACTACTAATCTGTCTTTTCAAATATAAAATACTTAACATTTTATGTTTAAGCCAAGAAATAACTTAATTCTTGAGAGTTTTTTCTTTTTGATGTTACTGACTATACTCTTTCAAATCATTTTTTTCCTTGGATTTCCATTCCCTAATTTTAGACACAAAAATAGAATTTTAGACAATTTTAACGATTAATATTTTTTTTTTTTAAGATTTTATCCATCCAAGATTTTCTTTTGACACCACTAAGATGAGCAGACTACACTGCATAATGCATGTTTAATCTTCTGGAACCTTCAATGGTTTAAAAATGGCAGTGAATATAATGACAAACCTTGACCTAAAATAAGTGTAACTTTGTTTCTAGAATACAGAATTGTTTCTACTGGAAAACTATGTTCACAATTTCAGTTGTCTTTTACCTGAATGTAAACGTTATTGTTAATTAATACTAATATTTTTATTGACTAATTTACTATTTTCATAAAGACAGTGTTTCAGAAAAGGAGAGAAATTATATAGAACAACAAATACAATAGCCACGAAAATCAACATTACTCATAAAAGTGCCATCCACATGACGGAGACTTTAAGAAATCTTTTTAAGATATTTTGGAGTTAATGCCAAGTTAAAGATAGAATAGAAGGCATAACTAGAGAGACAGAGTTCAATATTTTCATGCAAAAAATATTAGTATATAGATCAGATCCACAGCAGAACCACGGTATCTCTCAGATGCACTCTCAGTTCTTCAGTTCTTCCCCCCCCACCCCGCCCACCAAGTCTTCATAGTTGGCTTATATCAGAGAAAACGACCTCTGGTTTTCTTATTATTTTACCTTTCTTGTTGCAAAGAGCCGCAGAGTGACCATATAACAATGCTTGGTGCAGAGCGACTGGTTATTCGTTCCCTTTTTTTTTCCTATTTCTTTTTTTTTTTTAATTTTATTTTATTATGTTATGTTTATCACCACACATCATTAGTTTTTGATGTAGTGTTCCATGATCCACTGTTTGAGTATAACACCCAGTGCTCCATTCAATACGTGCCCTCTTTAATACCCATCACTAGGCTAACCCATCCCCCCACCCCTCTCCCCTCTAGAACCCTCAGTTTGTTTCTCAGAGTCCATAGTCTCTCATGGTTCGTCTTCCCCTCCGATTTCCCCCCTTCATTTTTCCCTTCCTACTATCTTCTTTTTTTTTAAACATATAATGTATTATTTGTTTCAGAGGTACAGGTCTGTGATTCAACAGTCTTGCACAATTCACAGCGCTCACCATAGCATACACCCTCCCTTTTAAGCCCAGGTGAGGTCACAGATCAACTGCTACCAACTTATCATTCCCACACACTTACATCTTCATAAATGGCTTAAAATAATAAACCCTCCTTGAGTTATCTTACATTGACTTTTCTGATTTTTTTTTTTATATTGGGACACTGACTCATATCCTATAGTTAGTGACACTGAGATTACTAACCCAAACACCTCATTTTGCAGGTGAAGGTACTGAGTCTCAGCAATGTTAAATAACTTAAGGAATGGTCAAAATGCGCATTATTGATCAATGTTACACTTTTATCTAGTTTCTGCTGTTTTTAGCATCATTTCTTAACCTTCACCATCTGTCAGACTAGCCCTGTGAGTGTTGAAGCACACTGATTTCCCAGGTATACCCTGCAGATTTGCCTGTGGGCCAATGAGACTGAATCGCAATGTCTGGGTCATGTTATACCAATATCAGACCAAAACTTGGGAGATGGAGAATTTAGGACATTTATGGAATTACATTTAAATGCAAAACAGTCTGAAATTAATAATCCAATTATGATACTAGAGGATAGACTACATTAAAAGAGATAGCAAGACAGAAATTGTGATAATAAGAAAAAAATGTAATGAACCAGGTGACTAAGGAGCAACAGAACTTAAATTTTTTAAAATGTAATTCTTTTTCTGGAAAATCGATTACAAGACTATGAAAATTAACCAAATTACCAAGATTACCAAAGCACTGATTTTATAGACTAATGGGTTTACTAAATATAAGGCGAAGTAAAGGATATATTCTGATAAAATTCCAGTAAAATTTCTGAATTAAAATTAGAAGTTTAAAACCATAACAATTTTATAACCAAGAAACATAGTACTTCTACAATCAATGATATATAGGTAAATAATTGCAACTATAAATATTAAAACAAAGAACTAGAGATCATCCAAGAAACCGTAATGAATCTTTATTAAAAAACAAAACAGAACTATGGGGTGCCTGGGTGGCTCAATTGTTTAAGCATCTGCCTTGGGCTTAGGTCATGATCCCAGGGTCCTGGGACTGAGCCCGTATGGGGGCTCCCCACTCAGCAGGGAGTCTGCTTCTCCTTCTCCCTTTGCCCCTCCCCCCTGCTCCTGCTCTCTCTCAAATAAATAAATAAAATCTTAAAAAAAAAAAAAACTAAACTAAAAAACAGATGAAAAGAGAATGATGATATATAGTTGCTGGATGTACATATACTTCAGAAACATGATGGTGGAAGATCTGCTAGCGAGGAAGATTATGATACATAATCACAGATGTAGGGGAAGAATGAGAAAGGAGCCACATTATGTAGAAAGTAGAATGAAATTTCAAGAAAGCTAGATGCTCCACATTGGCAAATAGTGTAGAGTAAGTGAGAAGTAACAACATAAGTTTCAAGAAAAAAAAAAAAAAGGAATTAGTAAACATTCCTCAGGGAAAATGCAAATTATTTGGTTTCCACAAGATGCTTTTAAAAATCCATTTTATTAGTTATTCATGCATATTTTCCCATAAATAATGTTAATATTGCCAAAAATGTACACTTATTTTATTGTATGAGGAAAGAGGAAAGAAATACAGCTTTTGTTTAATTAGAATAGCAGAAAGCTCAGACCAAAAAACTGATGTTAAGGACTGAATTTTTACATTAATGTTCACTTTTCATAATAAGTATGGTATAAAAGCGTTAAAGTTAAAAAGGAACTCACTGCCTTGATTTTCTTCATAGTGTATTTCATTACTTTTTGTATGCTAATATCTTATAAGTGAGGAAAAAATAACCCTAAAGTGAAATATTCAGGTCATATAGGGGAGCACTTTAATACTTTCTTTCCTAAAACCACTCATCCTGTTTAGTATATTCACACATTATTTTTCAATCAACTCTTGCAATGATTCATCATGAAATCCCATAGCCATAAAAATGTATTTCTGTGTCCCACAGCAATAATGAAATTCTAAAACTAATTTTTCTCTCTTTTCTCCTTGGGTAGAAATATTCTATTTGTAAAAATGCAGTTGTCAACATTCATATTCAACTTGAACTGATATGTTGCTAAACCTTAAAATGGAAAAAAGAAAGTTAAAGCATAAACTTGAAGGCGTATAATTTCTTATTAAATACATAAATTCTTTTCTAGGAAATATGAATTCAATTATTGAGTGTTTCCTTTGATATGCCTACAATTTAATGTGGCTGATGTTATTTTTTGTTTACTTTTGAAGGCAGGATTAAAAACCAAATTGGTTGTTAAACCATTGTACACATTAAAATTATCCACATAAACACACTGGTGCTTTTATACACATTGTTAAAAATATGCTCATACTGTTAACCCAAACGGCGAGTAAATTATGCTCATGAAATAAAAATACACTATGGTCTGTGGACTTTCTACATTATCTAACTTAAACCCAAAACCTTAATGGAGTTTATTATTATTCTAGCTTTACAAATGAATAAACTGGGATTTAAAGTGTATTAGATTGCCAAAAACACACAACCATTAAACCATGAAAACACAACTTGAAACCGGGTCTTCATGACACCAGAATTCAGGTTCTTTATGGTGTATCTTGCTGTACCAGAAACCATTTTCTGCATTTGTTATATAAAGGAGTACAATTGACTAGACTGCAAACTCACAGTACTTTGTCTCTCAAATCAATAAAGTCAGCCGGCAAAACGGGTTAAGACTCAGTTTGAGTAACACTGCATAGTTTGTGAAGATCTCTCACATCCTTATTATCAAAATTCTGTGAGTTTTCATTTTTTTAGCCCGTTCTACAGAGAAGTCTGCTTGGACAGAGATTTTAGCTGAACTGCTTCAAGTTTCACAGCTAGTGATTTCTATATTACAGGGACTTAGAGACGCACTGTCTCCCTAATAACAACAAAAAGTCTAAATAAGACAAAAGAAGCCCTCTTTTCTTAACCCTACCTCTGCCATGTTTCCCCCACCAATAAATAAGTAAATAAATAAAAATTAATAATAATAAATAATAAAAGCCCTGAAATTACCAAAGAAAAATGTGTATATACCAAAGAAAAATGTACATTTGTTTAAGAAGCTATGAGTGCCAAAATTTTATGTCTACAATCAATGGGATCAAATTAAAGAACATCACTGTAAGCCAATTCTCCAAATTTGCTTCTGAGAAAGAAGTCTAAGGACTTGTCATGGCAGTTAAGAAGTAGAGATAATACACTGATTACCCTCTAATTTGGAGGCAGTAGAACTTTAAGCAAGTTTCATTTGTAAAACATATAAAGACCATTATTGAGTTGGCTTTATCATTCTAAAATGGAATCATTAACATTTAATTTTTCAAACTTAAATGTTTACTAGTGATTTTCTTTAACATATATCTTAGGACAAGATTGAATAATGAAGAAGTCCTCCATTAATTATCAGAATACCTTTTATTAATGTGTGGTTTAATGATATCTTTTCCTTACAATAGTACTCTCTGTCCATTTATAGACAGGCGTACAATAGATAGAGTGACTTGAGTCTGTGATTATTAAAAGGGAAAGGAAAGAAAAAAAGAGATAATGCACTACTTACCTTCTTTTTCCTCTATCGCACACCCTCCACCATATCCCATCCCATCCAGCCTCAGGGAAACTCCTTGAGGGTTCCAGCGACTAACTGTGAACACCTTTCTATAGCAGTACATCATTAATTTGTAATTCACTACTTCTCATACTGCAAATGAGAGCTGAAATGTTCCTCCGTGGTTGTGTTCTGATCTATTTATTGACCAGGTTTAGGTGTTGCTTTGTACCCCCAATTCCCAATACAGCATCTTATACAGAGTACTTATGCAATGTTTGTGGATTAAATTAATGTTGAATGTGAGGTAAAAATTTCCCCTGTAAATTAGGTTAAAATGTTTGCAGTCTTCAAAATGGTTGAGAAAATGCATTATTAAAATAAACAAAATATTTCTCTGCAAAACAAAACTTTGCAATATTCTAAAATCATTGCTGTCTGTTCTGTGACACATCTTTACTCAAGTCCAGATGTAGGGGTTTAAAATCTTTGAATATAATAAAATTAAAAGTTTCATATACTTATTTATATTCTGAACTGCTTTTGCCCTATCCATATTAATGAAGCAGCCAGATTCTTACTGTATTTGCCCTGATATGCCTTCAAAAGGTGGACATATTAATTTTGAGCCTTCTAGGAAACAATCTGGTTAAATAAGAAACTTGAATTAAACATTAAAGGAAAAACGCAACTTTATTGTTAAAAAAAGATATACAGGAAGTCTGCATACATATATCCATCATTTTTGTATTTCTATTAAGAATCAAGACAGTTTGTATTAAAGTGTGCTTCTATACAATATATGTTCTTCCCCAAAGCTAAGGGATCTCTGGTAGGGACACACAGATCTGGAAGTTGATAACCGTATTACATAACTATATTGACTACATTTCTCAAGATAGAAATTTACCATTTGTGAACCTAAATGTTCTCAAATTCTTTCAAGGCAGTGCTCCCGTATCCATTTCTTTTTATTATGACTAGTCATCTTCCCATGAATCTGAACATTACCTCACCCACTTGCCGCCTCCTTCTATCTCTAAGATTGATTATGGCTGACATTCTCAGCAGTCAAAACATCTTGCAAATGACTTCTTAGCCTGGAGAGCCCAACCAAAATGATGTTCACTTCACTGCCTGCCTAGCTTGTCTCCCATCTAGCCATTGAAGCATTTACAAGAACACTTCTATTAAATTTGTTCCAACATGTGTTCAATTAGATGAAATCTTCTTAAATATTGTAGTAGATGTGAGTTGGGAAAATGCTAAATTGCCTCTGTATTTGTTAAGTATAGTCTCAAAGGTAGAAGAAGCCCATATTATATCATTGGATTCAAGCAATAAAATGAAGATTTTTTTTAAAAAATTTGCTTATGTATATACATTGTTTTATTTTCTAGCTATAGTAGAATATATTAAAGAAGCTAAATATAAAGTGGTAGCCCTGGGTGAAATGTCATGCTTTATTTTCTATTTATTACTTTAATGAGAACATAGAAAAATGTACCTTACCATTTTGATGGTAAGAGTGACCGAATTAAAAATCAACTTAAAGACATCATTTAATCTCCTTATTCAATAAATAGTAAGCTAAATAGTGCCTACTTGTTTTGTCAAATAGAGGATACACTTAGGATTAATGCATTGTTACTCAGAGAACAGAGAGAAAACTTCAAATAACATGACAAACAGATTATATTAATACTACATGCTGTAGATCAATATTTGCTTTTCTTAATAGAAAATAACAGACATTATTTAATGAAAAGGGTCCTTTAGAGGTTATTTAAGATGGTAGTAAAATACCTGGAACTTCTGAAATAGTAAAATAAAAATGACCTAAAACATTGTGTCTGGTAAATTCACAATGCCTAAGGTGGTAGTGGTAGTAGTGGGATTGCCTATGATTGATTGATTGATTGAATTTGTTTGTTTACTAAGCTGATTCTTGTCACTTTTCTAATCTCACTATGCAGCACATAGATGCATTTAAATAATATACAGTGTTAAGTGTAGAAAACTGTGTACTTTTTTTTAAACAGGTTATTTGCTTCTTTTAAAAGATTTTATTTATTTATTTGAGAGAGGGAGAGAGAGTGAGAGAGCATGAGAGAGGGAGGGTCAGAGGGAGAAGCAGACTCCCTGCTGAGCAGGGAGCCCGATGTGGGACTCGATCCTGGGACCCTGGGATCATGACCCGAGCCGAAGGCAGATGCTTAACTGACCAAGCCACGCAGGCGCCCGAAAACTGTGTACTTTTTAATGAGACACTTTTCAACATTATTCCTTGCCATCCTAATGTTGGACATTTACTTATATATATTTCACTCTTGAGGATCTTATTTGTTAATCTATGAGCCAAAATTGAAAATATGGCTACATATTGGTGGATTTAAAAAAAAAATCTGTGTAAATTTTGATGATGCATTTTCTAGGGAGAATATTAGAGCTTCCATTAGATTCTTTAGAGGTCTGTGATTTTATTTTTTCTAATTTTTTAAAAGATTTTACTCATTTATTTGACAGAGACAGCAAGCGAGACAGCACAAGCAGGGGGAACAGCAGAGGAAGAGGGAGAAGCAGGCTCCCCGCTGAATAGGGAGCCTAGATGCGGGCTTGATCCCAGGACTCTGGGAACATGACCTGAGCTGAAGGCAGACACTTAACCAACTGAGCCACCCAGGCACCCTTAGAGGTCTGTGATTTTAACATAAAGAATCACTCTTCTAAGTATTGTGTGATTGATATTTAAGTCATAAATCATTTGGAATGTATAGTGCACAATTTAAGGTCAGATATTATTTTATTCCATATATGTAAGGACTCCTGAATTTACAATCTTTTTATCCTTTTTATTTTATTAATTTGGTTTATCTTTATTCCGAAATGATGTAAACTAGTTTTGAAACCATTTGTAAAAGACTAAAATGAATATGATGAATCCAGAGCAATGATAAAAAAAGGGTTTAAAGAAGAAAAAATAATAAATGTCTTGTTAAAATGATTAAAATGGTCTCAAATTTGGCTCTGAGGTTCCTAGAAACTAAAGTAAAAAGTATAATCAATTACAGAAAGCAAGATAAAATCATACTGACCTAGATTGGGAAATTATCTTTGGTGGTTTTTCCTAAGCATAAAACAATTACATTATAAGGATTCTCAGCCCCAGCTTTCCCTTACCCTGACTCTATGTAACTAGTTCCACGCACCAATCTACGTGGTAAAAACGTATCCTGGTAAGAACAGCAGACCAGAACCTTCTGCAGGATGATATGGAAGGAGAGCGATTATTCCGTATGTGAAAGAATGAAAGACTACACAGGTGAGGAAGAACACTAGCACCTGAGAGAAGGTAAGGTGTAGAGATAGCAGCTGCTATTATAAAGAGCAAATAAAAAACGATGAGGTAAGATACTCTAAAGAAAGTGTTTCCTCTGTACTTTGCAATGCACTTGCCACCTTCTGAAGAACGCTGGTTCCCTGAGAAACTTTAGAAGCTTCTGGAACTAGACTTTGGGGTGAAGTGATTGGTTACATCAAACTGCCTTAACCCATATTTGGGCTTACAGGAAAAGAATACCTGGGTTAAATGAAAACCACTGTTAATTTAAAACGTTATATGATACACCAAAAACTAATGATGTAATATATGGTGATTAACATAACATAATAAAAAAATAAAAAATAAAATAAAATAAAACATTATACGAGTCAGCTTGGCCAGCTTTCTTTCCCATGGCTCCTTGTTTGCGCTTTGAAAACAAGAGTATTTCCTCCATTCAAACAAATGTGCTTGAGAAAGTTTTAATAAAATGAGCAATGAATGGGCAGCAGAAGAAACCAGAAGCTGCTAATGACATACCAGATAACAAAACCTGGGTATTCGACAACTGCTCACATGAAGAAGATCTTTCTTACTTCATAACTGTTATGTATTAGCATATATATTCTTAACTCTTTGTGCTAGCACATATTCAAAGTTGACGGTTTTAATCTTTTTAAATCACATATATTTTTTAAATTATAGAAAACAATGAAAAAACAAAAAAAAATGTGTAACATTTTCTTGTATTTCCTTTCAGTATTTTTCTCTGTATCTGTATGTGGTACTAATTGTAGGTGCACGCTTTTATCCTAAAATGTAACATATGCAACTTCTGAAGTTACTCCAAAACTTAATCAATGTAATATGACATACAGTGTATTATTTTATACCATTATAGAGTGCCAGCCTAGGCTTTTTTTTTGGTTAATTAGATCTTAGTTTGAAATAAGAAAAAATTTTATGCAATTAGGTAAATATTGTCCCATTCACAGTCCAGCTAATATATGTTTTGGATAAAGTGAAAATATTAACATTAATAGAAATGTGATTTTAAATAATGACAGCAAGTCCCCTGAAATTAACCATGTGAATAGTAATTTTTCCTACAGGCAATGTAGATATTTAAACATTGTTCTTTTCAGGTAATGTTTTATATATCAACGGTATATGCTTTATTATCATCTTATAAAAACCCTGTTAATAAAAATGAACAAAAATGCTTATTTATATAACTATGGTTCTGCAAAAGCATCCAACATTTATAAAGCAGTTAATTTTAGTTTAGAACATTTAATTCCCTCTTTAATTTATAAATATACTTAACAAATGGAAACACTTAAAATGACAAAATCTTGTATGGTATATCTTTTGCCCAACTTGCATCAGTAATATAACAATCTGGACATTCTGATCAATAATTTTCTTTATTAACGTCTGTGCTGATAGAAGATAAAACCTCCTTCTATATACAGGCTGACTCACTGTCCCCGACGATTTTCCCATTTATAGTTTTTTTAAACAGTTTTTATTATAAAATTATGTATAAAATTGGATTGAAAAAGAAATTGAGACGACATAATTTCTATATGTTAGAGCACAAAATTCATCACTTGTTTCTCTTAAACAATGTCTACAGTAGTTCTAATGTGGAGCAAAACAATTAGTATTTTGTAAATATTGATATAGCACAAGGGATTAGGTTGTGAAATTAGCAACCTAATTTACAAGAATCAGATATAAAGTTAAGATAAAGCTTTACTAATAAATTTAAGGACAAGTATTTTACAGGCACAGATAAAACAGAGAGTAGCCTAGGACCACCTTCACATCTCCTCCGTATTTCCTTGCATCTTAGGATGTGCTCCGGCTCAGATTAAAATATGAAATTTCTAAGTGAGATATGTTGTCATTGCTTATCAAAAGAGTATTATTTTGATCATGAAAATCTCCATTTTATCTCCAGACTGATATATCTTGCTTGATATTTTATAGAAAGTCACGTGCCACAAATCTATAGATTCAGATTTACTTACCTTCAGTAATCCAGACAAACTAGGTACAACCTGCTAAAGCATTCTGTAGATGAGGAGAGTTTGCCAGGGACCTGTTATTGCAGATTTATAAGACATTTGACCATGTCTTTTTCCTTTATTTCCTAGAGACTCTCCCAATAAAAGAAAAGAATGGCTTGAAGGTCGGCTGACAATTTTTTTTTTCCTTTACAAAGATCTATTATGTGTCAGGCACTTACTGGATCATATTTTATTTTATTTTATTTTTTACTGGATCATATTTTAGATTAATTCTCAAAACACCCCTATAAAATTGTGCACATAACTGAGTAAATTTTTAAACATTTAAAAATATCTTAGTTCAAATTAAGTTCAGGCAAAATGTCCTAGAGTAGTGAATAATATTCAGCTCTCTGAACACCTGATATATCCTCCATAGGTGGGCTCAACAACAAGAAGAGATTAAAAGGAAAGAAGCAGATGGGAAGTGAAAAAAATGGAGAAACCAAGTAATGTGTACAAGTTCATATTTTAGGTAATTATATTAATTTTAGAATTAGAAATACTTTATAGTTAGCTTTTACTAATTAGCTTTAGCTTCCTGAACCTTTGAAAAAACAGTATTACTAAATTTATTGAAAATTACATCTTTTATTTTAATAAGAAATGATATTTTTATCAAAATCTCTTAAAATACATCTTTTCTAGTTAACATTTATTTTACTTTATTATATTTATTTGTATTATTATTTTTCTCAAATAATTCTAATCTGTTAGATATATTAATCCCATATCCTGACAGTGGATAGTCTCAAATGAATTCATTACAGAAGCGTTGTACAACCAGTGCTCAAACCTCAGTTTATTTATAAAAGATGATTATAATTCATCCTTTATGTTTTGAAAAGATAATAATAGGAATTCAATGGGAAAAATAATCTTCTTATAACTTCTGCATATAAACTCACAATATTTTCCCAAGGTCATGTGCATACATTATGCCTAATGTCAATCAGTAAGATCCCCAGTGCACCAAACATTAAGAAACAATCCTGGTGCCATATGGAATGTTTGCACTCTGTGGGTCCAGAACAGCATGAGAAGATACATTTTACTTCTTTTTTTCTGAACTCCTTTAAAATCATAAAAAAATATTTAGCTACCAAAATTATGAAGAAATAATAGAGTGCATTCTATAGTTTATGAAGAGTTGAGTTTGGTTAGATTGTATCCTGAAAATTCTATTTTAAAATTTCATGGTAGACAGTATTATTGTTTATACCTAGTCTCTTCTCTCCCTTGGAGAAAATTTTATATTCCATCTGGAAGGACAAAACATTTGGCATATGAATTGCTTTAGGTATGAAAGATGAAGAGAAGTGATATGTGTCACCTCTGGGCATAAATTTCAAGAGCTGAGATTTCCTCCCTTCACTTGAGTCCCAGGTTGAAGATGTGAAGCACAGCCATGGCCACATCTTAATAGATAAGTAGTTTGATTAAACTTGTATTGTTCTAAGTCACTGAGATCTTTTTTCTTTTTTTAAAATTTAAATTCAATTAGCCAACATATAGTATATCATTAGTTTCACATGCAGAGTTCAATAACTCATCAGTTGCATATAACACCCAAGCTCATCACATCACATGCCCTCCTTAATGCCCATTACCCAGTTGTCTCATCCCTGCACCCACCTCCCCTTCCACAACCCTCAGTTTGAAGGTTTTTTAAATTATCATGCAAAACCTAAGCTTCTTTGAATTATAGTCATGTTTATATATTTCATCTTTTTAACTTTTCCCTCATAGGTCTAGCATTCTCATATTCCCCACTTATATAATTTATCCATGAATATTAATTTGAGATGTACCTAGTGTTAGAGGCCATAATAGGAAACTTACATTGTTAAGACTGTTGGAACTCTGCTAATGATGATGGTGCTATAAGTCTCCAATGAACACTAGAAATCTCTACCAAGTAATTTCTCAGCCCCCCTCCCCCCATATCCTAAGTGTTAGTCATAAACTGATCATTTTAGGTTTGCTACCCAAATCTGATTCTCATATCCCTGATAATTTATCTCTTCTATATTTGGAAATCTATCAAGTGAAAAATGTTAAAATATTGTGAATTTCATACACACACACATACACACACACACACACTCACATATATATTACTTCATTTAATCCTCATACAACCCTATGAAGTAGATATACTGCATCTATTAAAAACATATTAGAGATGAGGACACTGCCTGGTAGTATTCCTTTTATCCTCAATCATAATATTTTACATTCCTCTGTCATAATATTCATCACAACTATACTAAGTCATTTACATCTTATGGGTTATTTTTCCTGCTAGAATATGAACTTCAATTAGACAGATCTTGACAATGCTAAGTGTTCAATTACTATTTGTTGCATGCATCAGTGGATTGGGAATGCAATTAATTAACCAAATATGTTGAGGTTTTTACATGGTATGCAACAGGTCTGAATCAGTCATCTTTGCATATTGTTCTGCGTTTGAGGCCATCTTTCCTTGAGGATTATATATTGACATAAGAAACATGCTTTCATGCTTTTGCTGTGTAATGTCCATCACAGCTGGAATCTCAGAAAGACTGAACCTACTGAATGACTCAGAACAAGCTCTCTAACCATCTTTTCACACTTCCATTATTTTAAATGAGTATGTTCTTTTCTAGGTTTCATGTTGGAAAACATTTTATAAATATATTCATATCAATTTGTCAGTAACTTACAGCATCATAATGACTATAAATAATGATATGCTTGATAGAGAAAATACTTTAACCCAAATAAACTGAATTTGAAGGAAAATCTCAGACATACGTGGACTACCTAGTTTGTGAAAATAAGAATACTCAAATTATCCTGAAAGCATACTGCAAGGAAAAGTATATACTTTATTTTGTTTCATTTGTATAATGTCCCTTCCCTTATCATGTCTAATATAAGAAAAGATGACATTCTAAAGGATTGAAGTCAGAGTATCAAATTTTTGTGTGAAACCTCTGATTTTTAAACCCTGTCACTAAGCCTTCTTTTTATGATCACAATTTACAGGGTTTTTTTTCTTTTTAAGATTTTATTTATTTATTTATTTGACAGAGAGAGAGACAGCGAGAGAGGGAACACAAGCAGGGGGAGTGGGGGAGGGAGAAGCAGGCTTCCCATGGAGCAGGGAGCCCGATGCTGGGCTCGATCCCAGGACCCTGGGATCATGACCTGAGTGGAAGGCAGACGTTTAACAACTGAGCCACCCAGGTGCCCCACGATTTACATGTTTTTACAAGAATAAATAGCACTTATTTTGTCATTTATATTTGTAAATTATGACCTAGAATTTCAGGGTTTCTTTAATACCCAGAGTTATATCACTAGTAAAAGCTTCACATGAGTTCTAACCATATTTAGCTTCATTCCAAATGTCACTCACAAATGTATAATATATATTGATAAAGAGAAATATAATATACAGGACCTATACTATAATTAGAGATTTATTTTTACCCATAGGAATACTAACAGGGGATAATAGAAAGGTAATCAGATTCTACAATCTGTTATCGGGATATATTTTTACCTAAAGCCATCAACAAACATACGTTTAATTTAGAGGCATGGCAAGCTCGACGGTGTCAGAATATAAGCTTCATTAGATCGGTATTTCATTAATTTGTTCTCTGCAGTATCTCCAACGAAGAATATGTAGCATATAGATACTTAATAAGTATTTCTCAAAAAGAATGATCAAAGTGGGTATCTGTTTCAAAAAGTTATTATTGTTGATATTAAACAGGTTGCTCTACACAAAGAAGGGAGAAAAAGTCTTCAAAACACTGAGATTAACAAATATTAAAAAATAAAGGTGAAAAGATGCTTTTGAAATTCAAGAAGTATCCAACTCTGTTGTAAATTTGGAATTTGAAGTGGAGTCAGAAATATGAGGCTGAAGAGAACATCTAAATGCCCCTTTTAAGTGAATCTGAGCGGTGGGGTCTGTAGGCAAGACCCAGGCTGAGGAGAGTCAGCAATGGACAAAGTCAAGAGGGAAACAGAAAACAAAACAGAGAATAATGCAAACTGCACGAGAGAATGTGGAAATTCCAAAGATTTAAAGGAAAAATCAGAAACGGGCTGGAAGTCAGGACAAGACTTCGGAATAGAAACAAAAAATGGTGTAGGGATAAAAACAGTCTAGGAAAGACTGAGGAATGCTTAGTACAAATGATAAAAAGAACAGAGCAGATTTTGTAATTTGCCCCTACTCGGGAAACCAGGAAAGGGCAGCCGTCAAGTGTTAGATCATGAACTATCTTGTGGCCAACCTAGGAAATTTGAACTTTATTTGGAAGACTATGGGGAGCTCTTGAAGGATTTTTAGCTGGGAAGTGACATGATTAGTTTTGTGCTTTATAAAGGTCACTCTGGCAGCTGTGCAGACCGTGTAATTGAGAATGGTAATAAACTTGGAACACAGAATTTAGACTTTCCTGGAGTAATTAAATTAAACCTTCTTTAATGAACAAGAACACTATTACTAAACATTCAGATCAATATATAAAACTTAATCAATAAAAAACACAAGAATTTCTGTTAGAGAAATCAAATCAACAGGCCTGTTTATGTAAGCAATTTCATTGTGCATTTAAAACCAGTAAAGCATATAATAAACTTGTTCTATCTTTGTCTTACCCTAACTCCAGCTCTGATTTACAAGTTGCTTCAGACTGGATACAAAATTAATATTATGAAAGGTGCTTTAAGTGCTTGCATGAAATTTGTTTCACAGATGTCCAAGCTCCTTGCAGTATACATGTATCCCCAACCTCCCTTAAATGGTGAAGGACTTCAAGTGGCAAGGACTCCGAAACCTCCATGGATAGACCACTGCTTCTCCAATCTTATATTAACAAAAACTTGCTGTTCTTTTCCCTGTACCTATTTTTTCAGTACGTGTGCTGGGGTTCAAAAAATGATGCTTTAGAAATGAATCTTCTGTTGACTTCTTGAAATAAGATGAAACATTTATTTTTTTCAAGTAATATCTATTCTTCAATAGCCTTTCAGTGAGCTATACATTTAAACGTTTCAGCAATAATTCTCAGTCGCAATGCATAATGTTAACAGAGAGAATAACTAAATTTGGTGCCTAAATGTTTATTTCTGGTTTCTATGGCTGACAAATAGTAAAATTTTCTTAAGTTAAAATTTGCAGTAGGAAAATAAGGGTCCATGCTGATCTCAAGAAATCTTAACTAGAAGCTTACTATCGTCACCTTTCCTTCAAATATTTAAGGAAATGTGTTATTGTGACATGCTCCACTTGGCAAGAAACTGGGGTAATCCAGCATCCTTGGGATTACTTATGTAAAAAAATAGGAATATAGATCTTACTGCTCAAGATTAATATTTTTCTATTTTTTATTTCTGTTTCTAAACAACAACAAAAGGATTCGCCCTCATTCAAGAAAATGGCTCAGTTCTTCTTAGGCTTAACTAATCTGCATACAAAATAAATCTAGGTTGAAAGCACTTGAGATGAACTGGCCTCACAAGCTAAACTGAAATATTGTATCTGGATGCTATAATTTTACCTTATATTTAACGTTCATTGAACCAATAGTAACTTTGTGTGCTATGGAAATAAGAATGGACCTCATGTTCAAAGCTAAGAATTAGAATTACAACCAAACCTTTTCTGTAGAATCGATATCTAGATTTGTTAGGGGTGCTGTTAAAGACGCAGTGAGTCCTTGGCTGAATGTGGTGTTAAATAAGGCCACAGCTTGCTAATTCGTATCGCCTCTGGCAGGAAAAGCAATAATTGTCCACTTTGAAAAATTTCTTTAAAAGTTCACATTTATGAAACTCAATGCACTTTCCAATAGAAATCTGGAGTAAATTGAAACTATCTTATTTTAAAATCCAATTTGAGTAGTTCTGCTTCCTTTCTCCAAGAAGAGCTTTCAATATATTATTCCATTCAGTGATAAAAGTGATGGTAGGGTAATAAAACAATTGAAACTTAATGAAAAGCTGTGAGCAACTTCTCTAATGCAACAGAACATTTTCTGTTCCCAACAGTGTCCTTGTAATTTCACAAGACTGAATAAAGAATTTAATAAACACTCAAATATAAATATGTGCCATTTTCGACCTTCAATTAAATTGAGTTGTATTAATAATGAAGTAATAAAATCCTCATCCATTTTTCTCTTGGATATGGAATTCCAAATAAGTATATGCTATTTGAGAACACATTTTCAAACTGAAAATTTAAAATTGTGAACTCTGTGAAATCATTTGAATGATCTAAGTAGGAAAAAAAACAAATAAATGTAATACCAAATTTCAGTATCTAATATGGAATAAGGTGAAATTTTCTTCTTGATATTGCCTCCTGGTATCTTAAGGAAAAGGCACTTCAAAGACTCATTCCACTTTCCCAGATCCTGTCATTATTACAAAAAACAAAACAAAACAAAAACAACAACAATAAAACCAATGGGGACATTCTTAATTTTAGAAAAAATAACTATTTAGTTAGTAAGTAATAATTTGCAATACAACAAGAATGCATAATAATGTAATTAAGATACTCTTAATTGTTTCTCTTGACCTCCCCTGGTGATCTTGTACCACAGAAAGTCAACGTCTTCCACAATTTTTCAGATATAGACAGACTGAGATCAGAAATTTTGTCGCTAAATGGTGGGCAATATGGAGAGCCCAGTCCTCTTAATTGGTTGTGCTAAATATGAATAATTTTTAGAGATCCTTTTTTAAAAAGATTTTATTTATTTATTTGACAGAGAGAGAGAGCAGGAGAGCACAAGCAGGGGGACCAGCAGGCAGAGGGAGAGGGAGAAGCAGGCTCCCCGCCGAGCAGGGAGCCCGATGCGGGATCATGACCTGAGCCAAAGGCAGTTGCTTAGCCAACTGAACCAGCCAACACCCCTAATTTTTAGAGATCCTAATTTATCATTCCCTGCTTAAAGGACACTACCATGTTCAAGTCCTGTCAGCTACCTGCAGAACGGATCAGAAAAGTGATACTATTATTTCTACAATGTCCTTATTTCTGCTCAGAGATAATGATAATTGCCTTCTGGAGTTTTATAGTTTTCCTATCCTTCTTTTACTGTTTAGCTTTGTACACTTTCCTTACCCTTTAAAAAAAAAAAAAAAAAGCTCAAATGGCATATAGTGGGTGATGCAGTACATCACTAGAATTCCCTCTTCAGTACTAAAATGCTGAGATGCTAGAAATGTTGCTTCTGATTGACTAAGTTGAATTATTTTGAAACTTTCCATGTGGAAGACTCCTCTCCAAGGACACAAACCCTCCAGAGAGCAGTCCATATCAAATGAGTGGCCATAGTGTGGAGTAAAAGGGATAAACCCCTTACCTCAAAGACAGATTATGAACAGGATCAGATGAGATCTTCGTTAAAACTGCATCAGAGTTCAGTGCTTACCTTTGCCCATTATTTACTTCTTCCTTCACTTCCTCACAAATCTCGACCCTGAGGCACTCCCTAGTATACCTGTTGCATGTGAATCCTCATCTTCCTCCCAGAGAACTGAGATCTACAACAAGTGGGGTCAGGCATGGTCTAGGGAACCAAACTCTAAAATGGGATTTGGGAGTTAGATCCCTTATTGGCTGGATGATAATGAGGACCACATTATGAGTGACAGGGGTGGCCCTGAAAATCTTTGGCATCCTGTAACAATGTATTTTCAAAAACTTTTAACAATAGTAGATGAAAGGATTCCAATGCAAAGAAGGCACTGATAGGCTTTACAAGGGCAAAATTAAAGCAGTAATTCTAAATACAATGGAAGTTAGTGGCACTAGCTGGGTAGAATTAATGCATCAAAGACTGGCAAAGAAAACCTGAAGGTGATTAATTGCCAACTAAAGGTGAAGTGTGAAAACCAGGAGACTTCTTTGGCAAGATATAAAGAGACAGTTACCTCCTATAGAAGGAAGTTTGAAAAGTCTAAAGATTGGAGTAGCAGATTTCCTAAAACTTGTCAAGCAAGGCTAAGTTAGACTCAAGTGGTTTTATCCACTCTCCCAGTCTCTGTCTTTTGGTTAGTGCATTTAGACCATATGCATTGAAGGTAATTATTATTAATATGTTAGCACTTGTCTACCCTTTTTAAAAATTTTCCTTCTGTTTGTTTCCTTTTGTTGTCTTCCCCTTATTTCTCTCTCTTTCTCTCTCTTTTTTTCCTTCCTGTGGGTTACAGCTTCTCCCTCCCCCATCTATTTGAACTTGATTTATTTATGAAATGTTTTGGTGTATTTCTCTGTGTGGTTTTGTATAATTTCTCTGGGCATTGCAGTATGTGACTTACTGCACATGTGACTTACTGCAATCTACTGATGTCTACAATTTATTTACACTTCATGTGAAGTGTGGAAATGAGGTCCATTTAACTTCCTCACTTAAAAATAATACTGTTTTGAGTATCAGATGGTTTTTCTCATAGAATATAATTTATAAAATACACAAGGAAAAATAATAGGCTATTGTATATACAAATATCTCTGTTCTTTCCATTGTTTATTTTTCCTTCCTGATGCTTCAAGTTTCTTTTTTTATCATTTCATTTTTGCTTGAAGAACTCTCTCTAGCCAGTCTTTAAAGATAGTTCTGTTAATGACAGATTCTTTTTATTTTCCTTTGCCTGAGAATGTCTTTATTTCTTCTTCATTTTTGAATAATAGTTTTAGCGGACATACAAGCCACAGTTGACAATTCCTTTTTTGCAGAGTTTGAAAAACACTGTGTAACTTCCGTCTGGCCTCCCTCATTTTGGATGACAAACCCAGAATCATTTGAATTTGTGTTCTCCTCAGGCATTACATTGTTTCCCCTTAACTGTTTTTAGGACTTAGTCTTTAGTTTTCAGAAGTTTAATTACAATGTGTATTGGCATGGATTCCTTTGGGTTTACCCTGTTTAGGGTTCACTCAACTTCTTAAATCTTTAGATTTGTGTCATTTGCCAAATTTGGGAAGTTACTTCTTTGAACACTCTTTTAGCCTCACTCTTTCTCCTCTCCTCTGGGACTCATGATATGAATGTTGGATCTTTTGTTGTTCCACAGATCCCTGAAGCCCTGTCCTTTTCTTTTTTTCCCATTTTACAATCTCTTCTCTTTGTTACTGAGATTGAATAGCTTTTATTGATCTATCCTCCAATTCACTATTCTATTCTTTGTCATCTTCACTCTCCTACAGAGCTCACCCAGCAAGATGTTTTTTTAAAAACTGTTAGTGTATTTTTTTAGTTCCGTATGTTTCATTTGTAGCTTTTTTTTGTAGCTTTTCTATGTCTATTTGCTAAAAGGTTCTTTTATTTTTTCATTTTCAAGACAATTTTTAATTGATTATTCAAAAAATTCTATTTGGGCTTCTTTAAAGTCCTTGTCAGATGCCATCAATATGGTTCATCTCAGTGTTTTCATCAGCTGACTGTCTTGTGTCACACAAGTTGTTATTTTCTTGGTTCTTGACACGACGGGTGATTTTTTATTTGTACTGGACATTTTTTCTATGATGTTAGGAGACTCAGGGTCCTATTTAAATCTTTTATTTTAAGAGGACGTCACCCTGTTTAAGTGTAGCAGGCGGGTCCTAACCTATATTTGTATGCTGTGGTTGCAATGACAGTTTAATTTTTAGAGCCTTTGCAGTGTTATTTTCTCTTTGGTATCTGATGCTGATGGTGCTCTCACTGATGTCTGCTGGTACTGCCTACAGGGGTTAAAGGGGCTTCCATAGGCTGAGTAATCATATGTCCTTTGGCGGTAAAGGGTAATCTCAGGCCTTCGAGCCTAAGAGACTTCCCAGGCTTGGATGCTTGCTTCTGAGGGTCCATCCTGCTGATACTTCCCACCCATCTCACTCTTTCTGGGTGTGAGAGGGAAGTCCCAGGCCCACAGGGACTAAGAGGCTTTCTGGGCCAAGCCAACTTCTGTGGCTGAGTACCTCCTGCCTGTTCCATCCACCTATGTCTGTCTCTCAGCACAAAAGGGAATCCTCAGGCTTGGTGAGTAAAGGAGCACTTCTTTGACCATTTCTCTTCATTAGCTCTCCCCTACCAATCCTCCTTTCAGGAGGTGTCAGCTCACCTAATGTCAGAGGGATTCCTGATCCATCTAGAGGAGGGAGGAGTCTCCCTGAGCTGCCTTTTGTTCCCATGCCAGGGATCAGACAGGAATGGGGAGGAGCAGGGAGAAACAGCTCTTCATCATCCTATACAGACTGAGAGGGCTCCACCAATGTTCAATGAAAGAGAACATTAAAAAATACCATTTTTTGGTATCTAAAAAATAGAACATTTTTTTAGAACAAAGAAGGGTTTCCTTGCCTAGAAAAAGATAATCTTATTCATTACCCTGAAAACACTGAATATTGGAGCCTCGTATGTAAAATAAAAGAAACCTCTTGGTATTATGCAGCAATTTATGCCATATAAAAATGCTTTACAAAATTTTTCTACATGTCATCCTCAGAGAAGCCCAGAAAGGTGGCCAAATATTGGAGTCAAAGTGGTTGTCACCTAAGGAAATGCAAAAAACTTTTATTCAAAGTTAAGGCAATATTTAAAATTCTTCCCGATGCAATTTTCTGCAATCTAAGCTTTCAGATGTTCTCAGGTCTGTCTCTGGAGTTTGGCCAAAGATATGATTAGCTATTGTCAATGTCTAATAATAGTCGTCCATCTGTCTTCTCTCATCCTAGTGACAAGGAAAAACTAAACTGCAACTGAATAAGGAGCACTACAACGGTGCCCATTGAGACTCAGAGTCCCTGATGACATGGAGGAAAACAAACAAACAAGCAGAAAACCACCTTGGCCATAGGGAAACCTGAGAAATAAGGACTACATGAGCCAGATGACAGAAGACAGAGGATTAAAGGACATCTGTGTCTGTGTCAAAAAGAGATATTGCTGTGCCAAAGCTACAGTTTTGCTGGAAAACATCTGTTATATGCATACTGTGCTTATTAATGCTTCAAATGAAAAAGCCCGGTTGCTAATCCTAAACTGAGACCAGTATGGTATTTGAAAATGGGTCAGAAAATTTAGAGTGTATACAGGGCTTAGATCTTGAAACTTGCTATTTAGCTTCTGCATGCAGCTACTCCGGCCACCCCAGCTGATATGCAGCAGTCTCTGTGATGTCCCAAGCAAGTGAGAGAATCAAATTCAACCAGACATCATTGAATCATTGCCTGCATAGGACTACGAAATACAGAGACAGGTGAGGTTTCTTGAACACTCTCTTTAGGCAATCTTGGAAGATAAGAGAGTAAAGAAGAAGGATGTATTCTACTTGGAAATCTAGGGAGTAACATAAATATCCATCCGCCCAAGATAGTTTATAGAACACCTCTGCCAATGGAATGGTCAAGGTAACCTTGAACTTTATTCCAGTTCAGTAGTTTCTGGTTCTTCAGCAAAACAGAAGATGAGGCAGGGCTCAAACTTAAGAATGCTGAGCCAACCATTCTGTGAGGCTTACCCTGACATCTCTCTGGAGAAACACCACATCTGACTGGCACTGGAAGCTTGTTATATCTCTGCCTTCCTTGCTTATCATATGCAGTTGATGTTTTCCTCAAAGTCATGGCAGGATGCTGTCTGTACTAAGGTGATAGATGTAAAACTACCTTATAAGAATTAGTCTGGATTACTGGTTTGAAATAGTCCCTGATGAATATGCCAACATTTGTGTTGAACGTGCAATATTCCTTGATATTCCTATAATGAGAAGTGACTTCCCTGGAGCCAATATTTCTCTAATTTTCCCAAGTTTCTCTGGTACCCTCGGGGATATGAGCCATAAGGCTTAGAAGCCAGTGCTTTGGGGCTGCAACCTGCTGGCCAGAAGCCTGAGACTGTGCACACCGCCAGCTAGCTTACTCAGGGCCAGCTGGCAGGCGGGGGTGTGGGGACAGATGCATCTTATAAATGGACATCTGTGGAAGGGCTGCACTCCAGGCCTTCCAGGCTGGCATGGGATCAAAGGGACCATTCTTCTTCCTTGATGATGGGAAGTGCAACCTAACCAAAGATGCAATATCTAGTTGGCAGAGGAAAGGCTGAGATACTAAATAGGTCAAAATTGCAATCTCTCAACCCCATGACTTTCACAGGAAAAAAAAATCCCCCTAGAATAGTGATTTTTTTGCCTTTCCTTCATCTACAGAATCAAAATAATAATGAGTTGCGGGGGAAAAAAAAAACTTTTTGTTTTGTGTAGTTCCCCAAAGAACAAATGTTATATATGTGTATTTACATACACTGCATATGTTGATACAGGTACATGTGTTTATGTATATAAGTGGATATATGCTCAGGTATATATATATATCTACACATAAACATCCATATATGTTGTGTGTGTGTGTGTGTAGAGAAAGAGAGTATATGTTCTTAATATTTCAGAGAAAATCCCAGTATGTTTAAGTTCTCAAGTTTTAAACATGTCTGAGCAATAACTGGTAAATGACTTTGTGGGACAGAACTCAAAAGCCTTTCATGAGAGACTGATGATATTCCTATGAGAGATTAGTCTTAGTAGAGCAAATTGTCAAGAAGACAACTAGGCCCATAGAAAAGCCCTAGTCCATTGTTTCCACAGACACAGACTCAATCAACATGCTTAGGTATACAAACATGCACACACAGAGCATCCTGAATAAGTTATGAAATGTGATGGATTAAACAAAGACATTCTGACTCCCTTAGGACAGCATTTCACAGAGGTTTTTGTAAGTGTGTGTGTGTATGTAATAAATGCCCATGATGAGGCTATTAGTATGTCCTGTTCCCCTGAATTTTTCTGATCAAGAATAGGGTCACAGAACAACATGTAGCAAATGCTGAACTGATAAATGGAGGATGGAGTGAGTCTTATTTATGGCATGAAGTTTAAGAAGGAAACATGTCTCTTGATTCAGTCTGGTAAGAACTGTCTGAGTACAAATCACAGGAGGAAGCAGCAGGGAGGGAAGAATTGGAGCAGGTACTGAACTGCTCAGAGAGCTGTGTGCCATTGCAGCACCAAGAACACCACGAACACTGCTGGGACCCATACTGTTGGGGTTTCAGTGCTTCCCTGTGGAAGACAGCTCCACTTGAGGACAGTGAAGTCTCCAGAGAACATGCTCTCCTTAGCACGTGGAAACCAGCAGAGAAGAGGAATGCCTCGTGGAAGCTGGCAGCATTCAACAGCATTGGTGTCTATGCCAACCAAACACCTGGGACGCCTAAGACCGTGCAGCTGGGCCCAGATGCGGTGATTCCTGGCAGACCTCTTGGTCCTCAGCAGGAGTTCTGGTGCATTAAAGAAAGAAGTAGCAATGGTAGTAAGCAGTTGTGACGGTGCCCAGGAACACACGATGCCTGATAAGATGCACCCATGCTCCGCAAAGCAGCTGGAAGTCTTCCCTGGAAGCAGTGAAAAGGTGAACCTTCCTGACTAACGGCCGTGATACCTGGTGGCTGGAATGCTATCTAGCCGCAGGGTCGATGACTACAGGAGGGGGTGCCGCCCGTCAAAAACAGCAGTGCTCAGGAGCAGAGCCAACAGGCCACAGCAGGTGCCGCAAGCACATTCAGGCCCTGGTGCGCAGCAATGTGGGTCTTGTCCAAGCAGATAGATACGGAGTTTAATTTCTTGTACGATATAAATTGCCTCCTGTTTGCGCTCTGAACTACTCTGGGCTATCTGTCAGTGGGATGGAGTCTAACTCAACAGACAGGATTATAATTTTATATGTCAAACTCTAAAGAACTGTTTTTTTTTTCCTCCAGTAAAATTTTATTTCTCACAATGTAATATCAATAATATGACTTAAAATAGAAATTTGGGGTATAAGAAAAAGTTATAAAATATATCTGGCATATTGATATAGACATTGGATGAGTAAAGAAGTCTGAGCAACTGAAAAACCAATGTTGGTACAGCTCATATTAATATAATTCTGCCTGAAAGATGTCCATTTATTATGCATATAAAGAGGGATATTCCTTTAGAATGCAATATTTGGCAATAACATAGTATATGTAAGTTTTCTTATTTTAAAAAATTGTACAGATTTTCAAGAGTTTCGCTGTTTGGCCACACTAGAATATGCTTGGGATAGGAAAGTAGGTATGTGTTCATGCATCCAAAAAACATTTCAAACATTAATTTAGAGCTTACTATATCTGAAGCTCTCTGCTTTTCCCTGAGAAGAAAAAGAGTGGTACAGAGTCCATGCAAGGCAGAACCTCAAAGATTAGCAGTGCTGTCAAACTGGGGGAGAGGGAAGGATACATAAATGGGCCACAGTGATGTGGGTGGATAGGTTCCGTGGTAGATATACATATAGATTACTCTGAGATTACAGAGGGAGGAAAAACTAATCAAGGGTATTAGGAAAGATATCAGAGCAAGGTGACATTAATGCTGAGCCCTGAAGGGTAATTAGAAATCTTGCCAGCAGAGAATGTGAATGAAAAGTAGGCCAAGCAGTGGGAACATTGCATAAAAGGCATAGTTTGTCAAAGGACACAAGACATTCAGGGAATCCTAAATAGATAAACAGGACCAGAACACAGGCTCTGTCCAAAAAGGACAGAGGGAGGAGGAGTGGACATTACATTATAGTAAATGAGAAGCAGTATAAATTTGAAGTTATATTTAAAAGTAAGCAGAGAAACAGGTTAAGGGATTACCGTAAAATGCCAGTTAAGAAATAATGAAGCGGTGAAGCAAGGTAGTGGAGATATGCGAGAGACAGAATCTAGATATACTGATGAGGTAGAATATGGCTTCGGGGTAATGAAGAGGGAGTCACGATGACCCCCAAGTTTTAGCTGGATCCTTAGAAGAACTCTCTTAAAAAGGTGTAAACTCAGGGGCACCTGGGTGGTGCAGTCGGTCAAGCTCAGGTCATGATCTCAGGGTTGTGAGGCTGGGCTCTGTGCTCAGCACAGGGTCTGCTTGAGATTCTCTCTCCCTCTCCTTCTGCCCCTCCCACTCATGCTCACTCTCTCTCTCTCTAAAATAAAAATAAATCTTAAGAAAACACTAAAAACAAGGTGTAAACTCTAAGGAAGAATACATTTGAAAGAGAAATATGAGCTCTGTGTTGGACCTACTAAGTTTGATATTTGCTGATTGATTGCCCTTGGTTTCACTGTCTAACTAAGATCTCAAAAACTGAGATCTGTAATCCACAAGGATTATGAGCACCAGAAAAATAGATTTTGAAATCAATTGACCTGTACACATATACAGTCATTGAAGACACAGGGATAGACAAGATGGGCTGGAGAACGTGTGAAGTGCAGGTGAGTGCTGTTGCATCCCTTATGACCCTTCCTCCTGCTTTTTAATGCTGCCTCCTTCCCAGTTGTGTTTGGATAATCCTGTCTTCCTCCTCATGGCCATGTGCTTGTCTGTACAGTGGTGGGGTTAGAAATAAGCATGTGTTCACTTCTAAACAATGAGAATGAAGAAGAATCTGTGCATTTGGGGGCAGGACTGGAAGGATCGGTGCTGGTTATTGGAAAGATGTCTTCTCTACAAAAAGAGGCAGAAGAGATGAAAGTTAAATAAAACATCCCAATTCTTCCCAAGAAATGTTATACAAGTTTATTTTAGGAACATACATCTAATTAGTAGTTTCAGTATTTTCTTTTATTAAATAGTTGTGTGTATATGTGTTGCGAGTATACATGTAAAGGGACAGAGATTAGTGCCCCATAAGTTGTGCATTTATTCAGAAAATATATAGCACTCATACCAGGCATGAGGTATATAGGCTATTATTAAACAAAAAAATAAATAAATATATCCTCTTCACTTTCCTAATAACTCATGATCCAGCAAGAGGAAAAAACATACATTTAAATAATTATAGTACATGGAATAATTAGAGAAATAAAGGTAAGGGGAATCATACACCAAGTGTTTTACACATAGTGTCTCATTTAATTTTCTAATCTATATTTTATAGGAAAATGATCAAAACTTGCAAGTGTGGGTTAATCTTCCCTAGGTGAATCAGCTATTAAATAGTTCCCTTGGGATTAAACTTTAGGGTTCTCTCTTGTCAAAGGAATTTTAGTGACTCAGAAAGGTGCTAAAGGCTTTATTCAGCTGAGGCTTGTGAGGGAGACATGCATAGCAGGTGCTCTCTGAGTAGAAGCTGGGTCGAACTTCTATGGGTTGAAAAGCTGAGAGGAGAACTTGTTCTGTGATATGGCTCAGTTAGTTTAGTTTTCATCTTTAACTGCTGGAAAACTTGTGCTTAGAATGTTTGGATATTGAGTATTATTCCAGTTTTTCATGCCTCTTACTTGGTATCTCTGACACAATCCCATCCTGATAATTGACAAAACAGTCAAGAGCTTTTTTCTTTTAATTGTTTTCAGCAATTATGGTTTATCAATGTTCAGAATCAGTGAGGGGGAGTTGCAAAAAAAAAAAGAAGGCTGGGGAGAGAAAAGAAAAAGGAGAAGGAAGCCAAGTTTGATGGCAAGGGAAAGTGAAGAGCCTGTTTTAAACATTTGCAGTTTGATACCCAAATCTCTTTTCTATGATAGTTCTTTGCCGCACTGATTTGACTTGCCCTTGACGTGTAGAATCTACCTGTGTGAACGAAGAAGCAGCAACAAATAACTATCTGAGAGAGAAGTTTCAGGCATCATAGAGGAGACGACATAGGATTTAAGGTTATAGAGATAAGTAGTAGTTCAGCAGGTAGACAAAGCAGAAGCAAAGGATCATGAGCCAGCACGGTATCTTGGGAAGAGTCTTAGAATCACTAGCAAAAAAGACATAGGACTGAATGATAGAAAATGAGGACATAAATATTACTTGGAATTACTAAAATTCAACATGACAAAAATGAAGACTAGAGACATGCTTGGGAATTAATAATTTTCTGATCAGGGGTGTCTGGATGGTTCAGTTCGTAGAGCATGTAACTCTTGATATCAGGGTTGTGAGTTTGAGCCCCACACTGGGTGGAGAGATTACTTAAAGATTATATATATATACTTTCTGTTCACAGTCAGGTTTAGTATGTGACTTCAAATCCATTGTCCTAGACAGGTAATGAAGGATCAATAAAAATTTAGAAAAAATCCATTCCAGAGGTAATGTGAACCCCAGAGCAAAGGTGAGCTAGAAATATCAGAGGGAAGAGAAATAGCACATGGGCAAAAGGTTCAGTGAGAGATTTTACTCATATAAATTCTTCTGATGCTTGAAAAGCAGCTTAATGTCACGATATAGCACATGGATTCTTGAGCCCTGAAGAGATTCCAGAGCCAGAATCCCTGGGTTCAAATCTTAGCATTGGCATTTACCAGCTATATGACATTGAGTTATTTAAATGTAAGGAAATTGCATAACTATTTCATATAGTTGTTACAAAGAGTCCCTGACCTAAGATACTTAAAATTCTTAAAATACTGTTGGACAAGTAATGCTTGTTACCGCCTATTAATTTAGCAAAGTGACCATATTTGCCGGAGAGCAGTGATTCTTAAAATGCATTTCCCAGACCAGGAGTATCAACATTTCCCGGAAACTCTCAGAAATGGAAATAACTTGAGCCCTATCCCAGACCTATGGAATAAAAAACCGCAGAGTGGAGAGCGCAGCAATTTGAGTTTCAACCTGCCTTCTTGGTGATTCCGTAAACCATAATGTTTGAGAACTACTGTATTAGAGCCCCTTAAAGTTATAGTAATACCTATGAAAAGTAGGGCCATTTTTAAAGCAGGTTTTAAACTAGAGTGTGGCAAGACTAATTATGTCAAATTATGGCCACAGTATTGGCCATATGTAAATACACACAAGATGTATGTCTCTCACTAAACGTCTAGTAATTTGTTGCTTTGAGTTAAGCAGTGCTGCTATAGATGTCCTCTTTTTATAATACAAATGGTCCTGAGTAAATAACATTGTTAGGGAGGCTGTAAGACAAATCCAACTTAACATTTAACAAGAATAGTATAATTTACAAAGTCATTCCTTACAATAGCTTTAAAATTATACATGGGAAGCATTATTATTACTTTTATTTTAAGATTAGAAAATGAGAGTTAGAAATTTAAAATGATTTGACGAGGGGCTCCTGGGTGGCTCAGTTGGTTAAGAAGCTGACTTGCGATTTCAGCTCAGGTCATGATCTCATGGGTCACGAGACTGAGCCCTGTGTCAGGCTGTGCCCTCAGTAGGGCGTCTGCTTGAGATTTTTCTCCCTCTGCCCCTCTCCCTCCCTCTGTCTCTCAAAATAAATAAATAAATCTTTAAAAATAAATAAATGATTTGACTAGAATCATAAGGTTGACAACTGGACTTGGGATAGTTGGTCAATATACCAAGAACATGTGACCTAAATATTGTTAAAATTTCCATAATACCCAAAGCAATCTACAAATTTAATACATCTCTATCAAAATACCAACAGCATTTTTCACAGAAATAGAACAAACAATCCTAAAATTTGTATGTAACCATAGAAGACCTGAAATAGCCAAGCAATTTTGAAAAAGAAAAACAAAACTGGAGGTATCACAATTCCAGATTTAAAGTTATATTACAAAGCAGTAGTAATTAAAACAGTATGGTACTGGCATAAAAGTAGACACATAGATCAATGGAATAGAATAGAAAACCCAGAAATAAACCCATAATTATATGTCAATTAATTTCTTTAAAAGGAGGCAAGAATATGCAGTGGGAAAAAGTCTCTTCAACAAATGGTGTTGGGAAAACTGGATAGCCATAGGCAAAAGAATGAAACTGGACCACTTTCTTTCACCACACACAAAAATAAATTCAAAATCGATTAAAGACCTAATGTGAGACCCGAAACCATAAAAATCCTTGAAGAGAGCCCAAAATCTGACATTGACCATAGCAAAGTTTTTCTAGATAAGTCTCCTCAGGCAAGGGAAATAAAACCAAAATAAAACTATTGGGACTACAAAAAAAAAAAAAAAAAGCTTCTGCACAGCCAAAGAAACAATCAAGACTAAAAGGCAACCTACTAAATGAGAGAAGATATTTGTGAATGAGGTATCTGATAAAGGGTTAGTATGCCAACAGAACTCAATACCCAAAATACAAATAATCCATTAAAAAATGGGCAGAAGACATGAACAGACATTTCTCTAAAGAGGACATACAGATGGCCAACAGATGCATGAAAAGATGCTCAACATCACTCATCATCAGGGAAATGCAAATAAAAACTACAATGAGGTATCACTTCATACCAATCAGGATGGCTAAAATTAAAAACACAAAAACAAGTGTAGGCGAAGATGTGGAGAAAAAAGAAACCCTCATGCAATGTTAGTGGGAATGCAAATTGGTGCAACCATTGTGGAAAACTATATGGATGTTCCTCAAAAAATTAAAAATAGAACTACCCTATGATCCAGTAATTGGACTACTGGGTATTTACCCAAAAATATGAAAACGCTAATTTGAAGGGATACATGCACTCCTGTGTTTATTACTGCATTATTTACAATACTCAAGATATAGAAGCAGCCCAAGTGTCTATCCATATGTGAGTGGATAAAGAAGAGGTGGTAGATATATACAATGGAATATTATTCAGGCATAAAAAAGAATGAAATCTTGCCATTTGTATCAACACAGATAGCTGAGCAAAATAAGTCAGAGAAAGACAAATACCATCTGATCTCACTCATATGTGGAATTTAAGAAACAAAACAAATGAACAAAAAAATAAGAGAGAGAAAGAGAGAGAGAAACCAAGAAACAGACTCATAACTATAAAGAACAAACTGATGGTTCTCAGAGGGTGGGTGGGGGATGGGTGAAATAGGTGATGAGGATTGAAGAGTACACTTATCATGATGAAAAAATAAAAAAAGAACAAGTGACCTTGTAGGTAAAACAGCTCCTTAATCCCATCCGACTTCCTTATATTCAAAGATTATTAGAACTCTGATTTTAGTTCTTTTCAATAAGTTAGGTGCTATAATTGGGTAGATTTCATGTACTTTGGGGCCACCAAAGAACTAGATTATCTCAAGTTCCTTTAAGTCCAGTTTTTCTTGTACCTACCGCCTCCTTGTCTCTTACCACACTCTGCATGCATGCAAGTGACTTTGACAAATAAAAATTGTCAGGTTCTAGTTTTGATTTTGCACATCATTTTACTACGCTATTTAGATAGTAAATAAATGCTATTCTATTAGATGTTATTCTAATGTTACTTAGACATTCACCTTTCATGTTGATTAGTTGTAGGTATTCAATATTTTCTGTCATTCCTCATATTAGATGTGCTTGTCCCATGATTGTCTTCTATCAGTGTTCAATCTAATAATTCAACCCACTCAAATGATTGAATTAATCATTTGGTCAAAAAATATTAAGTGCACCAGGTGCCACTTTGAAAACTAAAGAGATGATGAGCAATTCCAGGCCATATGGCAGACTGAATTGACAAAAAATAATCCCTCTCTTATTTCAAGCATAGCAAACCTCTCTACAGTAACTCCATGTGCCTTGAAATTGGAATAATATCTTCTAAATATTGAAGGGAAATAGTTACAGACTGAGAATTCTATACCAGTTAAACTGTCATTCAAGCTAAAGGAAACAATAAAAACATTTAAGACTAACAAAAACAGTTTTCCACTTAGAGATCCTTGCTAAAGGAGCTAATAACAAATTTTCACAGAGGGAAACAAGTGAGGAAAAAGAAGTGAGATATGAGAACCAACGGTGGATAATAAATTGGCAAATATAAAAAAATTAAAAATTAAAAATTAAATTGGCAAACATTGTGGAATCTAAATTAATACTGACTGTAAAAATAGATAGTATCTCGGGTTTAAAACTAAGGTCCTACTAATAAAATGACATGGAGAAATGTGATCATATTCATATTCCAAGGCCCTTATTAAATATAGTAAGATGAAAGCAATTTGATTAAAATATGTATATTAAAAATTATAAACATAACCACTTATAGAAGAGAAATTGAATGATTTCTCAGCCAGTATAAGAAATAAAAGAGGAAAAGGGAGCCTGTTCAATAGAACAGAATACTGGAAATATTAAATGTTTATTTAATAACAAATAAATGTTAAAATAAATAAGTGAGGGTAGCAAGGAATATAAATAGTAACTATTATTATTTATGTGTCTATCTTTATATATTAAATGTACAAAATGGACTTGTAGGATATCTTGTTCTGAAGATAGCAGGGGAGAGAGCTCAGGGAGGTAAACAAAGTTATTTAAACTTTGTATGCAATATTTAATTTATTTAAATAACATTTGAAAAAATAAAATGTCAACATTTATTAATTTTGGTTAATTGATACTCTATAATCTATTAAATATTTTCTGTACTTTCCTAATATAAAAAATTTTAATGCAAAAAACAAACAAAATTGGTTTTGTTTTTGGTTGTACTTTGTTTTTGACTAAAAATGTTAAGTTTATAAATTATAAAACAGTCATACTGTTGGATCTAAATTTGAACCCTATATAAGTTTGTTTTAAATAATTTTAGTTTCAATTATATAAAATTATTTTCTGATCAAGAAATTCCCCTGGACTTGGTAGAAATCAGAGCTAACAATGGCTACATTCTAACCTCAGAATCCTAGAAGTGTGGACACAGATCTATATGGCAGGGAGAAAAGTTTACTTGCATAATCAAGTATGAATGTTCTTATGTGTCCTTAAGAAAAGGTAACCTTGAGAGAAGGATTTCACCTCATTTTGCTAATTATTGTTTAGCACACTAGGTATCACTGTGCTGGGAGTTTGAACCACATGGGAATTTTTATTTTAGGATGATATAGTTCCAATACAGTGAATCTTGACTTTTCAAGATACACCAGTAAATCAGTGATATATTATTAAAATGGAGAAGTAAGTTCTCCATTAAATTAAAAATGGAGAATTAAATAAAGTTTGGTTGGGGCGCCTGGCTGGCTCAGTCGGTTAATTGACTGCCTTCGGCTCAGGTCATGATCCTGGAGTCCCGGAATCGAGTCCTGCATCGGGCTCCCCGCTCAGCGGGGAGTCTGCTTCTCCCTCTGACCCTCCCCCCTCTCATACTGTATCTTATTCTCTCTCTCAAATAAATAAATAAAATCTTTAAAAAATAAATAAATAAATAAATAAATAAATAAATAAATAAAGTTTGGTTGTAATAGCAACAAAAATGGAAGGGGGAATATATTGGGATAGAAAATAATTAGTACTTGTTATAAATAATGTGACCATATATTTATTATACAATCCAAAACACATTTGGCAACAAAAGGAAGTACTTCCTAGTTCCTCGTCAGATTACAAGAAAACAGGCATAAAACAAGAGTTTCATGTGCAAACTCTACCTATAAAATGTTTTCTCACATTTTCTAGATAATGCCCTGCAATGATATTAAAAGAGGAAAGAGGTAGGTTATATTTTAATCAGAGACAGGAACTCCAGGATATTTACAAATTAGAATAGTATATTGTACACCCAAAACTAATGTAACATTGTACATCAACGATACTCAAATTAAAAAATAATAATACATAAATTATTAATATGGAAATACTTCCAGTTATTTTATTTTATACATTTTGGGTAATAGGAGTTAAACAGATCCAGAGTAGAAGCAACAATCTAACAGTCTATATTTCATAATTTCTTGATTTCCAATATTCCTGTAGGTAAAAAGTAACTGGAACAAAAGAGCATTTATTTGTTGTGCTTATTTATTTAATCATTATTTATGTATGCCAGAATCTATTTAAAAAAATCATTTGAATTCACTTACAATAACCTCATATATATAAATAGAAAAATATAAAATATAAGCATCTAGGAAATATAAAAGCAGAAGAGGGGCCCAAATTAAGGTAGGGGAGGAGAGTTCACATAGATTTAGAATGTAAGGGCTGATGGTATTTCTGTGTTTGGATTCCAAATTTGCTTTAAACTTCCTGGCTACAATATAAAATACAAAGAAGACATGGTCAGTTTTGTTGTTTGCATAGCAGTGAAGAAAAAAAGACTATATATATATATATTATACATATATGTATATATGTGCTTGTAGATACATATCTTTTTCTTCAGGGCTACACAATGGGTATACACACACACATACATACGCGCATATATATACACACATACATACCTGTAGATACATGTATACGTACACTAGCGTGCACATAGTCACTAATACGCACATTATTTAAATAGAAACAAAACTTTTCATAGACTGATTTATAATTTGTAAATTCTTTTTTTAAAAATTTTATTTATTTATTTGAGAAAGAGAGAGAGGGATAGCACAAGCAGGGGGAGCAGCAGAGGGAGAGGAAGAAGCAAACTCCCCTCTGAGCAGGAAGCCCGATGCAGGACTCGATCCCTGGGGTCATGACCTGAGCCGAAGGCAGATGCTTAAATGACTGAGCCACCCAGGTGCCCCTGATTTCTAATTTCTAAAACAGATTTTTTAAAATGAGAGTTTCAATTTAGAGGCACTGAATGATGTAGTGGAAAATGTTCTCTGTTTTTGTTTTTAAAGCCGTTTTTTTTAGTATCAATCAAACATGGGAACACTCATTCATTTATTTGCTCAGTTATCATGTGTTCATTGATTGCCTGCTGGTTTGAGGCAACACACTAAGTACTTAGGTGCAGAAGTGAGCAACTTAGATATGTTTGGTATATCTAGAAAGTTAATCTATTTGGGAATCTAATTATATAACCACACAGATAAAATATAATTAAAAGTAAGGCTTATGTAGTAGTATGGGGATATACATATACATCCGAATAGATCTGCATCTACATATCACTATATATCTGTCTTTGTCTCTGTCTCTCTTTTTCGGTCTCTTTCTCTCCCTTCGTCTCTTTCTCTCCATATATATATAGATAGACAGACATATATAAGCATGCTGCCTCAGACCCTCACTAGTGTGTATAAAGATAAGATATAGATACAGATATGTATATACATATATGATGTTGTCAAATTCATATTATATTTTTCAAGGGAGAGGGACTCCACAATCAATTATAGTTTAAATTAGCAAAAGATATTCAGATATATGCTATGTCTATTCATCATAGATTATGAGATCAAAATAAAATTGATGTTGAAATCAATACTAAAATGGACCCCAATGACAAACTGTGCATTAGTTCACTGTCATGCACTTTGTATTTTTACTTTTATCCCTCATTCACCCTTGATGAGATGTGTTACTCCCCATAACATAATGTACACTCCAAGTACAAAGATTCTATCTCCTAGTAGTCATAAATATTATAAATAATAGATATCTAAACACATGCATTAGTAAGCTGAAGTCAATGATGATTAGACAAGTTGAATAAATGAAAAATAACTGTTAATAATCCACTACAGGAAACATAAAAAAAATTCCAAACCACAGCCATTTCATTCAAGTATAAGACAATGACACACAGATCACTTTTAAGTCAGTCAACATGCAGTGTAAAGATAAAAATCCAATATATAATTAGACATGGAAATGAATACAAAGTAGGAGAATATGAACGAGAAAAGGTGCTAAGAGTTCAAAAAATAATTTAAAAGACATGGCTTATTTCTTCTAGGTGAACTCTCTCATCTTGCATTTCCCTGACAACTGCTACTCAGAATTGTTCTAGATGCTACAAATTTTTAAAGCAGATATGGTTGTTATTTCTTGATTCTGTCATATGCATGTAAATCATGTATATGACATATCCATAGAGGAATGATTTCTGTCATTTATATAATTCTATTTCATATTCTCCCCTTTTTCTCTTGGAATTGGTTTTTATAACTTATCCATCTTTTCCCAGTTGTTTCTGTTAGTCTCTCTTTTTCTTTTTTTTTTTTTTTCACATTTGTGAGTAAGCAAAATGCTGGTTTCTCTTGCTTCACAATTTGATATTTTCATTGTTGCTGTCAGTGTTGCATCTCCAGACTATGACAACCAAGATAGTCACTTATTCTGAAAACCAATCACATTAATATTCTTTATCTCATTGCTCAGTGCCTCCTAAGGACAAACATGCCATAAAATAGTACCTATAAATCAAATTTAAGTGTACTGCAGAGGTAATGGGGATTGTAAAAATGTCATGCTTTGGCAGTGGTTGAGTGGAGAATGACCCATTATCATATTAAAGTGATAAAAACTATGTGATAAAACATGTAAAGATTGTAACATTTCTGCTTCTGGGTAGCCTAGGAGATTTAGATCAAAGTTATAGCATCAGATTGAGTTCCAATAATTTAAAAATAAATTGAATTTTCAAAAAATTGAGGAATTTAAAAGTATTTATTTTCCTCTGTATGAGATTTAGATTTATTAAAGTCAAATAACTATAGTATATTAATGTGTAATATATTTGGGAGGACGTTTGTGATAAAAAGTTTCCATAATCTATAAATTGCTGTGTAAGGTAACAGGGATAAGAAGAAATATTTGCAAGTGTTGTTAAAGGAATTACTTTCAGACCACATAGTGGCATTCAGAATAAACTACTTTCACATTAAAAAAACAAAAACATACAGCTGTCCATGCAATATATTGATATATGGTTTAGTCATCATATATGGTTAACTCGTGCTTGAACTGGAGGCAGATAAAGAAATGAGGCCTGTTAATTACAACCAGGTAGAAAATTTTCTCAGAACTTGGAAAAAAATCACAAATGTTACTGTGGACCAGAAGTGAATACTAACAAATTACTCCTGTCAATATAAAGCTTCAAAGGACTCCCAAAACAAAAACAAAAACAAAACAAGTTTTCTAGCCACAAGGAATTTCATCCAATAATGGGATATTGGATCATCTTATTGTCCAATTAGTTGGATCCTTTGGTCAACCAAATTATAGCAATTACATTGCTGACCTCACAAGCTTTAAGTAAAGAACAATTTTGTTGAGAGCATCTAATTGTATGGCATACATACACCCCATTATGAAATCAACATGAAATTAGAGTATATGTACATAGAAACAGGGAAAATAGTAGCTTTCTTTCCCAAATATCTAATTAGTTACAAATTATAGCTTACTGCTAAATAGACAAAATAAGGAATGTACTTCCTCAATAAATACAGATTTGATATTATGCTCTAACTAAATGTAAGAACACTATTTGAACAAAAATGGCTCACATATGACTTTATCCAAATATTACCTTTCAGATGAAGAACTGAACTAAATGATGCATTAACTGCACACATACATTTTGAAATGCAGAGAAATTCTTGTTTACCTTTTATACAGAAGTATACATGAATAAAACATACCCTTTGTAGCAATTACTGAAGTTGTAACATATTACTTTTTTCTGGCTGAACACTTCGGAAACAACTTGGTTTTCAAATCATTCAGGCCTGGCCTATAAAGCAGCATTGAATGAAAGATAAGTTATTTACTTTTTGAATCAAATTTACTCAGAATGAGCAAATACTAGAAGATGCGTGACTTTTAAGGAGCAGATACAAGATCCCTTTTCTTATTAATTTAAACTTCCCCATATTGGAACACAATTCTCTATGGTTTTCTTGCATTTATGCACATCTTGCGAGCAAAGACACTAACAACTTTTCTTTCACATTATCATTTCAAGAATGATTGAAGAGCAAAAACCTGAATGATAGAAATAGTATCACTTTCCAGACCAAAGGGAAGATTTCTTTTCTCTTCGTATTTCCCTGCGGGGAAAAGATCAGGCAGCTTTACTGAAGCTTATTATCAAAGGTTCATAAGTTGTGTTGAGTTCTTCAGCTGTGACACAAATCTACTGTGTGCACTGTACCCACATGGGCTTGTCCAAGTCTTCCCTACGGGACTTAAGAGACATCAGGAACCACCACGAACATGAAGCTCATGGGACTTGCTGTGCAATGAGTAATAAAATCTTTGTCTCTGACCCAGGAGACTCGAGTCTCTTACCAGCGTCCATGAAACTGTGTCAAGCTAACATGTTAGCTTGTAAGTAAGGTAAAAATCTCAGACTCTTTGCAGTTCTTGAAAGTACCCAAATACAAATTCCCAAATACTCAGTGGTTCTCAGATGATGGCATATTAGACAACAGGGATAAAAACCACATATTATGACAACAAATTTGTTAAAAAGAAATGCATATAAGTGGTTATGATGTGTATAAAGTCTACCACAGTTTGTAACCTAAAGCTCTGAAATTTAATTAAAAATGGGTTGGCATGTCATAGTAAAAATAAAAACTGTTTTAGCTGAATGGCAAACTGATTGAGATCTGTATAATTACCTGAATTACTACACTAAAACCAGAATTCAATAGCTCTGGGGTACTAACAGACCAAGTCATCTGAAGAATTGTCCTATTTTGGAAGGCACATAAAAAGAAACAAACGAATAAAAACAGTGCTTTTGTTCTGGCTTTTTTTTTTTTTGTAGAAAATTATAAACTGTATTTGCTAATGTAGAAACTGTTATTATTTAATTGGTAGACATATCCCCAGTGCATTTATGCTAAGACATAATTGATAGTTTACTCTTCTCTTAAATACTCCTGACCTATGCATGTAACAATTACATTAAGACATTGTTGCATACAACTGTGACTCTGTGGTTCTAGCATTTTCTGTTTCTGACAATTTGTTGGAGATAAATGACCTCCTTTTATCAGCTAAATTGTGCGCCCTCCCAAACTGTGCTCCCTTTTCACCTCCACTACCTCAAAATGTATTTGGAGATAAGTTATTTTAAAAAGTAAAACGAGGTCCTTAGGGTGGGCCCTAATCCAATGTGACTGGAGTCCTTGTAAGAGGAAGAGATGAGGACACAGACACGCACAGCGGGGAAAACCAAGTGAAGATAAAAAAGAAGATAGTCACTTGCAAGCTAAAAAGAGAGTACCATACTCAGAAGAAACCAACCCTGCCAACACTTTCTTCTCAGACTATCTAGCCTCTAGAGCTGTGAAAAAATAAATTTCTTTTTGTTAAGCCACTGGTCTGTGGTACTTTGTTATGGCAACATTAGCAAATGAATACACTTTCCTTATACCTATTTTTTTTGACATCTGTAAATAAAGAAATACCACTATATATGTTTTAATATTTATGGAAAATTTAAATAAGGCAATATATTCCAAGTATCTACTATATCCCTAACAGAGAATGAGTGCTCAGTGAAATCTTAGAACCCTCTTTCCTCCTCTAAGAATTTGAACAGAATTTTGTACCCAAGGAGAAAATCCTAAAGATGAGTAATGTGTGTCCTGCTGCCTTCATCTGCTAAAGATATAGTAAAGGAAAACACAAATACCTACTGGAATGAGAAAAGATATTGTAGGTATCTGACATGATTTAGACCCCAAGAAAGATGTGTTGGATATCACATCTGAGGGCAAAAAAATGGGTGTCAATGGGTATTCTGAAATTTCAAGCACAGGAATATTTAGAACTATAATACAAAGTCAGGATTATGAGAGAATTTTTTAGTGTAGACTAATGAATTTGATTTTTAAACAGTTCAAGTATAAAATGCCTAAATGTCTACAGGAATATTTGTTAGACCATCAGGGTAATTGTCCAGATTAAAGAGGTGCTGGCAACTTAAAAATAATCGCGAATTTAATATTTAGAGGGAGGGGTTGGTTAAAGTTTAAGGTCAGGTTATCAGAGGAAGGAGTTTAGAAAACAAAATCCTTGTAGTTTAAAAATGCAATTGGGAGATGTGAAGACACAGCAGCAGTCACACAAAAATAAAGGCTTAATGAAACATGACACAGTCTAAGAGAACATAGAATTAGACTCTAAACAGAGAAGGGAATCTTCAAGAATCTACATGTTTCTGAAGTAGAACTGCAGTTCTCAGGGAACAGGTAGAATATTAGAGAAGAATCTCAAGATTACAGTTTGCACCATTGTGATAGAAAATGCTTTGTCACTGTTTACTTGGTTTGCTCTTCCATCCCTTACTCTATTCATAGGGAGAAAGACATTGATGCCATGAAGGAGTCTCTTTTGCTGAGCACTTTGTCAGGTTTGTAGAGGTAAATTTGGAAATGGTATATTTCCCCATGACAGACCTGATGACACTTGATATCAAGCCTTTAGGAGAATGGAAAGATTCTTACATAAAAGGAGGAGGGTAGTTTTTCAAGTGCCTGAAAGTGAAATACATCTCTTTGTATTTAAATATAATTTTAAAAAGACCATGAAGAGCAGATACAAGTGAAATCTAAAGGAGGAACAACGAGTTATGTTATCAGTGTCTTTACTTAATCCCCCAAATTACAAAGAAATTAGACTAAAACTCATGCAATGGTTTTCACAGAGACATCTTTAACGTGGCTGACTGTGCACAGTGTGATACATTTTGGAAAAAAAGAAAATCTCAATACAAGAACACAGACACTATCCCCACAGAAAAATAAACAGCAGAAATCTCAAAAATTTGGGGAGAGGGTCACTCAGTTATAGGCTATAGAACTGGACCATATTTATGCCTCTCATACATGGATTCTGGAAGGTTGACACCAAGAGACTTCCTGATAGCTAAATTACAATAGAAAAAGTGGCAGAGAAGGCAGCAAGGTGGGATAGTTCAAGTAGTGTCACAGGGATGGTTGTCTATGCTTTAAATACTAATATTTGAAAATGCGTTTAAATTTCCACAGTTGATTTTTGTTGTTTATGGTAGGGGTGAGGTATGAGAAGGCTAACTTTGCTATGCATATTGAAAGAGACTGCTAGACTGCTAGTTATTTTGATTAAAAAAAAAGTGCTGCTTAGCTCAAAATAATAGCCTTTTTAAGGGCCATGAGACTTCATTGTTCCAAATGCAAGAAACAGATTAGGTCATAATTCTACACAAAACTATTCTTTACCCATGTTGTAATTTGCATGCATTTGAATTTTCAGCAAAAGTGTTTTTTTTCCAAAAAACTCGGGAAGCATAGCTATGAGTAAAAATAGAACTGATTTATTGGCAAGAATTACTAAGTAAAGGACTCTTAATTTTAAATGTATTTATACAGTTGCAAAGATAATTTACACATTCTCTGATCATAGACAAAGAAACCGGTGGGAGAACAAGGAAAGTAATTCTCTTCTACAAGATCCTCTTATCCCTGGTATAATTAGGACAATATTGGCCATGCTTTTCTGTGGTGATCAATACTGACAAATGAAGAATTTTTTTGAAATTTAGTGAAATTCCTTTTTGGACCACTGATAATTCACATTATTAGGTATCCTTCCTGCATCTGTTTGAATATTCTCCAGCATATTACGTTAATCCAGTCTTATGCATGTACATAAACTAATATTTACACATACATAAATACAAAGTACAAGCCTACTTCTTAATGTGCAACCAGTAACAAGATTAAGTTTTTCTTTTGACTATCAGATTTAGGATAAAGCTGCTTATTTACTACCTTTTTGTATTTTTTTCTGTGCTGTGTTTCTAATAGCCATTATGAATATAAAATAGCTTTGCCTGGTCATTGCCAGCCAGTTAAGATGTGTTCAGAAAACGCATTTTACACACAAGGCATTACAGTCTTCCTAAACTATGTCTGGAAATGAATTTTGGTTCACGGAATAGATGGGATAGAGGGACAATCAACAAATGAAATTGAGATTCTATAAAATAGAAAATTATTTCTTTTAAAACTTTCAAATATTGAATTAATCAAAAACTAAAACTACTGATTTCTTTCCTTGTCAACATCCCTTCAGTTTATACAAGGTATAAAGAAATGTCAAAAACTGTAAGATTAATCAACTCAACAAATACTTATGTTATAATTAAGTTCCAATTTCAATGCTATGTAAAATACGGAATGATAATTTTCACGTCGTTTATGTTTATACTGCTATTGGTGATGGAAAATAAAGGCTTAATTACAGTACCATAGAATAAGTGCTAATAAAAACAATTTTTATGGGGCTGTTATATCAGAAAATATTTATTGGGGCTAGAATCACAAATGTGGAATGATGTCTATAACCATAAGTACACTTTTAAGTGAATTATTTTGAAATACATGCCGGAAATATTTTCTTCCTCAAACTTTTATCATCCTAGAGTCATTAGTGCATGTCAAGTATGATATAATGTAAACAGTAGAATTAAAAAGCAAGATTCTAAACTCTATGCCTAGTCCTGCCAGTATCTCTTATGTTGTTCTCATGAATAAGTTGTCTTCATTTTTTAAAATGAGGTCACTGAAATTGATCAGTGTCTGTGGAGCTTTAGGATTTCCCAGAGATGCCTAAGTCCCCAGAGAGAAATTCGCTGCAACCCTTACTTTAATAAGATCAAATCTGCTTTGACCTATTTTTATAATAGTTAGAAAATATTTCACATGGAAAAGCAGTTTCATTGGTTAAATTAATTTGAAAAGAAGTAAATGATATTTAGGTCCTTGCTGATCCAAGCACAATGAGAATCTAGCAAACTAGAAAATGAATTTCTATGACAACCAGGTCAAAAAAAGTTAAAGTAAATTTAATTTTTGCTTGAAACTTAAACAAAATAAAAAAATAACATCTCTAATCAAATCAAGATAATTTGATATGATTTCATTGCAATATATATTTATTTGGATATCCAAATTGGGAAAGCTCAATAAACAAGTAAATGATTACAGGTTGCACATATATATATATATATATTTTTTTTTTAATATTTTATTTATTTATTTTGAAAGAGAGAGTAGGAGAGAGAGAGAACACATGTAGAGGGGAAGGGCAGAGGCAGAGGGAGAAGTGGACTCCTTGCTGAGCATGGACCCCCCCGGGATCATGACCTGAGCTGAAGGTAGATGCTTAACCGAATGAACCACCCAAACACCTTATATACTCTGTTCTTGTTATTCGATCAGATTAAGATTCACTCTGCCTTTGTTATAAGAACATGGCTATTTTTTATTCTAAGCCCTTATTAAAAAACATAACATATATCAAGTTTAAACCAACATTTAGAAACTTAGAGAATTAGCTATTTGTATTTACGTTGGAGGGATTGTACTGTTATGCCTTCCCCTAAGCACTGGCTCCCTAAAATTTTTGCTGAAGTGGCAAGTCCCTGACTTTACAGGGTTTATCACCCACCATCTACCATTCAGGTGTCTTATCATGGCATCTATTATACCAAGGCATGATGTTATTGGTGTATTAGATTAATGTGATGTTTTGATGTTTCTTGGGATATGTAAGTGGCCTAAATCTTTTGTAACTATAGTATGACAGAGGGCAAGATATTTAGCTTAGCCCTGGTTCAAAATTGTGAATGCATATTTTTGTTCATTCAACACAATGGCAACTGTTTGTCTCTCTTCTCTAACTGGAATAGAGAACAATACATCTGTCATATCAATGGCCAAATATCATATACCTGAGGTCTTATTAATCTGAGCAACAATACTGTATTCTGCAGGGTAGCTGTGATTTGAATTGCCAATTGGTTGAGTAATCATCCTCCTGAATCCTGGTTTCTACAGAAGCCAGACGGGTTAATTAGATGTAAAGTATGATAAGGACAACCCTCCTCACACCACTGAGATCTTTAAAGGTGACACTTATGCCCATTGTTGACATTTTCTTCCACTCTGGCATGCATATTATTTTTATTCACTATCTTGACTACTGGGAGGAAGAGATTCAGAGGCTTCCATCTGGCCTTCCTCACTATGACAGCTCTTATCCCACAGGCCAAGGACCCAGTGTCAGAATTTATATCTGGGGCCTGGGTAAACTACAACTAAGTAGGTCACTGAACCAGTGAACTTTATCTGGGACTTCACTTATTACTTGACCCCTATATATTCCTACTCCATGAGGGTGTGGGGTCAATGCTTCTAGGTCTCCAGTTATCAACGTCAACTCAGACTCATTGTGCAACAGTCTTGAAATGTCCTAGTTTTCCCCTGTGCTCACAATAAATACAACTAAGTAAATTGCTATAGGTCTCTTTGGGGCAGGGCTGGAGTAATCATTACAAGATACACATGATGTAGGGCGCCTGGGTGGCTCAGTTGGTTAAGCGACTGCCTTCGGCTCAGGTCATGATCCTGGAGTCCCTGGATCGAGTCCCGCATCGGTCTCCCTGCTCGGCAGGGAGTCTGCTTCTCCCTCAGACCCTCCCGACCCTCCCCCCTCTCATGTGCTCTCTCTCTCAGTCTCTCTCTCTCAAATAAATAAATAAAATCTTAAAAAAAAAAAAAAGATACACATGATGTAGTATTGTAAGGCCATTCCTCTTGGGGGCTGGCCACCTTTTCAGTCAATAAACTCCATACCCAAATATTGACTCAAGCTAAGAAACTCAAAAACGGATTGTGACTTATTATTAGGGCAATTGTTCTAAACTTCTCGATCCTAAAAGTGTGCCTTCTTCTACCTGTAGATGTTAAGTAGCATCTTCATTTGCTTCATGTATTTTGCCCCTGAGACAGAACACCATGTTCTATTAACCACCTCCGAAACTCTCTGCAGGTACAGCCCCATGGCAGTCCCTCCAACCTTGCCATTTGCTATGATAAGTTATGAGCTGCCATTTGACATTTATTACTCTGGAGATCTGCCAGCCCCATTGCTATTAATAAGCCAAACTCTGAGACTATCTTTCCTATCATCAGCCCTAATCTAAAGAAAAGAACCAACACTGGACTTAGTAATACTGTTATCCATTTTATCAGTGCATTCTCAAACTGACTGACATCATGGGAACTGTCTGAACCATCCCTGCAATCTTTCTGCCAATATAAAACTTTTCCAAAAATAAAATACTTATTAAATGTTTAGAAATCTATAAGATAGTGTTATAGAGGAGATTCACAGAAGTATTTATATTTAAAATGTATATATTTATTTAATCTCTGAAAATATATTACATAAAATGTAAAAATTCTTGAAGGACAACTATGTAATTTGGTTATTTCATCTTAATTAAGCATTTGTAATACTTTTGTAAGTAGGAAGACAGGACATTTCCAGTTCAGAGAACTTGTATAAAATGAGAAAGACATGATCAAAATTCTCTCCTGTTGAATTGATCAGAATATTTTTTTCCTTTTTTCCCCCATTATTATTCTTATGAGAAAACAAAGTTTCTTAATTTACTGTTGGAACTGTTGAAAGACACAGAAGTCAGAACATTTTCAGTTAAATTGTTTCATCTTCAAATTAAATGTTGCTGAATTTCCAATATACTTCATTTTAAGGACATTAGGGCTGGTTATAATCTTGAAATTGCTTGGAATAATTGATCCTTTGCTGAATCACTTGTTAAGGATGAGGAAATGAGCTTTCTTCACTACATATTATGTGCATAATTGGTGGCATGTTTATAGTTTCTGAATATGTAATGCTCTAAGGAGAATTATGAATTCTAGTATTATAGTGAGAATGTTGGTTGATATAGTGAAGATGTTAACAATACTTTATTTTGGCAAAACTTTGAAAAATCAATAGTGCCTAATCATGTGATTTGCATGGCTTTTCAAAACTTAGTGACTTTATAAATTGGTGAGATAACTTGAAAAATTACTATTGTTTCAGTTCAATGTCTTGTGAAGCAATTTCACTGATGAAAATAATAGAATTTACTTTGGCAAATTTATTCAGCTTTAACTTTGCTCTTTATGCCTTTTAATTTTAAAAATTAGGTGAAAATAACTTTAACACATGTATATTATGTGTACACACTCAACCTTTAGTGCATATATATTCTCATGTTAATTAATTGAAAAAAGTTTTCACTGAGCACTTACTCTAGACTATTCATTAAATACATTTGGGTATAAATAAATAAACAATATATCTTGTTAGCCTTGAATTACACTCAGTACAGTGGAGAGAAAAATACAGAGAAGCATATCAGGTCACTAATTTTTATGCTTGCCTGAAAATTACACCTTGAGGGATAAAATAAACTACTCTAAGAAATCCAGGAAAACTGTAAAGTAAGGGTAGACTAATTGTAATAAATAAAGAGTATAATAGGATGGTAGGCAGAAATAACATTTGATGCACCTGATTTGCTTGACCCAGAAGTTAGGACTTCTTATCAATAGGGAAAGTAAGACTATTGAAAGATGTTGTGGCAGTTTTAAGTTATGTTTTTAAAATCAGTACTTTTTAATGGAAACAACTTGACCAAAAATCTGTCACAGAATTTTGAGACCTATTAAAACAAAAGTTTAATGAAAAAAAAAAAACTATTAAAAGATGTGTACAACCAAAAAACATAAAATTTAAAAAGTTAACTCTTGCAGTTGTGCAGATAACAAATTATTAAACATTAGAAGTCAAAAAAATGCTGGCATTTATTGCAATAATTCAGGTGAGCAACATAGCAACGTTACGTAGACAATGTAAAAAGAAGATAGTGTTGATGTACATAAAGTTAGAAAGAAGAAAAAGAAATGAGTGGAGAGAAAAGAACATCTCAAGATATTTGGGCAGTAAACCGGAGATGGTATCATTGTGGAAAGAAAACAGAAGTGCCTAAAACAACTACTTTGGACATCAATAACCTTCAGAGAGAGCTGTTACGTCAACTGTGTTCAACCTTCTCTCCTAGTTTATCGATGTGTCCATATTTCTTAAGATCATTTTTGCAGTAATACACATGGTGTTTCTCAATTTATAATTATATAATTTGTTTAAAGGTAGCTAATAAAATGTTTAGATACTTAGTCTTTATTTTTTATAGACAGTATAAATATTTTTTAAAATATTTGAATTTAACTATTTAAAATGAAAATTCCATTTATTAGGACACCATTGTAATAATTTGCTGAACAAAATTTACACACACATATTTAATTTTTAAAATTAAAGTTATCGCATATGGTATGTTCCTAATAAACAAATAGAGAAAAATCAGTTGTCATAATTAGAAGAGATTATCAATAATAACTTACTTATATTGTGAAAAAGCAAAAGTGCCCATCATGTAAAACATCCTCAAACAAATTTTGCTAACTTAATAATGGAACATACATATTTATACATACAAGATGAGAAGTAAATTACAAGTTTATCTTTTTCAGGATATATGGAAAATGCAAGTTTTAACCAAACATCATCACATACACTTATATTCATAATTTAGAATAGGCTTTTCATGTATTCCTGAATGACCATATATATTTTGAAGATTTATTTATTTTAAAGAGGGTGCACGCACATGTGTGTGCGCACGCAGAGGGGTGGGGGAGGGGCGGAGAAAGAATTCCTGAACCGACTACATGCTGAGCCTGAGCCCGAGCCCATGGCGGGGGAGGGGGGGGGGTAGGCGGCTCCAGATCATGGCTCATGAAATCATGACCTGAGGAGAAAGCAAGAGCCACATGCTCAACTGACTGCGCCACCCAGGAGCCCCCTGAATGACCATATTAATATGCTAAAAAGTACCATTTTGATTTGGATTTCTTTGTTCAGGGAACCAATGGTTTAGATTTGCTCATTAATAAATGTACATGTAATGTAATCTAGCCTGAAAGCATGATGTAGTAAAATGTTTCTAGATAAGGTTTCAGAAGCCATGAATATGAACCGTGGTTTGCAATTAATGTCTGTGTGACCTGGGTAAGTCACTTAATTTTTCTGAAAAAATTTTTTTTTATTAAGGAAGTTTAGCATCCTTTAAGGAATTTGGTAATGGAGACTAAGAATGACAGTCCATAATACTACTGGACATAGCTGAATACATAGATCAAATAACACAGTAATTTTTGCTTCACACAACAAATAATTTCTAAGTGATAGATATGTACAAGGCAATATTGAAGTTATTGATGATTCAGCAAGGAAATAAAACAAAGTCCCTGTTTATATTTCCACATATTCTGAAGGGGAGATTAACGGGACTTGTTTTAATGTATCTTTTTAAATTTCTCTGTACATTTTATTGTCTGCAGTCCATTTAAGCATGTGTGAAATTGCCCCGGATAATAAATATCCTTGGATTTGTAGTTCTTAGTTCAACCATATTTTTAGTGTTGATTAGAACACAAAAGATTCTCAGCTCTGTGAACAGTCCCCATGTTGTTCAGTTTACACCCCTCCCAGCCCTGTAGCTCTTTGTGAAGCTACATGACGTTTCTCCCTATGCCTCATACACTTAGTAACATTCTCAAGAGCCATCTATGTAGATTTCTGGCCTTTTTTTCTCTATGTACCTCTTTCTTATTTATATTATTTTCCCTAAAAATCCAGCTATCTGTACCTTACCAAACTCCAAACTGTCTCTTAAACTCAGTGAAATTACCATGCACTACTTGCATCCTCCCTCCTTGTGCTGAAGTCCAGAAAGTGCCTCTCAGCAGAAGTTGGGTGATTCCTGTCCTAGCTTTTCAGTTGTCCAATGCTGGAAACTCATTTCTCCAATTTTCTTATTGTTTAGAGTAGGAGGTTAAGTATAATATCTGTTAATCCACCCTGATCTGACACAATTCTCTACCTCTTTTTCAAAATTATCTATTTGATTATTTTTATGAAGTTAAATTCCCTTTTGAATTGATCTACATATTCATCTAATTTGTCCATTTTTCTATATTTTCAAGAACATATCAAAGTTATTTTATTTATTTTTTTAATATTTTTATTTATTCATTAGACAGAAAGAGGAAGCACAAGTGGGGAAGAGGCAGAGGGAGAGGGAGAAGCAGGCTCCCCAGTGAGCTGGGAGCCTGACATAGTACTTGATCCCAGGACCTGGATGGAGATCACGACCTGAGCCAAAGGCAGACACTTAACTGTCTGAGCCACCAGGCACCCCCAAAGTTATTTTAAAGTCAATCTTCTATATACAACCTCTAAGTCATTTGTGGATCTGCTTTTTTTTTTAAGATTTATTTATTTTAGAGAGAGAAAGAGAGAAAGAAAGTGGGGGGGGGCAGAGGGAGAGAATCTCAATCAGGCTCCACACTGAGCGCAGTCTGATGCCCTATCTCATGACCTTGAGGTCAGGGCCCTGAGATCACGACCTGAGCTGAAACTAAGAGTTGGATGCTTAACTGATTGTGCCACCCAGGTGCCTCTGTGGAGCTGCTTCTATTGTTTCTATTTCCTTTTACTTTTCAGTAATGATTACTTGCCTCTTCATATGTCTAATTATGTTAGGTTGTATGGTGGGACTTTACAGGCAGAAGACTCCCTTGACCACATAATCATTTACTAAGAAGGTTTGTCTGTACATATATTAAAACAACAAGGAACTGGTAATCTCAAAACACTTAATGGGTTTTGTTGTGTTTTGTTTGCAGTTTTAGGAAAACCAGTGAACTGCTTTAGTCCTTTTTTCTGGTATGTGAATCTCTTAGATTTTCATTAAAAATTCACAGGGTTGTCTCTTCTTAGCCCTAAAAACTATGAGAAATTCAATTTGTGCCCTCCCTTTAAAATAACCACAACAACAAAACAATTTGCCCTTCAAATGTTTTCTCTAATTCTCCAGACTCCTGACCACTCAATTTCAAAACGTGACAGATTTCTTGAGTGAAAAAAAAACAGCTACGTGCTGGAAACAGGGTACCTCTCTCAGGCTGGTGTTTGCTTATGTAAACCTCAGGGGACTGTAGGAGATTTCATTCTGCCTTTCCTATTTATCTGGCTTAGCTTTCTGGCCTCCCATGTGGATCCACAACTGAACAAATGACCCTTGAGGAAAGCAGCTACATCTTTACAATTTGCAGCTAGTCACTTGCAACCACCACAGTGCTGGTTTTTCTTAAGCCCATCAATCAGGGGTCTTCCCAAGCCAAAACCAAATTTCAGATGATGCCTGAAATTAGCAAATGTCCAAGGGGAAAAAGTACATAGAAATAATAGATCATTTTAGAAGAGTTTTTCCTCTCTCTGATATTTTAAAATCATTTAGTTCTTCTTGGTGCCATAGCTCCCTAAGGACTATGATATGATTTTTGTAACTTCATCTCACTTTTTTTAGTTGTTTCAGTTGGAATGTTGGCATGCTATGATATACTATATCCTACTTGGAAGCAAAATTCTGTATTGTGTTTTTACTTTCAATAATTATATTTTTTAGATCAAGAATCTCTATTTTTCTTTTTTTTCTTAATTTCAGATCTTCTTGGTCATTCTTTATGGACTCTTGCACCTGCTTATGTTTTCAAGTTTTTCTTTTATTTTTGAATAAACACATTTTTTCATATCTAGTGTCTCATAAATCTCCTCTCTTAAAGTCTTTGTGGATTTTTTTCCAATATATGATGTTAATATTTGTTGTATGATTCTTTTATGCTAAATTGTTGTTGTTGTTGCTGTTTTAACTATGATCTGTTGTCTTCTTTAAGGTTATCCACAGGAATTCTTTTAGGACTGGGTGGAAGTTAAGCTTCTCCACAAAGAACTTAAGATTTTCTGCTAATAATCCTTCTGGAAGCACTACCAAACTGCAAGTACTTTAATATTTTTTTTCAAGATTTATTTATTTATTTGAAGGAGAGCCAGAGCACTTACACGCACGTGAGCGGGGGAGGGGCAGAGGAAGAGAGAGAATCTCAAGCAGACCCTGTGAGCCACCCAGGTGCCCCAATATTTTTTTTCTCGAGATTTTTCAGACAAAATAGCATGAAGTGGCACAAAAAATACTGTATATGGGCCATCTTATGGTTAGAAATTTCAGAAGTGATGGGATGGCTGGGTGATAGACACTGGGGAGGGTATGTGCTATGGTGAGCGCTGTGAATTGTGCAAGACTGTTGAATCACAGATCTGTACCTCTGAAACAAATAATACATTATATGTTAAGAAAAAAAAAAAAGAAGAAGAAGATAGCAGGAGGGGAAGAATGAAGGGGGGGAAATCGGAGGGGGAGACGAACCATGAGAGACTATGGACTCTGAAAAACAGACTGGGGGTTCTAGAGGGGAGGAGGGTGGGAGAGTGGGTTGGCCTGGTGATGGGTATTAAAGAAGGTACGTTCTGCATGGAGCACTGGGTGTTATGCACAAACAATGAATCGTGGAACACTACATCAAAAACTAATGATGTAATGTATGGTGATTAACATAACAATAAAAAATTTAAAAAAAAGAAGTGATTTACTTTCTCCTACTCTGTTCCAAGGTGGAGACATATTTTCTTTCTATTTTCTATTTCATATTTTATTTCATATTTTTCTTTCTATTATAGACTATACAAAATTAAAGATTGAATAAATTATAGACTACTTTGTAGTTGTTCCAGATTTGACACATGTAGTTGTTTCTTCCATTATGTGACATGTGAGAGTAGACTAATTTTTTTTTTTTTAAGATTTTGTTTTGTTTATTTGAGAGAACGAGTGGGGGTAGGGCTGAGAGAAAGGGAGGGGAGAAATAGACTCCCAACTGAGCTCGGAGCCAGAGGAGGGGCTCCATCCCCTGACCCTAAGATCACCATGTGAGCCCAAAACCAAAAATTAGATGCTCAATGGACTGAGTCATCCAGGCGCCCAAGAGTAGACTAATTCAATGTAACATTGCCTTTTAACAGTAAATGCATAAGGCTAAAGGTCCTTGTTAAAACACAACAAAGTGGGGAGCACCTGGGTGGCTCAGTCCGTTAAGTGTCTGCCTTAGGCTCAGGTCATGATCCCAGGGTCCTGGGATCGAGCCCCGCATCGGGCTCCCTGCTCCGCGGGAAGCCTTCTTCTCCCTCTCCCTCTGCTGCTACCCCCCTGCTTGTGCTGTCTTGCTCTCTCTCTCTCTGTCAAATAAATAAATAAAATCTTAAAAAAAAAATGACAAAGTGGATTTAACTTGCACTTCAAAAAAATCTGTCTAAAGAAAAGAATGCATAGTTTATAAGTTGTAAGGACTGCAGCTTTTGGTAAGATATTGTAGTTGAAGTCATAACAGAAAACCTGCTGGAAGCTGGAAATGTGAAATTGGTTTTCCAAAAGTGTAAAGTGAATGTTATTGCATTGCAATTTGGCAGTATAACAAAATAATATGAAAGCATTATTGTTTCTCATGCTGATCAAAATTCAGACAAAATAATAGATCCATACATATTGGCATTTTTATTACAATACTTTTTAATGATGTACTTGTTTCTCAAGTATAAGATACTATTCATTATGCCACAGATTCAAATAAAATTCAAAGAAATATCCCTTAAATTAGACATTTTACACAAAAGAAACATAACATGATTCTGGCCCAGTTTTTAACATTTTTCAAGAGTCATGCTTTCTTTATTATTAATATAATTCACTTTATATTTGCTATCCTTAACAAAATTTGAATTAAAATGTAGATGAGGAGTTACCCTACCGTTGAAACATTATAAATCTTAAATACCAGGTATTAATTATTTTATTTGTTAAAATATCACTTTACAAAATGTAAAATTTATGACTCTAATGGAAATATAAAATAAGCACATATAAAAAATAGTATTTAACTAAGTAACGATGCCTCCAGTAACATGTTAAAACCATTCCATTGAAGATTTAAGAAGCTGATTGTTTATAGCCAATGTTATAATTACATTGTTACAAACATAGTTCCTGTGCAATAGGACCAGAAGCATAATCTTTGGAGTTTATCTGTCCACTAGATAGAAATCATTTGCTTGTCTACCTGACAAAAATCTTTTTCTTTTCTACTACTTCTACACGTATGAATAACCCTTGATAGTTAAGGAGCTTAGCATGCACTGAAGAATCATCTTGGTGGTAACATCTTTTGCCTGTATTTATCTTTTAGCTTTATAAATTATATTTTTATTGTTTTTTATGTATGAAGTTTTCATTTATACACAGTAAAATGTATATTAAGTGTATATCTTGAGGACATTTTCATAGTTTTATTTATGTATAATTAACATATAACACATTGCACATATGCCAAGTGTACAGATGAAAATTGACATTTGTATTTCCATTAAATAATCACTCCACAAACAGAACATGTCCGTCACCCCAAAAACTTCCTAGTTCCCCTTGGCAATCCCCTCTCAATAATTTGCATATGGATATCTAATTGATTAAGCATTATTTGTTTAAAATATTATCCATATGCCATGAATTGGCTTTGAAACTTTGTTGAAAAATAAGTGTCCATACACAGAATCTATTTCTGGTCTTTTTATGCTGTTCTTTTTGTCTGTCTTTGCACTAGTACCACACCATCTTGATTGCTGTAACTTTCTAAGTCTTGAAACCAGGCAGTGTTAGTTCTCTCTACATTTGGTGGATCTCTTTCAAAGTGATTTGGCATTCTAGGTCCTTTGCATTCTTATGTGAATTTTAGAATAACTTTATTTCTAAACAAAACAAAACAAAACAAAAAAAACAAAAACAAAGAAAACCAACTAAATGATCATATGGTTTTTATCCTTTCTTATATTGATGTGGTGTATGATGTTGATTGATTTGCAAATATTGAACCACCCTGGCAACCCAGGAATAAATCCCACTTGATCGTGGTGAATGATTTTTTTTTTAATGTATTACTGCTTTGCTAGTATTTTGTTGAGAATTTTTTGCATCCATGTTCGTCAGGGACATAGCCCTGTAGTTCTGTTTTTCAGTGGAGTCTTGATCTCGTTTTGGTATGAGGGTAATACTGGCATCACAGAATGAGGTTGGAAGTTTTTTTTCTTTTTCTATTTTTTGTAATAGTCTGAGAAGAGGGGCGCCTGGGTGGCTCAGTCATTAAACGTCTGCCTTCGGCTCAGGTCATGATCCCAGGGTCCTGGGATCGAGCCCCGCATCGGGCTCCCTGCTCAGCGGGAAGCCTGCTTCTCCCTCTCCCACTCCCTCTGCTTGTATTCCCTCTCTCGCTGTGTCTCTCTCTGTCAAATAAATAAATAAAATCTTAAAAAAAAAAAAAAAGGTCTGAGAAGAATAGGTATTAACTCTTCTTTACATGTTTAGTAGAATTCCCCTGTGAAGCCATTTGGCCTGCAATTCTGTTTGTTAGTTTTTTGATTACTGATTCAATTTCTTTGCTAGTAACTGGTAATTTCAAGTTTTTTTATCTCTTCCTGATTCAGTTTTGGTAGTTTTATGTTTCTAGGAATTTATTCATTTCTTCCAGGTTGTCCAATTTGTTGGCATACAGTTTTTCACAAGGTTCTCTTATAATTGTATTTCTGTGTCACTAGTTGTTATTTCTCCTCTCCCATTTGTGCTTTTATTTATTTGGGTCCTTTCTCTTTTCTTTTTCATAAGTCTAGCTAGAGGTGTATCAATTTTATTATTTTTTTCAAAGAACAAGCTCTTAGTTTCATTGATCTGTTCTATTATTTTGTTTTGTTTTAGTTTCCATATCATTTATTTCTGCTCTAATCTTTATTATCTCCATCTTCCTGCTGGTTATAGGGTTCATTTATTGCTCCATTTCTAGCTCCTCTCAGTGTAAGGTTACTTGAGATTTATTTTGCTTCCTAAGGTAGACCTGTATAGCTATATACGACCCTCTTAAGACCACTGCTAATGTGTCTGAAAGGTTTTGAACTGTTGTGTTTTCATTTTCATTTGTTTCCATTTTTTTTTTTTTCATTTCTTCTTTGATTTCCTGGTTGACTCACACTCATTGTTTAATAGGATACTGTTTAACCCCCATGTATTTGTGGTCTTTTCAAATTTTTTCTTATGGCTGACTTCTAGTTTCATAGCACTGTGGTCAGAAAATAAAGCATTTGATAAAGTACAATATCCATTCATGATAAAAAGCCTCAAAAAGTAGGTTTAGAGAGAACATATTTCAACACAATAAAGGCCTTATATGAAAAACCCACAGCTAGGTGCCTGGGTGGCTCAGTCGGTTAGGTGTCTGCCTTCAGCTCAGGTCATGATCCCAGGGTCCTGGAATCAAGTCCCGTGCCAGGCTCCCTGCTCAGTGGGGAGTCTGCTTCTCCCTCTCCTTCTGCCCCTCCCCCTGCTTGTGCTCTCTCTCTCTTTCTCTCAAATAAATAAAATATTTTTAAAAAGAAAAAGAAAAACCTACAGCTAATATGATGTTCAATGGGGAAAAACTTAGAGCTTTTCCTCTATAGTAAGGAATAAGACAAGGATGTCCATTCCCACCATTGTTATTTAACATGTACTAGAAGTCCTAGCCTCAGCAATCAGACAACAAAAAGAAATAAAAGGCATCCAGATCAGCAAGGAAGAAGTCAAACTTCATTATTTGCAGATAGATGACTCTTTATAGAAAACCTGAAAGACTCCACAAAAAACTGCTAGAACTGATACAAGAATTCAGCAATGTCACAGGATATAAAATCAATGTACAGAAATCTGTTGCATTTCTATACACCAGTAATGAAGCAGGAGAAAGAGAAATTAAGGAACAAAACCCATTTACAATTGCCCCCAAAACAATAAGTTACCTAGGAATAAAGCTAACCAAAGAGGTGAAAGACCTGTACTCTGAAAACTATAAAACACTGATGAAAGAAATTGAAGATTACATGAAGAAACGGAAAAACATTCCATGCTAATGGATTAGACAGACAAATATTGTTAAAATGTCTGTACTACCCAAAGCAATTTACACATTTAATGCAATCCCTATCAAAATACCAAGAGCATTTTTCACAGAGCTAGAACAAACAATCCTAAAATTTGTATGAAACCACAAAAGACCTCAAATAGCCAAAGCAACCTTGAAAAAGAAAAGCAAAGCTGAAGGTATCACCATTCTGGACAGCAAGTTATATTACAAAGCTGTAGTGATCAAGATAGATGGTACTGGCACAAAAATAGACAAATAGATCAATGGAACAGAACAGAAAACCCAGAAATGAACCCACAACTATATGGCCAATTAATTTTCAACAAAGCAGGAAAGAATATCCAGTGGGAAAAGAGAGTCTCTTCAACAAATAGTGTTGGGAAAACTGGCAACATACAAAAGAAGAAATTGGACCACTTTTTTATACCACACACACAAATAAATTCAAAATGGGGAGCAAGATGGCGGAGGAGTAGGAGACCTGGATTTCGTCTCCTCTCAGGAATTCAGCTGGATAGGGATCAAACCATTCTGAACACCTACAAACTCAACAGGAGATCGATGAAAAGAATAGCAACAACTCTCTGAACAGAAAAGCGACCACTTTCTGGAAGGTAGGACGTGCGGAGAAGTGAATCCTAGGTGATATTCGGGAGGATAGACGGCGGGGGAGGGGCCTCCGTCGGCCGCTTCTGGCAAGTGATAGAGCCACGGAGCACAAAATCGGAACTTTTAGAAGTCTGCTCCGCTGAGGGACGTCACTCTGGTGGCGAAGTGGGGGGTGGAACCCTCACGGGACAGTGTGGTCTCAGGACCCTCGGGGTCACAGAAAGACCGGGGGTGCCTGAGTGCAGCAGAGCTCCCAGGTATCAGAGCAGGGAAGCCGGCTGCAGAGACGGAGCCCAGGTGCGGGCTCTCAGCTCGGGGTTGCCATAAACCGTGATCCGCGGCACAGTCGGGCCACTGCTCCTCCAGCAGGGACCCAACAAGCGGCAGATCCGGGGAGACTCACCTTCTTCCCCCGGGAGAAGAGGTGCGGGAGCGCACCGCGGGGATCTGCTGGGTTTGGAGACTCCACCTGGGGTCGGGTGCCAGATAGAAAGGCGCGGTCACAGGCCGGGTGAGCGCGGAGTGTGCCCAGGACCGGGGAGACAAGAGTGACTGACTGCTTTTCTCTGGGGGCTCGCTGAGGAGCGGGACCCCGAGTTCTCGGCTCCTCCGGGGCGGAGACTGGGAGGCCGCCATTTTCACTCTCCGCCTCCAAAGCTGTACGGAAAGCTTGCAGGGAACAAAAGCTCCGGAGAGCAAACCCGAGCAGATTACTTAGCCCGGACCGGCAAGGGCGGGGCAATTTTGCCTCCGGCAAAGACATTTGGGAACCACAGCAACAGGCCCCTCCCCCAGAAGATCAGCGAGAACAGCCAGCCAAGACCAAGTTTACCGATCAATGAGAACGGCAGAACTCCAGCGCTAGGGGAATACTGCACATAGAATTCATGGCTTTTTTACCATGATTCTTTAGTCTTTCAAAGTTAATTATTTTTTTTAACTGTCTTTTTTTCTTTTTTCCTTTTTTCTTTTTTTTTGAATTTTTCTTTTTCCCTTTTTCAACCAACATCTTATCAATCCCTTTTTTAAAAAAAAACATTTTTATTTTTCATTTTTAAAGTCATATTCTATCCCTTCATAGTAGTTACCCGTATTTTTGGCATATATATATATAAGTTGTTCTCTCTATAAAATCTTGAGATAGTTTCTTCTAACAGATCAAAATATACTCTAAATCTCTAGTGTATGGTTTTTTTTCTACTCCCCTGCCTGATCACATTCTCTCCCTTTTTTCTTTCTTTTTTTTTTTTTTAATCCTCTTCTTTCTTCTTTCAAACAACTTATCAAATCCTTTTTTAAAATTTTTTATAATTTCCATCTTTACAGTCATATTCCATCCCTTCATCATATCAACCCTTATTTTTGTACATATATAAGTTTTTCTTTCTTTAAAATTTTGGGAGGGACTTTCTTTTAACAGACCGAAATACACCCAAAATCTAGTGTGTGGCACTGATCTATAATCCAGCCTGATCATATTTGATCACATTCTGTTTTTGTTTTGTTTTGTTTTGTTCTGCTTTTGTTTGTTTTTATCTTTATCTTTTTCTTTTTTCTTTCTTTCTTTCCTTTTCTTTTTTCTCTCTTTCCCTTTCTTTTCCCACTGCTTCAGGTCTTTTCTGATTTGTTTAGAGTATATTTTCTGGGGACGTTGTTACCCTGCTAGCATTTTGTTCTCTCATTAATCTATTCTCCTCTGCACAAAATGACAAGACGGAAAAAATCACCTCAACAAAAAGAACAAGAGGTAGTACCGACTGCCAGGGACCTACTCAATACGGACATTAGTACGATGTCAGATCTAGAGTTCAGAATCATCACTTTAAAGATGCTACCTGGGCTTGAAAAAAACATGGAAGTTATTAGAGAAACCCTTTCTGGAGAAGTAAAAGAACTAAAATCTAACCAAGTAGAAATCAAAAAGGCTATCAATGAGGTGCAATCAAATATGGGGGCACTAACTGCTAGGATAAATGAGGCAGAAGAAAGAATCAGTGAGATAGAAGACCAAATGATGGAAAATAAAGAAGCTGAGAAAAAGAGAGATAAACATCTACTGGATCACGAGGGCAGAATTCGAGAGATAAACGATACCATAAGACGAAACAACATTAGAATAATTGGGATCCCAGAAGAAGAAGAAAGAGAGAGAGGGGCAGAAGGTATAATGGAGCAAATTATAGCAGAGAACTTCCCGATTTGGGGAAGGAAACAGGCATCAAAATCCAGGAAGCACAGAGAACCCCTCTCAAAATCAAGAAAAATAGGTCAACACCCCGACATCTAATAGTAAAACTTACGAGTCTCAGAGACAAAGAGAAAATCCTGAAAGCAGCTCGGGAGAAGAGATATGTAACCTACAATGGTAGAAACATTAGATTGGCAACAGACTTATCCACAGAGACCTGGCAGGCCAGAAAGGACTGGCAGGACATATTCAGAGCACTAAATGAGAAAAATATGCAGCCAAGAATACTATATCCAGCTAGGCTGTCATTGAAAATTGAAGGAGAGATAAAAAGCTTCCAGGACAAACAAAAACTAAAGGAATTTGCAAACACGAAACCAGCCCTATAACAAATATTGAACAGGGGTCCTCTAAGCAAAGAGAGAGCCTAAAAGCAACATAGACCAGAAAGGAACACAAACAATATACAGTAACAGTCACTTTACAGGCAATACAATGGCACTGAATTCCTATCTTTCAATAGTTACCCTGAATGTAAATGGGCTAAATGCCCCAATCAAAAGACACAGGCTATCAGATTGGATTAAAAAACAAGACCCATCGATATGCTGTCTGCAAGAGACTCATTTTAGACCCAAAGACACCCCCAAATTGAAAGTGAGGGGGTGGAAAACCATTTACCATGCTAATGGACACCAAAAGAAAGCTGGGGTGGCAATCCTTATATTAGACAAATTAGATTTTAAACCGAAGACTGTAATAAGAGATGAGGAAGGACACTATATCCTACTTAAAGGGTCTATCCAACAAGAAGATCTAAGAATTGTAAATATCTATGCCCCTAACATGGGAGCAGCCAATTATATAAGGCAATTAATAACAAAAGCAAAGAAACACATTGACAACAATACAATAATAGTGGGGGACTTTAACACCCCCCTCACTGAAATGGACAGATCGTCTAAGGAAAAGATCAACAAGGAAATAAAGACTTTAAATGACACACTGGACCAAATGGACTTCACAGACATATTCAGAACATTCCATCCCAAAGCAACGGAATACACATTCTTCTCTAGTGCCCATGGAACATTCTCCAGAATCGATCACATCCTAGGTCATAAATCAGGTCTCAACCGGTACCAGAAGATTGGGATCATCCCCTGCCTATTTTCAGACCACAATGCTTTGAAACTAGAACTCAATCACAAGAGGAAAGTCGGAAAGAACTCAAATACATGGAGGCTAAAGAGCATCCTACTGAAGAATGAATGGGTCAACCAGGAAATTAAAGAAGAATTAAAAAAATTCATGGAAACCAATGAAAATGAAAACACAACTATTCAAAATCTTTGGGATACAGCAAAGGCAGTCCTAAGAGGAAAGTATATAGCAATACAAGCCTTTCTCAAGAAACAAGAAAGGTCTCAAGTACACAACCTAACCCTACACCTAAAGGAGCTGGAGAAAGAACAGCAAATAAAGCCTAAACCCAGCAGGAGAAGAGAAATCATAAAGATCAGAGCAGAAATCAATGAAATAGAAACCAAAAGAACAGTAGAACAGATCAACGAAACTAGGAGCTGGTTCTTTGAAAGAATTAACAAGATTGATAAGCCCCTGGCCAGACTTATCAAAAAGAAAAGAGAAATGACCCAAATCAACAAAATCATGAATGAAAGAGGAGAAATCACAACCAACACCAAAGAAATACAAACAATTATAAGAACATATTATGAGCAACTCTATGCCAGCAAATTAGATAACCTGGAAGTAATGGATGCATTCCTAGAGATGTATCAACTACCAAAACTGAACCAGGAAGAAATAGAACACCTGAACAGACCTATAACCACTAAGGAAATTGAAGCAGTCATCAAAAATCTCCCAAAACACAAAAGCCCAGGGCCAGATGGCTTCCCAGGGGAATTCTACCAAACATTTCAAGAAGAATTAATACCTATCCTTCTGAAACTGTTCCAAAAAATAGAAATGGAAGGAAAACTTCCAAACTCATTTTATGAGGCCAGCATTACCTTGATCCCAAAACCAGACAAAGACCCCATCAAAAAGGAGAATTACAGACCAATATCCCTGATGAACATGGATGCAAAAATTCTCACCAAAATACTAGCCAATAGGATTCAACAGTACATTAAAAGGATTATTCACCACAACCAAGTCGGATTTATCCCTGGGCTGCAAGGTTGGTTCAACATCCGCAAATCAATCAACGTGATACAATACATTAACAAAAGAAAGAACAAGAATCATATGATCCTCTCAATAGATGCAGAAAAAGCATTTGACAAAGTACAGCATCCTTTCTTGATCAAAACTCTTCAGAGTATAGGCATAGAGGGTACATACCTCAATATCATAAAAGCCATCTATGAAAAACCCACAGCGAATATCATTCTCAATGGGGAAAAACTGAGAGCTTTCCCCCTAAGGTCAGGAACGCGGCAGGGATGTCCACTATCACTACTGCTATTCAACATAGTATTGGAAGTCCTAGCCACAGCAATCAGACAACAAAAAGAAATCAAAGGCATCCAAATTGGCAAAGAAGAAGTCAAACTCTCACTCTTTGCAGATGATATGATACTTTATGTGGAAAATCCCAAAGACTCCACCCCAAAACTGCTAGAACTCATACAGGAATTCAGTCAAGTGGCAGGATATAAAATCAATGCACAGAAGTCAGTGGCATTCCTATACACCAACAACAAGTCAGAAGAAAGAGAAATTAAGGAGTCGATCCCATTTACAATTGCACCCAAAACCATAAGATACCTAGGCATAAATCTAACCAAAGAGGCAAAGGATCTGTACTCAGAAAACTATAAAATACTCATGAAAGAAATTGAGGAAGACACAAAGAAATGGAAAAATGTTCCATGCTCATGGATTGGAAGAACAAATATTGTGAAGATGTCAATGCTACCTAGAGCAATCTACACATTCAATGCAATCCCCATCAAAATACCATCCACTTTCTTCAAAGAAATGGAACAAATAATCTTAAAATTTGTATGGAACCAGAAAAGACCCCGCATAGCCAGAGGAATGTTGAAAAAGAAAAGCAAAGCTGGCGGCATCACAATTCCGGACTTCCAGCTCTACTACAAAGCTGTCATCATCAAGACAGTATGGTACTGGCACAAAAACAGACACATAGATCAATGGAACAGAATAGAGAGCCCAGAAATGGACCCTCAACTCTATGGTCAACTAATCTTTGACAAAGCAGGAAAGAATGTCCAATGGAAAAAAGACAGTCTCTTCAACAAATGGTGTTGGGAAAATTGGACAGCCACATGCAGAAGAATGAAACTGGACCATTTCCTTACACCACACACAAAAATAGACTCCAAATGGTTGAAAGACCTCAATGTGAGACAGGAGTCCATCAAAATCCTAAAGGAGAACACAGGCAGCAACCTCTTCGACCTCAGCCGCAGCAACTTCTTCCTAGAAACATCGCCAAAGGCAAGGGAAGCAAGGGCAAAAATGAACTATTGGGACTTCAGCAAGATAAAAAGCTTTTGCAAAGCAAAGGAAACAGTCAACAAAACCAAAAGACAACTGACAGAATGGGAGAAGATATTTGCAAATGACATATCAGATAAAGGGCTAGTATCCAAAATCTATAAAGAACTCATCAAACTCAACACCAAAAGAACAAATGATCCAATCAAGAAATGGGCAGAAAACATGAACAGACATTTTTCCAAAGAAGACATCCAAATGGCCAACAGACACATGAAAAAGTGTTCAATATCGCTCAGCATCAGGGAAATCCAAATCAAAACCTCAATGAGGTATCACCTCACACCAGTCAGAATGGCTAAAATTAACAAGTCAGGAAATGACAGATGTTGGCGGGGATGCGGAGAAAGGGGAACCCTCCTACACTGTTGGTGGGAATGCAAGCTGGTGCAGCCACTCTGGAAAACAGTATGGAGGTTCCTCAAAAAGTTGAAAATAGAGCTACCATATGATCCAGCAATTGCACTACTGGGTATTTACCCCAAAGATACAAAAGTAGGGACCCGAAAGGCTACATGCACCCCAATGTTTATAGCAGCAATGTCCACAATAGCCAAACTGTGGAAAGAGCCAAGATGTCCATCAACAGATGAATGGATAAAGAAGAAGTGGTATATATATACAATGGAATATTATGCAGCCATCAAAAGGAATAAGATCTTGCCATTTGCAACGACGTGGATGGAACTGGAGGGTATTATGCTGAGCGAAATAAGTCAAACAGAGAAAGACATGTATCATATGACCTCACTGATATGAGGAATTCTTAATCTCAGGAAACAAACTGAGGGTTGCTGGAGTGGGGGGTGGGGTGGGAGGGATGGGGTGACTGGGTGATGGACACTGGGGAGGGTATGTGTTCTGGTAAGCGCTGTGAATTGTGCAAGACTGTTGAATCTCAGATCTGTACCTCTGAAACAAATAATGCAATATATGTTAAGAAAGAAAAAAAGAAGAAGAAGAATGTAGCAGGAGGGGAAGAATGAAGGGGGGGAAATCGGAGGGGGAGAAGAACCATGAGAGACAATGGACTCTGAAAAACAAACTGAGGGTTCTAGAGGGGAGGGGGGTGGGAGGATGGGTTAGCCTGGTGATGGGTATTGAGGAGGGCACGTTCTGCATGGAGCACTGGGTGTTATGCACAAACAATGAATCATGGAACACTATATCTAAAACTAATGATGTAATGTTTGGGGATTAACATAACAATAAAAAATTAAAAATAAAAATAAAAATAAAAAAAAAAACAAATAAATTCAAAATGGATGAAAGACCTAACTGTGAGTCAGGAAACCATAAAAGTCCTAAAGGAGAACACAGTTAGCAACCTCTCTGAGACCAGCTGTAGCAACTTCTTTCTAGATATGTCCCCTGAGTCAAGGGAAAAAAAGCGAAAATAAACTATTGGGACTTCATTGAAATAAAACGCTTCTGTACAATGAAGGGAGCAATCAACAAAACTAAAAGGCAACCTATGGAATGGGAGAAGAGATTTGCAAATGACATATGTGATAAAGGGCTAGTATTTAAAATATATAAAGGATTTATAAAGCTCAATACCCCAAAAATGAATAATCCTATTAAAAATGGGCAGAAGACATGAATAAACTTTTTTTCCAAAGGAGACAGAGAGATTGCCAACAGACACATATAAAGATGCTCAACATCACTCATCATCAGGGAAATATAAATCAAAATGACAATGAGATATCACCTCACACCTGTCAGAATGGTTAAACTCAAAAACACAAGAAACAACAGGTATTGGTAAGGATGCGGAGAAAGAGGAACCCTCTTGCACTGCTGGTGGGAATGCAAACTGGTAGAGACACTCTGGAAAACATTCTGGAAGCGCCTCAAAAATTTAAAAATAGAACTACCCTATGATCCAGCAATTGCACTACTAGGTATTTACCCAAAGAATACAAAAATACTAATTCGAAGGGATACATGCACCCTGATGTTTGTAACAGAATTAACTACAAATTATGGAAAGAACCCAAGTGTCCATCGATTGATGAATGGATAAAGAAGAGCTTTATATATAAGCTGCCATTAAATTAAAAAATTTAAAAATTTAAAAATAAATAAATTTAAAAAAATAAATAGAAATTATAGATATATACAATGGAATATTATTCAGCCATAGAAAGAATGAAATTTCACCATTTGCAACAACATGAGTGGAGCTAGAGAGTATTAGGCTAAGCAAAATAAGTCGGTCAGAGAAAGACAAAAACCATATGATTTCACTCATATGTGGAGTTTAAGAAACCAAACAAATGAGCAAAGAGGAAAAAAAAAAAGAGAGGCAAACCAAGAAATAGACTCTCAACCATAGAGAACAATCTGATAGTTACCAGAGGGGAGGTGAATGGGGGATGGGTGAAATAGGTGATGGGGATTAAGGAGTGCACTTGTTGTGATGAGCACCGATTGCTATACGTAAGTGTAGAATCACTATATTCTATACCTAAAACTAATGTAACACTGTATGTTAACTAAGTGGAATTTAAATAAAAACAATAATATTAAAAATAAATAAATAAATCATTTTTAATTTCTCTTAGCAATATTTTGTAGTTTTTAGTGTACAGATATTCTCCATCTTTTTTCTGATTTATTCTTTTTTTTTTTTTTTTAATTTACTTATTTGACAGAGAGATAGCACAAGTAGGCAGAGCGGCAGGCAGAGGGAAAGGGAGAAGCAGGCTCTCTGCTGAGCAGGGAGCCCGATGCGGGGCTCGATCCCAGGACCCTGGGATCATGACTTGAGCCAAAGGCAGCCGCTTAACTGACTGAGCCACCCAGGCGCCCCTTTCTGATTTATTCTTAAGTACTACATATTTTGATATTATTATAAATGTTATTGTTTTTTCATTTTTTTCTTATTATTCATTGCCAGATAGTTTTAACAGACAATTTAATTGGATGATATAATTGAACTTCAAAATTAAATATTTACATTTATATATATATATATTTTTTTCTAAGTCTAGGATACTGACTCTGTATCATATATTAAGTTATAATCTCATTCAATACCACTCAGCATGATTATAAGGTCAATGTATACACATACAAGTCACATTTCAGTGTATTTAACAACATTACAAAACTCTCAGATTGCCTATACTTTTAGAAAACTGGAATAATAAAAGAATATAAATACAAGCTCGAAGTAGATGTATCATTACTTATGAAAATTACCTATATATTGCTGTAACCACTTTTAAGTCTATGTTGATATTCTCATTCTTAATTTCGTCCTTTTGAATTTCTCTTGCACTGATTATTGACTTGTGTTTCAATTCCTCCTTTTTTCCCCAGAACCTACTTTCTAATGTTTTGCTATCTTAAAATTTAAAAAGCACAATAACACTGTATTTTACTTTGTACTAAAAATATAAACATCTCCAAAATAAATGAAATCAAGGAGTTGAACAGATATTTGCACACTCATGTTCATAGCAGTATTATTCACAATAACCAAAGGGTTACCAGAGGGGAGGTAAGCAATCCAAGTGTCTTTGGGCAAATAAATGGATAAACAAAATGTGTTATATACATATAATGGAATATTATTCAGCCTTAAAAAGAAGGAAAATTCTGACAAATACTGCAGTGTAGATGAACCCTGACAACATTATGCTAAGTGAAATAAACTAGTCACAAAAAGACAAAAATATTGTATTATTCCACTTATATGAGTTACTTAGAGTAGCCACATTCATAGAGTCAGAAAGCAGTATGGTGGTTATCAGGAGCTAGGGGAAGGGAAGAATGGAGTTAGTATTTAATGGGCAACAGTTTTAGTTGGAGAAGAAAAATGTTTTAGAGATGGATGGTGGTGATGGTTTCACAACAGTGTGAATAGAGTTAATGTCACAGAACTTAAACATGGTTTAAAAAGTAAATTTTATGTTATGTCTATTTTACCAGAATAAAAAATGCAAACCCAGCATAGACATAGAATATATTTTATAGAGTTTGGTGATAATATCTTAATGTTTTTAGACATTTAATAATTCAAGAGCCATAATTTCAGATAAGGCAGTCCAAGACTTCCCAATGTAGAGTGACCAAAAAAACCCTATAAACAGTTGACATTTTTCAATCAGATTTGTTAGGAAAAATTTATAAAAATTTATAAAACTGGACAATTTTGTTTATCCTTATTACTGTATTTTTTTAAAAAGATTTTTGTTTATTTATTTGAGAGAGAGCAAGAGCGAGAGAGCATGAGCAGGATGAAGGGCAGAGGGAGAAGCAGACTCCAGGCTGAGCAGGGAGCCTGATGTGCGGCTCGATCCCAGGACTCTGGGATCATGACCCGAGCTGAAGGCAGACATTTAACTGACTGAGCCACCCAGGAGCCCCTTTATTACTGTAGTCTTATTTCTAGTAACTGAAGTGTGAAAAAATACTATTAAGTGGACCAACGTTGCCTTATCATATAGCCTATGTCACATAAGTAAAATATTAAAGTAAAAAAAAAACTTTTTACCTACTATTAATTGCATTAATAGAATGCAATTCAAATAATACTGACCTGATCTCCTTATCTGATAGAATTTTTTTTCTTAATAGGATTTCAGCCCTTCAAACCAATCATCTAAACTTTATTTATGTTTAATGAGATGCTATACAAATTTGAGTTAATAGCACAGAATTTTACAAGATCAAAAATCTTCTTCTAGAGCCATTTCAAGTTCTTTCTAAGCTACTCAAGAGGCAACTGGTTCTCCATAAATTATATCACCTACCTTTACAGGATTAAGAAAAAATGTGTTGGGTATGCAATGTTAGCCTCAGTGTTAGCTAAGTAAATTAACGTGGAATAAAGCTTTGCTCTTAAAAAATTATTACAGGAAGATCTTCATATTTGGTTTCTTCAAGTGAAACATATTTATGAAGTTTAATACCCTTCTGGAGGAAAATGTCTGGGGAAAATACAGAAACACTGAAGGGCCTTAAGCATCTTTCCCAAAGCTTCACAACTTCTTTTCAGATAGATCTGTGTAATGCCAAGCTCCCAGGGCTCCCACGAATAAAGGTGGTTGAGATTCCTGACTGGATAGCAGAGATTCTCAGTGGAACCCTTTCCCCCTCTAGTGCCTATGTATCAGTATAAAACCTCTATAAACTGTAGTTAGCTATTTAACCTAAATCACAATAACAAAATATTTCATCCTAGATGAAGCAGTTCCTCTGATATTTAATTTTCATGATGGATACATTTGCTGAGCTCCAAAAATGTCTCATAGCTACAGGATTCTAAGTAACCTAGAAAAATAAAGAAAGAGAGAGAGAGAGAGAGAGAATGATGCTTTCTGTTATTGTAACTAAACATAATTATTTTCTGCTAATCTAATTAAAATTAGAGGTATTAACATTTGTATCTTCAAGATAAATTTAGAATCATGAATAAATTAATTTGCTGAAGTGTTTAAGCTGACTTGAAATCCCAGTGTCATGTTAAATAAAGCATATAAGTTGAAGTATACGATAGAAAATTTTAGCCCACATTAACCATAACCTCAAAGCTGGGTTGAGTTTGAGCCTAGCAACTCAGAGGCCTCCTAACATCTATGATGTACATTTAGCGGGGATTGATTTTCCTATCATCATATGTCCAGCATAGTGTGAATTTCAGAATTCCAAAAATCCTATGGTATTTGGGAAAATTACTCAATATTTCTATGATTCCATACCCTTCTTTAAAATACAAGGGTAATAATAGTACCTAGATATTCAGCTCTTAAAATATGATGTATATCAAATGAATCATAGTCCCTGGCATATAGTTATTTTTCAATAAATACTTACCATTGTTTTAGTACAGGCAGAATAATTGGGTTGTAATAATGATGACACTGTTCTCCTCATGCTAGCCCATGAATGAACACAAAAGATATATATATTTAACTGCCTCTAGAAAAATTTATTTTCACATTAGAGCACTACTATGCCCAAATTGAAAGTATTCTATACTCAGAGTAAAAAAAAACTATACATGAATGTTTTAATATCAGAATTCATAAGTGAACTTGAGAAAAAGGATAGAAAAATGTTGTAAGACCTTGTGGCATCAGAAGAAATTACAGGGAATCTTTCTACTCACCTGGGATTTGAAAAGGTTGGAAAAATCTAAAGGTTGACCCTGATGAGTTTTTGAGAAAAATATAGTCTATCACCGTTTAAGAGAGACTAATCAGTCAAAGCAATTTTTAAGAAAATATCGTGAAGGGAGAGAACATGAAATGGG